>NW_017728947.1:114177282-114193349 GCF_001723895.1 Crocodylus porosus | reverse complement strand
CACACACACACACACACACACACACACGCATATTCTCTCACTCTCTATATTCTCTCTTAACAAACTGGACACATTTTTACTTGTTGGTACACCCCCCCCCATTTATATATAGATATCTATATCTATATATCTATATTTTCCCACTCTTTCAACAAACAACATGTTTTTGCCTGTTTGTACTTCATTGAAAAACGAGAAAACTTTAAGCAAATTAAAAAAACAAAATACCAAGGAAATAAAAACCTACTTAGTTGTGACACCGTTTTTCACTGGGAGAGGGCGAAATTTGGCCGGAGGAATTTTGGCTGGGTCGACTGGGCGCTGGCTTGAAGGGAGAGTGACACCTAGTGGATCATCTGTTCCGGGCTCTCGTCCCTCGTCTGCTGTTGCATGCATCGGTATCAGATTTTGTGAGCAGCTGCGCGGCTCCATTTTCCCCGATACTGAGCCCATGATGTTTTAGTTGTCTTATGATGAAATAAAGTAAGGTTCAGAGAGCTCAGTTACATTTGTATTCTTTAGCTGCATTTTCACGGTAATTGGCTAATAAACTTCAACCGTTTTCTCATTCGCAAATGTCATTCTTTGTCTCAATGGCAGGTGATTTGATGATGGAACACATTTTATTTGTGACAGCTTTAACAGAAAAGATTAAAGGCTCTATTCATTAATCTTATACTCATATAAACTTGATTGCTTTTTTTTTTTATTCCCATTGAATTACCCGAAGTCAGTAGATGAAAAGCACAGTAGATATAATACACGTCTGGATTTTTACTAAGGCAATTGATACAGTGTCTCATGAAATCTTACCGGGGAAGTTAAGTGTAAATTAGCTTGGTTATAAGTACTGCCTCATAGCTTCAAAACTCTCTGAAGGATCAAAGCAGAGAATAATAATGAATAGCAATCTGTTTAGTGGTGCTGAAGGAAACGGGTCTCACAGTGTTCTTGGAAACTGTGTTTAGCCCCACTCTCGCTCTCACATTTCTAACAATGTGTACGGCTGGGTGCCTAAAAAACATGAGTAGATGTGAGCGAATAATTCTTTCAATTAACTTTGTAAGAATTAACAAATTCAGGCTGGGCCTGATCCAGGGCCTGCTAGCAGTTCCAGTGTCATTCGTAGACTCTTAGGCAGGTCCACAGGGCCCAGGAAACTGCTTTTCTTTCTCCTTGCTAATTGTGGGTGAACAACAGTTGGTTACCTGGAATCTGTTTGGAATTACTTGCAGAGTGGTTCTGGTAAGTCAGTCCTGGAGACGCTCGAACAGTTTGTTACGAGCATTACATTTCCAAAACCGACTGGTTTTACCTGGCCACGGTTTTGGCTGGGGTCACGTGGTGCGTTTCTGGTTCCCAACGCGAGGATTGGAAACCTTAGGCTCAGGGCTGTAGTACGAGCCCTCATCTTTATGAATTCCACGTGCACATACTGCAAGTATTCGTCAGCTTTGGCTTATTTCATTGTTAGTCATGAATATTCCTTAGAAAATAGCAGAGCGCTTTTATGATGAAGAATGAATTACTGCTTTCAATGTGTAGCAACAGTCACTGCATAGCATACCATGCTATGCCAGCGTTGTGTCATCTGAGTACAGAGCAGGCAGTCTTGTTTCGGGCTTTTTTTCAATTATTCAAGTAGTGAAGTCTTTATTGATATACTCTTCTGCATAATTTAAACATTATTTTGATATCAAACCATATTTTGTGGCTTTCTCTCTGATGCTCAGAGACGTGTAGTTGAGCATGCAGTGCTGGGGACTTGGCTTTACTCTATGCTAGTAAATATTTTGTGGACAGCCGTCATTTGCAGACTTTCCACATTCCAGTATTTATGTTCGATTACATGTGTGAAAGCAAATGCAAACAGATGGAGCAGAGGGGAAGGTCCCCGGAGCACAGGTAAGATCTGGCCAGTCTTTGATGTTGGCATCATCCGAGGTTTTACTGTTGACTTTAACTCAAAAAATTGCAATATATGTTACAAAGTGTGTGTGTGTATGCACACATATGTATGCACACCCCTTCTCTAGCAGCTGACACACCAGGTGTCTAGAAGACATTTTTTTCCCCTTCTGAACAGGTTGACTTCTCACTCCTCAAAGAGAACAGTCATCTAAAACTTTATTACACAACACAGTAAAAATGTGCATCTTGTGGTACTGGCAAATCTTCAAGCAAACCATTGCAGATCTGCTTTTGGTTCAACTAAGCCGTTGAGAGAGTTTATAGTTTAATGTTAAGCCTTCATTCAAAAGGTGTGCTCACTACTGTCCCTAAGCACTGGGTCTTCTGAGCCTATCAGTTACCAACAATATGGGCAATAGATCTCAAGTAAAAAATAGCATTCATTCAGGCTCTGGGGAGAAGAAAAGTGCACCTGTCAGTGTCCACAGATGCCACTGTCGAGCTAATAGCAAAACAGCAACCGCAGAGGAGCAACTACTATTTGCAGTACAATAGGAAACTGCAGTGGCTTGTTATGGTGGCCAAGCTATTTCCCAGAAGCAGATAGCGCAGAACCCAGTAGCAAACATGGGGAGAGATCTCAAAGAGTAAGGTAAAGGTGACAGGAGTTTCAGAGCAGGGTGGCAGCTAAGTAAGTGCCTTATAACATGGGACTCTTCATATGTGTTACACCTGTATTAAAGTTAGACCATGTTCAGAGCGGTCCCACGGTAATGTTTAGTGCCATCAGCTGATGGTCAGTCCCAGCCCGGCCCTAGTCCACAACTCCAATCAGCAAGCTGCACTTGTAGTATCTCTGTGGAGTGGTCTGAACGCGCGTTATTTCATACGGCCCCGGCAATATTCCTCCCATGAAACATCGTAGCTTTGCGATGATGCATATGTAGCATGTGGTTTCCTGCCCGAATGTGTGTTTGTTTGCATTTAAGTGCAGTGAACACGTCCTAAATATATCATGCAGCACGGGCTAAAGTGACACAGCAGCTTTTCTTTTCCAGAGTGAGAGATGAGTAGCTCGAGGACATCGTCACGAAAGAGTATTAAAAAAGGGAACGTAAATCTGTATTTTTTTTTCATTAAGAGAAAAAGGAAAAAAAAAAAATAGGACTGCTTATTGTCTTATTGTTTTTTTTTCTGTGAGCATATGGTATGAAGTTTAGCTGCACCTGCTTATTAGCAGGTTTCCATTGAAGCACTTAATTCTTTTGGCTCTGATCCTGCGAGGACTCGGAGTCTGCATGGTAGGACAGGCGGGGTGGCTACAATTGCGTGGCTTTGTGAATGGGCTGTTTAGTCTGTCCACACTGCAGTGTGAACCCGGTTGCATGGCTTCTGGGTGAGAAGGCAGACTGTGTGGAGACCGCTGCTGTTTGAGACGGGAAGGTCGAGTATAGGCTCACTGCAGCGTCTTGCCTGGGTTTTGCATTGGCCCTTCGAAGGAGTGGCGAGATGGCAAAGTGTTTTATTCTATGAAGGTGGAGGTTGGCTGCTGTTGAAAGTCTTACGGCTTTACCTTGGTTTTTTCCTCCCAAATTGTTCTCTGAACTAAGGGCCTAGAGCAGTGATTCTCAGCCGGGGTATCACAAGATCCTTTAAGGGTGCCGCAGGGTCAGCACTGTTAGATTTGCAAACGAGATAAACCCAGAGGTTTCAAATAGAGATCCCTAGTTCTGGTCTTTCTGAGTTCTTTGCAACAGTATTTTTCTGTAGTCAAAAAAGAGTGAAAACTAAAAAACGGCATTTTCCGAGGGCTGTCTTAAGTCTACCCAAGGGTGCCGCAGATCTTCTGAAGGGCTCTGCAAGTCAAAAAAGGCGGACAACTACTGGCCTAGAGGGAACATTAAGCAGTATGCTCGTCACTATGCACTCACTATTGCAGGTCTTTTGTGCTCGGTGAGAGGACAGTAGTGTCCCCCTTGCACTTCCCCACCCTGCTGTATGCAGAATGGGGCAGCGAACATCTAGACATGAGGAGTGGAGCACAGGCTACATCCTCCTGCCCCACACCTTTGTGTTTTGTGCTGCTGTGTAAGGCTGGTGACAATCTAGCTGTGCAGAGGGTTAACAAATACAAGGCCAAGTGAGGAAAATCAACAGGCAGGCTTAATAATAGCTGGCTTTTTCAGTCAGGCTGTGTCCTGCTCCATTCAAGTCCACGGCAGACTGACTCTGTTTAGGCGCCACAGTAATTAGCTCAGTGTGTACACGCTCAGATAGCTTTGGCATCAATTTAAACAGGGGTTCAGCCAGACCCCAAATGCTGTCAAATTTCCCTTTTCCACTGCCAGGAACTCTTCCTCCTCTCCTGATGAGCCTGTTGTGTTTGCACATGAAATGTGGGTGAGCTGATTGAGCAGTGGGCAGGAAGACTCCTCGAGAAATAGCCCGATGGGGCAAGGATGAGCCCCTGGAGTTCAATAGATGATGACCTCTTCCGTAATGACTTCCCAAAGAGCACCTGGATTGGGAATTCAAGGGAAGGTATGCAGGCAAACACGTATCGGGATCAAATGTTTTCATCATGTTAAACCGCTCGGCGTTGCCCAGAAAAATCAATACCGCTTTTTAATATAAAAAGCTCCGGTCGAGATGCTTGAGGTGAAAGTCCATCGGCAGAATATTCCTTTAGAGACATTGCTGCTGTACGAATCAATTGTTGTTTGTCTTAATCTCTTTGGCCGAGAAGAGGAATTCGTTTTTAAACAGGCAGTGGTTAGAGTTGTGTGTTAAAGGCTTTCCCGGCAGCAGAGGTGCCTTATGTTGCTCTGGTTTTGCCTCGCAACGTAGGTGGTCCAGAGCTGAACCATTGGGACCAGGGGTGGATCCAGGATGGAAGTAGTGGTGTGGTTGCACCCCACTTTGTTTCCTGCTGCACCCAAACATTAAAGCCAACTGCATGGCAGTGGCAGTGGCATTTCTATTCAGGCAGTGCCGAGGGAATCAGTCGAGGTGATAGCTCGTTATCATCTCTCTGATTCTTGGCAATCTCTCTCCACTTCATAGGTTGTAACGGTCCTGTCTCCTCTTTTATGTTCTTGATGTTCTGCAGTTCAGTCCTTTCTGTTGCAATGTTGCTGTCTGTTGGCCATTCCTGGTGTTCTTGTAGTTCGTAGACTGTTTTTAGCATCAGCTATAAACCTCAACTTAGGTACAGTAATGACTGACTGTGAAGTATTGGAGGAACTGTTAAGATGCTCAAGGCTAGATTTTGTTTTGTGGATCTGAGTATGAGACATGAATTTAGCTATTATGTCTACAGGACTAATGAGACGCTACCTTTTGACTGTTTTGACTTTTTTCCCCCATGTTTGGTAGGTTGTTGGGGTTTTTTTAACTTTATAGGTAATCTAGCCAATTAGCGCATGTTCCAATGGTTGTGTTTGTTTTTGCTTTGAGTTTAAGCTGAATGATGTAATGTTGCTCCCCTAGCGTATTAGTAAAGCTAGTTAGTTTCTCTTTTACTGGAGAAAAATATGTGTTGTGCTGTGTGGGATGACGTGTTGCCCTCTCTACACCCCCTTCTGAAAAGTCTAGATCTGCCCATGATTGGTACCCAAGCTGCTGGTACACAGAAGTGCCTCTCCCCACACCTGGGACTGAGGGAATGGGGTCTGTGAGTGCTTCAGCCTCTGATATTTGGATAGTTTGGATGTTGATAGGGGTCTGGACTTCTCAGGTTGAGCTTTTTTGTACCTGACATATCCCTTTGGGAGAATTTTGCTATGTGCCAGGGTCTTTTTTCCTGCATGAAAAGGTTCCACCTGTTTCATCTTCACCTGTTTGGCTGGCACAGGGCAAACCTTCATGTGGATACTTTCTTCACCCTAGAAATTAATTCTTTTGGTTTAGCTTGAATTGCTATCTGTTTCTGAGGCAGAGGCTGAAAGCTGTAGATATCCAGCACTCAGACCAGTGCATGGTGATGGGGACACAGGTTCTGCAGCACATGGGTGCAACCAAGCGTCCTGTTTCAGCTAGGGATGACTGGCTGAGTTAAGTAACCCAATGTGATGTGACTGATGAGCAGGGCTCCTTGTTCTCTCTGTTTAAAAACTGCAAATTCTCTCATACAAAATCCCCAATTCTATGATGAAAAACGCCAAAAACCATGTCTCCATGATTAAAACGAAACACCACAGCATGTGCATGTGCATGTGCATCAGTTGAACACAAAGTTTCACTGATATATTTACAATTTTAAAGCAATTTGGAAGCCTACCAGTGTCTCAATCAATACTTACATATTTTGATGTCTGATTTGGGGTTTTTTATCATAGAAAATAAGAGCTCCTCCTGCGTTCTTTGTTCACTGGGATGAAGGTCCAACTGTGGCTGTGGTTCCCCTCCCGCCGCCCCATCTGCATTTTTCTACTGAAAAAGAGAAAATCCTCATTTTTGCCTTTAAAGGAGAAAATCCACTTTTTTTTCTGCAGTGAACGGAAAATCAGGGTCCTTGCTCATTGGAAGTGGGGCTTTCTATAAGAATATTCTTGGCTGGTCTATATGGGAGATGCTGGCCAAGAGGGAGAAGAGCTCTGAGGGGCTCTGCTTGCCAACCCGGTGAAAAGCCTGAATTAAGGTACCTACCACGCAGGACAGAGAAGGGAGTTTTGGAGAGGCTGTGCAGCATAGCTCACTCTTCTCTTGGGCCTCTCATAGAGCATATGCTGGAAGGAGTGAAACCCTTTAGTGCAGAAGAATGGTGCATTTAGGAAGCCTATTTTAATCATGTAGACCACTCATCTTGCTCCCTTTTCTTTCTTACTGGTTTATTTCCATTTTAGGATCCATTAGTGAGGAACCATCTGTGGAGTATTTAATATTCAGAGCCACTCTGTCAATATGGGGGTCTGGTTTTGCCAAGTCCCAATGCAGCAGCAGTGGGTGGGGGTGTTTGGGGAGGAATTTCCTTCTTTTCCTTTTTCTCTCCATTTACTTTCATCTCAACTAGGGGAACCCAGATTTGCATTGTGGGAAATATTGTGATCAGGAAATATTATATTTGATAGGCCATGCATTTTCTCACTGGTCTGGGAGGTGTGTGCGAGGTAAGCGTGTGCGTGTGTGTGCGCATGAGGCACTTGTGCATAATCAATGCCATTTCGGCAGCTTGGAGAACTTTGCATCTAAATAATCTTTCTCTTGTACAATACCACATTTAAAAATGTACCACACTTCAAGTATAGTAATTGAGGTTTTTATCATCTCTGACGAGAGCCTTTTTGACATTCAGCGGATGACATGAGAATCTGAGCATTTTTTTAAAGGGGGTTGCAGATTGTGGAGACAATGCTTACAATTAATAATTGTAAAACAGGAAAAGGTGCCAGGTTCGCTTGGCGAAAACACTTCAGAGGTTCTTCTGGGAGGTTATTCCTCATTTCTGTAACTTTCTGACCCTTGAAACCTGCCAGAGCCCCAGGTTGGATATCTTCCAGAAACATTGCAAGATCTTTCTATTTGGGCAGGTGTTTAGCAAGCAGTGCTAAGATGAGGTATTATTTAGGGGGTGTCTGGTTTGTATTTCATTTTAATATTTTGCTTGCCTTTATAGGTTGGTTTGTTCCCCTTGTTTTGTTCTCTTGCTTGCTCTCCTTTTTTAAGAAGTCATTTTGTTTGCTTCCTATCCGCTGCCATGAGCCTTTGTTGGGGAGGGCAGTCTATTAATCAAATAATTAAACAACCAGATGAACAAACATCACAATTCAGCAGGCAAAAAATAGGAAGGATGCAAAAGTTGTATTTCTGAATAAAAATGTTACTGTTCTTTAAGTTTGCGTCACGGCTTTTGAATGCTTGGGATTGGCAATACTGCTCTGTACAGGCACTTCCCAGCTTCCTGTGGTCTGATCCGCCCATGATTGGTACCCAATTGCTGCCCATGATTGGTTTGAAATACAGTGCATAGAAAGATATGAGATACTCTAGCATTTGGTATCTATAGAAGACTCTTCACCTCCACTTTCTCAGATGCGGGAGGTTGACAGGACAAAGGAGGTCTCCTAAGGTCTTGGTACCATGTGGTTAATGCATTACTTTGTCTGTGATCATAGTCCCATCTGAGACCGGGGCTATCTTCTCAAGCACGTTTTGTGGCTTGATGCCAGCACTTGGATAACATGAGGCTGGCTTTGAGTTTACTATAAGATAAAATGTGCATTGGCAAGGTGGGTGACCAGTGCAGTCCCAGTGCAGGATCTAGCATCTCATTGCACTTCAGTATTTTCACGAATGCTAGTTCATCTGCACCTCGTTAGGAGGTCTAGACCCTGTGATGGATGGGACATCCCAGATGGATGTTCCTTGCCACATGTCCCCACAGACTCGGAAACACCTGCTGGCTTTGACAGTGACTCATTTCCAGAAGGGACCCCACCCTCTCGGTGCCAAGTCGCCTCTTCATGGAGGGTTCAGGTGAGGAAGGCATCCCACCAGAAACACCCAAGCCCCAACAGCAAACCTCTAAGCTATTGCTCCTGCTTTTCCCCACAAGTGTCTCTGGGGTCCACAGGGCTTATCCCTGAGTCCCTGAAGTGGCAAATAACAAATTTAAGCACTTTTCTTCCATGTACACACCATAGGATCATAGAAAATGAAGGTTGGATGGGACCTCAGGAGGTCACATCAAATCCAACCCCCTGCTCCAAGCAGGACCAGTCCCAACTCCATCATCCCAGACAAGGCTTTGTCTAGTCAAGTCTTAAAACCCTCCAAGGAGGGTCCACCACCTCCCTGTATAGAATGAAACTTTCACACTTTGAAGTTTATGCCATGAACTTTGTTCCCTGTGCCGTGGTTGTCTATATGGAGGATGGGAGGGGGTTCAGTCAGCCTGGAAGTTGATGCAGATGTTGCAGGTTCCTTTGTATGCCAGCCCATTGAGGTTATCGGTTGTTAACCTCACCCCACAGACCGGAATCATGCCACTTCGGGGGCATACCTGATGATCTGTTTAGCTCCCTTCTGGCCCTAGGTACTATGATACTATGGTACATTTGAGTGAAGCTTAGTTGCTCGTGTCTGAACCCATCATGGTCATACAGAATAAAGCTGCTCTTTCTTTTGTATATATTTGCTGAGTGGTTTTGGTGGTCATATTTATGTGGGGTGGAATAGTGAACCTTTTAGGTCTTATGTTAGAACCTAAAGGTCTTATTTTAGAACTTTTTAGGTCTTATTTCTATAAAGTCATAGAAAATGAGGGTTGGAAGGGACCTCAGGAGTTCTAACCCAACCCCCTAATGTTTTGAACATTAAAAGCTGTTTACGTAATAAACTGGAGTCTAGGGTGCAACATATCAAATACTTTTACAAACTGTGAGGAGTACAGGTGCCTGGAAGATATTTAGGATGTGTGATTTAAATGCTTCTCCAGGCTTTATTTTTTCCCTTTATACCCCTGTTATTTTTTATAATAATCACTTTAGAGCATATGGGTAGGTAACTGCCTGGGATGCTTTAGGAACAATGGATTCTGTATCTCGGCAGGGGGTTGGACTAGCTGACCCTGGAGGTCCCTTCTAGCCCTGTGATTGTATGTGGATATTCTGATTCTTGAGGACTGTCTTCAGCTGTTTCAATTAATTTAAAATGCAGGGAGCCTAAATTATTTGACAGTGCTTGGCTGCATGGAGAAAAGGCATTAGGCAAAGCTTGTGGTACAATAGTTATTAGTACATTTGAAGAGCCAGTCATCTCCTAATAGGAAATACTGAAAAATATTTTGTTTGGAAGCCATGTGCATATCTATTCCTTATTTTTTATTTTTCATCTCTTCCTCTTAGGGTTTTGTGACTGAGACCATTGCAAGGCAATAAGGGCAAGAGCTCAGATGCTGTAAATCAGAGTGCCTCCAGTGACTTGAGAGGAGCTTTATTGACTAAGCAGTGGTGGAACTGGTGCAAAAAAAATAATGCCTGTGTTGATATTTTTCAGGTGGACAGATATGATATAAAAGGGACTATCAGTGTGTAACAGAGAGTCTGGGGTGGTGGACCTGCAAGCTAGGCAGAGCAGAGCAGCTGCAGATTGCTGTGGCAGCTGTGCAGTTAGGCTAATTAGCAGGCAGCCCAAGCAGTCAGCTGATCAGACATAGGCAGGGCCCTGGAAGGATATAAGCCTGAGCTAGCCTCTCCCTGGCAGTCATAAGGTGAATAGCTCCTGGCAGCAGGGCTCCAAAAGGACCTGTGGTTTTGTACATGGATTCACTAGTGAGGCCTGGGCTGCTCCCTGGGATATAGCCCAGGGCTGGGGGACTGTCCTAGCTGAGAGGCCAGGGAAAATTTTCCCTTTTAAAGGGGACAGATAGCTGCTTTCCCTCTGGGTATGTATGATATAGCCCAGGGGCATATGGATTATGTTGAAGTTACATTGGAAGTTTGGGTTGGGACTATAAAGGGGTAATATATGGGCTAGAGACAGACATTACACAAAAAACAGTTTAAGTGATAAGAAACTGGTTGAACCTTGTAACAGAACACTTGTTCAGTGCACATAAACCAGTTTGCAAATGGCTGAAACTGGTTTCAGGTAAACCTTTTTGAACGTAGTATCAGACTTAACTGATTTGGGTCAAAACAGTTTGTGCAATGGCTGCCCCTAACCTCTTGCTTAAGATAAACCAGATACTCCTAGTATCCTGACGTGCTCACTGGGCTGGCCTGGCCCCTCCCCTCCATTTCCTGGCTGCAGCTTTGGTGGAGACTGCAGACATAGCACAGTCTGCCTGGCTTCCCCTTGCCTTACTCTCCCACCACCTGCTTAAGGAAGAATCCCCCTGCCTCCCATCTCCCACAGCGCAGACCCCAGCCGCATGAACCCTAGGAATGTGGTATGCCTGCTAATGCTGAGAGTTGTCTCTGTGTGTGCCTCTCTCCAATTTCCCTGGGACAGGCAGACAGAACAGTGGCCCCTTAGGGCTATTTGGAGCTAATCAACAAGTCAGCTGGTAAGCTGTTTTAGAAGCCTTTGAAGTAATAGGGAAAGCCTATTGTTTTGCTAATGAGGTGATAATCACCATTATCAGCCCCCTGCTGGCTTGCTTGCCTGTCAGTTTGCTGCAGACAGTAAAAAGAAGCAGGGAGAGGGAAATTGAAAAGCTCTGTATCATCAACAGATGCATGCAGTGCAGCACCCCCCCTTGCCTCGCAGTGCTAGCAGGAGGGGGCCATGGGCAGCTTTTATATTAATCTTATTATTCCATCAAAACGTGGTGGCAGGTGAGAAGCCAAGGCACCTTAGGGGCAGAGCAGGGCACAGTTGTGGTGCCACCAGGGGGCATCACAGCTGCCCCTAGGACCCCAGCATGCTATACAGTGGACTACTGATTCTATGGGGCCAGGGCATAATACTTATTCAAACTGATCAAATCGGGAGGGCAGAGCTGGAGGACAGGTCAGTGCGCTGCAGTGTTGATTGAATTAGTAACATGGGGGATAAGAAAAAGGCTGCTCCTTTTTGCAGTCTTGACCACTTATTGATCCTCACTTGGACTACAGCTGGCAGCATGTTCTGTGCTTGTTAACTTCCCTGGCTGTTATTATCTCCTCTGAAGCTAGGACACATACCGGCTAGGGTTTCTTCTCTGCTTTATGTAGCCTCCCAAAACCTGGGGTGACAGAAGACGTGCATTTTAGTTCTTCCTTATGCATTTCTGCATGTAAACTTCATTTTAAGTTGTGAGGCTGAAACAGAACTGGAAGCATTGCTACAAGTGTGTAGCAGAATTTCATGCAGTTAAGTCATCCCAAACCAAGGGGGCATGGATCAGATTTTCAGTTTTACTCTCTTCAGTGTTTGCCATGGCTCAGGCTGCAGATCTCAACAGGCAGTGTCACCAGTGGAAAACTCAGTGTGGAAGGAGAAAAAAAACAACTACAACTAATGTATTAAAGTGGGTCCTGGGGTGCAAAGGTGATTTTTTTCTTGGAGTTACCATAATACTGACTCTCTTTTGGACATTCAGTATAATGGTGCAGATACTGGGTCATATAACAGTTCACTTTTAATGGGAGCTTTATATGGTTTTGGGTATAACCATAAACTGTATCTAACTGGAGGGCCTAATGGCAATGCAATGGGGCTACTGATGGTGGGGTAGCTCCTATAAAGTACCACAATATTGCAACCTCCAGGTGAGTATAAGGTGCCACAAAACCCTACCTCACTGCCTTATGGGTACTCCGTGGCTGGAGAAAGGCTAAGGGACATCGCCCTGACAGAAATGTGCCTTGCTGAGGCATTAGGAAGCTAACAGCAACTCTTCTGTGTTTCTCTGGTAGAAACTACAACCATCGAGACACTGAGTATCCGGACTGGCCATTTGATTGTGTCTCAGTGGTCTAACGGGGGAATGGTGGGTCTTGGGCAGCCTCCCCTCCTCCATACTCTTGCCCAGGCTTACACACTGAAGAGCTTGGTGTGATGGTCATAGACCTCTTATGCACATACCATGATCCAGAGGATCCTGGTGTGCACGTAAGAGGTCTTTGACCATCACACCAAGACCTTTGACATGTACACATAGACAAAGTTATGAAGTTGCATATTTTTCTGACTTAAAAATCTCATGGAAGTGGCAAAGAAACCCAAAACAGAACACAATCTCTGATTTCCTCAGAAATATTCCCAGTCATTTCATGAAAATTGAAGCAAAAATGAGTTACAATCTCACTTGACCGATTTGGGTGTTATTGGGGGGGGTTGTGGGTTTTTTTTTTCTTTTGGATTATCTCACTTTCCTTAGTTGTCCTTTTGTAAGCAATCTAAACCAGCCTGTGGACTGTCTTTGAGACAAATTGTTGCTCCTCATTTCCTGGTCCCTAGCGTATCAGTTGAAAGTGTTTGTACTTCCGGTATTAGTGAGCGTATGCCGTTTTATCAGTAAAGCGACAGCACTTTTGACTCTCTCTCACATTCCAGGCACTTACGTTATTTTGCCTTACTGCTGCTGAGGTCGCTTTAAGGTGTTAATCTTGCACTCTAGTGCAAACCCTGATGAACTTATGTTCGAGAAGGAAATGAAGCCTGACTGGAGTGCTGCTGGTGTGTTGCAGGCGATACAAAACCAAAGGGAAAGCATAAATAACATATTTCCCCCTTAACTTATTTCCCTTTGTTTGCTGTTTTCGGTAGATGGGATGTATCCTGATGCTGCAGTTATCCCTAAACACAGTCCTTGTTGCTTGCTGAATAATGAACGAAACTCTTCTTCTCGTTTACTATTTTGTGCCATTCATCCGTCCGTAGATCAGCACTCTGCTTGTTGGTAGTTCTGGTCTGTGCGCTCTGCGTGACTGAAGGCCTCTTGAGATTGGGGAGAACTGTTCTGTTGACTAAACCGATAGGCTGCTTTAGATACCATTGGTTGACTAAACCGATAGGCTGGTTTATATCAAACGCACAGTGCTTCCTGCCTCTCTCTTTCTCTGTGTTGCTGAACTGGAGTATTGTATAACATCCTGAAAACTTCACATTAGTGATTAATATTGGTTAGAAGGTGCATCCCTCCCCCCTTTACGCTCTTAATAGACTTACTCAACTCTTTTTCATGATGCAAGTGGCTTCATAATGAAAGTTAATGGGTAATTGCATTCTGTTAATTAAATAGAAAATGTCATAAGCCAATAAAAGGGGATTGGTAAATCATATAGACAATAATAGTAGATCTTAATATTGTATGAACACCAAGTTGGGGGAAGTTATAATTTCCCCCATTTAACTTTATTGATTTGTTGATTGCTCATTGGTGCCTACTACAATAAATCACAGAATCCTGATAGCTAAATTAACTCTGTTTTTTGTTTGGTTTGGGGTTTTTTTTTTAGTTAAAAGCAGGTACTGCTATAGTAGTTATACGTCTGAGTTAAGGACCATCTTGTTTTAAAGTAATGTTGATGTATAGAAGGAGAACATCATATAATGATTCATCATCTTCAGTCACATGTGGGAGGTTTGCATACAAGTGTTATCAATGTAAAACAGGATTTGTGTCTTGTATTTAAATCATTCTCATAGAGGAGGCTTCTAAGTTAATAGCTTTTCTTGAGGGTTCAGTGAAGAAAGCAACATGACAAATACGTTCTGATCTATTTTTAAGGCTAAAAGTATGTTTTGACTGGAATTGGCATTCTTGTGGGTTCATGCTATATATTTAGTTGGTATTTTCCTGTATCTTCACTCTGAGGATGGGAGGGGTAGGGGGGAATAACAGCTGCAGGGCGGTTGCAAGTAGATCCATTTCCCAAAAATGGATGAAGGGGACTTGGAACAGTCAAAAAAATAAAAAAAAAATCAAACAACAAACTTGTCTATCTGACCTACTGCCTTTAGGTAAAATATGTATTTTCTGGGGAGTCAATGGAGTTTGCTGGTATCAAAATGACTTAAAAGGGTATTGCCAATTTTAATCAGACATTGGCATTTGATTTGTGTAAATCAGTGATTGTCAGTCAGGGTGCCATGAGATCCTTTCGGGGGTGCGACACAACATTAGCACTGTGAGGTGCGCAGACATGATTCACGAGATAAAACCAGAGGGCGCCTATACACGAGCAGCACTGCTGTTCCAGCGCACTGTAATTACAGTGCATCAGAGCAGACTCGATTCATCTGGGGGTCTCTCAGAGGAGGCTGGATGAACACTTTACCGGGGTCATCTGACCCCAGTGCTCTTTCCTGCCATGGCAGGGGGTTGGACTAGATGATCTGCTCAGGTCCCTTCCGACCCTACAAACTATGAAACTATGAGTCTGCTGGAGCTTGGTAATTGCCGTGCACCAGCAGCCTCCTCCATCTCGTGCATTAGCATCCCCGCACTTAAAAATGACACGGAGACTCTGACACATGAGGCGCTCCAGGCACTTTAATTAGAGCGGCTTTCAGAGCTGTTCTAATTAAGGAGCCCCCACTCCCAGAGCACGTGTGTAAATGCCCAGAGATTTCAAACAGGAAACCAGAGTGTCCAAAATTTTCTCACTGGTTGTGGTTTTCTTGAGATCTTTGCAACAGAATTGCTCTATTATTTCCTATAATCAAAAAGCAATGTAAACTAAAAGCTGGGATTTTCTGACGTGTACCCTAAGTCTACAAGGGATGAGAGCCATTGACATAAATGTTAGGTTTTCATTGTATACTGATTAAAATAAAATAAATAAATTGGAAGGGAGAGCAACTTTCAATGAAAAATTGTTATCTATTTTTTTTTCTGATGAAACAGAAACTTTGATTAAAAGTGTGTTTTGTATCACCTGAAAGGAATGGGGACTTTGGGTCTTTTGATTATTTGTTTTTAAACATTTCTAGCAAAATATCACTTCCAAAGAGGGGAAAAAGCAAAACTGTTTAGAAATGGTCAAAACAAAAATATGCCTGCCCTTTCAGCCTTCATGGCCTAGTAAAACAATTCGAATTCAACACAAACGGGAAAGAGCTGTGTTTTGTTTCCAGCCTCCCTGAAAGTTTCCTCTCAAATTTGTCAGCCATAAACCAGGAGTTTTGCCTCCTGGACCCTCACCGGGGTGCATGTTGAGCTGCACCACGCTAGCTTCTTGAGTCTTCACCAGCTCCTGCTCTCTGGATACTGGACATGTCCGGCCAAATCATTTTTAGCTTTAAAAGAAAAGTGCAAACCTAGACAAACTGTAACAAAAAAAAAGTCTCATCACCCCTGACTCTTTTCTCCATTTAGCTTTCTTTCCACTCTCTTCTCCCAATGTCTTGGGCTATTTTGTAGGGTTCAGGTGTTGTAGCCATGTTGATACAGGAAACATGTGAGAAGCAAGGCCTTTTATTTATTTATTTTTGGTGATATCTGCTCATATATCTCTTCAAGGACGTAGCTGGTCCACTAAGAGAGAGTGCCAATCCCAGCCCCCTCCAACAAATTGCTTCCCTTTGCAATTTCGACAGAATAATCTAGGTCCTCCTCCAGCACAAATCCCCACCGAAGCGTTCATTTTCTCTTTCTAGCCAGCTGCTGCTTTCTTATGCTGCCCCTGGATTATGAAAAAAAAAAAAAGAAAAGATGTCCCCCAGCTATGAAAACTTTCTCTGGATCAAACTTCCTTTGTTGCTTTGAGTCTGGGGAAATCCCGTTG
>NW_017728947.1:114152822-114177181 GCF_001723895.1 Crocodylus porosus | reverse complement strand
AGGACAGGCTTGCTTTAGGACGAGGCTAGTTTCTGCTCTTTCCAGGGAAATCTCACCCATCATTTGCAGCCTTTTAGCAATTAACTGATTTGCGGATAAGACATCCCAATATGAGCCCTGCTTCTCCTTAGGGAAAGAGCAGGAGACAAAGCACAGTAAAACCCAGCCATAAGACCTAAAGGTACAGGCAATTCATAAAATCTGGAAAGTATATGTGGGCAAATCCTCTGTCGCTCATCAGTCTTAAATTACCTTTATTTTTATTTTACTATATTACACTTGCATTAGTAGAAAAATGTGCTGGGTGGGGAACAACAGAGCTTTGTTTATGTACTTTGGTTCCTCTTTGACTTCAGGAATGAAAATCAGTATAATTGATCCTGTTTTCCGGGAAGGGCTGGAGTTTCAGACGCTATAGGAGCAGGCGCGTACAATAATGATTTTCGGTTCTTTATGCAAAAGCAGGCAGGGTTCCCCGGTCTGTTTGTGTGCAAGGGCGCTCTCTCCGTGTCTGCCGGATGTTAAATTTTAATTGGCATTGTCCTTGCTGGCCATCTGCATTTAAAATGGACTTGTTAAAAGCAGTTGAAAGTTTAATAGAGCCAGTTGTGTTCGCTGTAATCGTCCTGAAGGTGTTTTGCCGCCGTGGTACTCGGGGATGATGGAACAGAATTGAGTCTGAGCTAAGCTCCTGCCATATAATGTGCTCATGAAGCAAGGGGGAGCTTTTCTTGACCGCCGCAGTACAAGATAATGTCTGTGCTCTGATAACATCTTTCATTTTGATAGTGTGTTTTTGCCGGAGCAGCTGGCTTCCCTCTTGAGTGCAGGGGGCTCCAGGTCCTTTTAGAAGAATATATTGATTACACTGAAGCACAAGAACTTTGCAACCTGCAGCAAAGTAAATTGAAGACTTAGTATTTAAGTCAGGCAGCCGGTTTATACAATTCATTTTTCGTAAAATACCCCATGCGGCTCTGGGTTTTTTTTCTTATTGCTTTGTGGGACTGATTTGATGGTTACAAGCTGTAAGAGGCTGTTTGGTTTATCTCGCCTATTGGATGAAGCCCTGGAGGAGCGCAAGTTCTAGTTTGCAGTTTAGCTCTGCGTGCGTCTCTCCACTTACTTTTCATTTCGAGAGAGGAGGCGGTTGCGTGTCGTGAGACATGCTGCCTGGTCCGTAGAGGAGCCTGGGATCCAGAGGCATCGAAACAACATCTCTCAGGAGCCACCACAACAGCATTTCAATGTGAGCAGTTTGAAGTCTTTGGCTGGCGGTTTTCTGCTCTGGGAACTTGCGTGGAGAAGTCAAAATGTCTATGGAAAGCTTAGATGCAGAATGATTGGAAATTTCCAGGGGAATCTCCCATTTCATCTCTCCTCCTGCTCTCTTTTACCAGGGGTAAGAGGGGATTTTTCTGTCAGAGGCCTAGCATGGGTGTCAAATCCTGATATGATAGTCTGCTCCTGCAAGATGGGTCTAGACCAGCAGTTCTCAACCTTTTTAGCCTCAAAGGACGTCTTGTTCAACTTACAGCACCCCCTTGTTAGACCAGAGGCACCTCTCCATAAGTTGTGTGAATTGAGCAGCACCCCATTTAAAAAATGCATTTATATATCACACTGCTTGCCTCCCCACGGGGAAATGAGGCAGCGAGGTCAGGGCAGTGGCTTGGCACGGATGTGCCTTGCCTGAGCCTGCCCTGACCTCCTCAGACCTAGTGGCACCCTTCAGAAGATCTTGTGGCACCGTGGTTGAGAAGCTCTCTCGTAGAGTTTGGGAATGTGGAGAAAGCTTTGAATAGCTAGGCTGTAGGAGACTGGAAAGGAGAGGGGAGAATAAAGATGCCAAATGCATTTCGTTTTAAAATCGGCAGATGTTTGTGGGTCCTGGTTCATGACAGAATCATAGAAAATGAGGGTTGGGAGGGAGCTCAGGAGTCACATCAAGTCCAACCTCCTGCCCCAGGCAGGACCAGCCCCAACTACATCATCCCAGCCAGGGTTTTGGTTTTTTTTTTTCCTTTTTTGTCTTAAAAACCTCCAAGGATGGAGACTTCACAGTTTCTCTGGGTAACCTGTTCCAGTGTTTTACTACCTCCCTCCCCATGGGAAAATTCTTCCTAATATCCAACCTCAACTTCCCTTGCTGCAGATTGAGCCCATTGCTCCTTGTCCTGTCATCTGCCTCCACTGAAACCAGCCCAGCTCCATCCTCTTTGCAGCCCCCCTGCAGGGAGGTGACGGCTGCTATTCGGTCCCCCTCGGTCTTCTCTTCTGCAGACTCAATCAGCCCATTTTCCTCAGTCTCTCCTCGCCAGTCCTGTCCCCCAGCCCCACAACGATTTTCACTGCCCTCCACTGGATTCTCTCCAATGTGTCCACATCATTTCTGTAGTGGGGAGCCAAAACTGGACATGGGACTCCAGATGTGGCCTCCCCTCCCCAGTGCCGAATAGAGGGAGGAATTGCTGCCCTCGATCTGCTAGCAATGCTCCTACCGATGCAGCCCACGATGCCGGCAGCCTTCTTGGCACCAAGGGCACACTGCTGGCTCCTGTTCAGATTACTGTCCACTGTCACCCCCAGGCCCTTTTCTGCAGAGCTGCTGCCCAGCCAGTCGGCCCCGAGCTTGCACCGATGTAGTCCTCAGTCTTGTTTGCTTGCATATTTGGGGTAGGCAATATTTAAGGTATTTATTAGATGGGGCCTCACAGATTAAGTAATCGGGGGCGGGGGGAGATGCACTAGAGCATGAGTGACTTCCTTGCTTCTTGTGTTGTGTTGCAGCTTACTCAGGCTGCAAGAAAGGATATAAATCAGCCTAGTGCTTACAATACAAAAATCTGGTTTAATAGCTTTCTTACGGCTTGCAATGGAACGTATTCCAGTCACCCAGTGGTTTCTCCTGCTCTGAGTTGCAAGACAAAGATAGGAAAGCTAAATGGGGTAAATTAAAGAACAGCAAACACCATTTTAATTCAAGAAAGCCTATTCTCCCCTCTGAAAGGAGGTTTGCATTCTTGCTAGTCACTACGCGCGGATAGCAGATCCGTGTTTATCTCCCAAGGAATGCAGATTGTATTTTTTTAAGAAGGTGTTTATTCTTGCTTAACATTTTAAAGCAAGCCTCTTTGTTTCCCCCCCTCCTCTGGATTTATGTAGGCTTGTGTGTTATTCAAATCCCCTTTTAAATATGATGCTTTTATTTTCCTGTCAGCTAAAATGAACACCTTTGTGAGGCCCATCCTGTATTTCCCAAACCTTTCATCTGAAAGCACGTACTGAGCTATGTAAGAGCAGGTTTTATTTAGAAGAAATGTGCTCCGTGACATTGCAGGTGCTGCGGGAGACGGCACCCCGCGCTTGGCACCTGCAGGACTTCGTTCCTGACTCAGGAAGCTCCTGTTTCAAAGCAGTGTTTTGCGGGGCTTTTTCAGTACCTTTAGGCTGGCTGAAAGCATGGTGCCTGGCCATTTAAAGCTCTGGGTCTCACAGGCATGAGCTATTTAGTGTGCAGCTCTGTGACCGCACCATGAGTGGTCATGGTTTCTGCGTGTCTTTAATATCTCCGCACCGTCATGTACCTGTCTAGAGATTGCAGCTGGCGTGGTTTTTCTGTCTGCTCTTCATTCAGGATCGGTGTGCAGAATTTCTCTTATCCAGCCTGAACCATGTAAGCTGCTTTTCCCCATCTACCTCTCCCCATGTGACCCAGAGAAAAACCGTCTGTGTTGTGCTGCTTGTTCTTCAGGCAGAGCCCTTCGAGGAGTCAGCCTGCTGATCCGACGGGCCTGACTTGGCCCCACCACCTCGGTGCCTCAGTGTGCTTCTTCTGCTTGAAAAGCTATTAATACTAAGAAAAGATGAGAGTGCTGGCGTGTTGCAAACATCGCTGCGTTCGTGTTGAGCAGGGTAGAATAGGATGACATTTAGATGTGAATAGGGTCTGTCTTTGTGCCTGGCTCTAATTATGGACGGTAGAGATGGGAAGTATTTTGCAGAAGCTCTGGAAGTCAAGAGCTGCATCTTGTAGGTTTACTGCTCCCTGGATTCAAAGCCTGTGGACAAGTTTCCTACCATCAAGGGAGAGTGGGACTGGGGGACGAAGGGTGGCGGGCTCAAGGTCTGACCCCGCAGTTCAGCAGAGCTTCCAGATTTGGGTTGGTTGGTCACAGGAGGTTGAATTTAGTATTTGGTTTTAGTGCAGACGCTGTGATGAAGGAGCCCGAACACAAATCCAGATTTGCTAGTGTCAGAAGTCTTACTATTACTGTTGTGTAGGTACCAGAGGGAGCAGGCCGATGAAATATGGGAGATACTTTTTTGGGGGGGTTTCAATCGTATTTTGGGCTGTTGCAAATTCTAGCTTTGTGTCTGCATCTGGACAGAGGAGGGGCATGTCGCGTTGGATGAGAGCCAAAACCGCACGCCTGTTCATCTCTGTTTGCTCTCTATTAACAAATCCTCCATCCTAAGTGTTGCACCGTGTGATGACTTTAGGCACAGCCTTCAGCAGACGGGGTCTGAATGTGATGCCACCACCCAGACAGATCCAGAGGTTTTTCCGACTCCTCCTAAGCATAGAAGTGAAGCCAGGTGGGTTGGGTCTATAGTATTGGTCTCTGACCATAGTATATTCAGACTGAACAATGCATGCTGAAGGGGCTCGGAGCCAGCCCACTTCAAACTTGCCTATTCCTCTTGCTCCTTAGTGGAGCCAGAGCTGGGTACCCGGCACAAAACTACAGTGCTTCCATATGTGGCTATAGAAATAATAGAAAATGAAGGATGGGAGGGCCCTCGGGAGGTCACATCTAGCCCAAGCCCCTGCTCAAAGGACTGTCCCCAACTAGATCACTTGTCCAAGTTACAACCCATGCCACGTAGTTCTGTAAACATAGGTGTAACCTTTCTGCCAGGTACTGGACGGCAGTAACAAGGGCCAGGCTCAATTAGGGGTTTTACACCAACTTCTCAAATTGATCTTGAGCCCCCACCCAGAGACCTGGGAAAATAAAATTTACCTGGGTGTTCAGCCATGAACGAACTTCCCCACTCATCAGCAAATCGTAGGCAACGAGGGGTGCAAGAGACCTCAGGAGGTCGCATCCAGTCCAACCCCCTGCTCAAAGCAGCCCCAGCCCCAGCCCCAGCCCCAGCTACATCATCCCAGCCAAGGCTTTGTTTACCTGGTCTTAAGCACCTCCAGGGATGGAGACTGCACCACCTCTCTGGGTAGCCTGTTGTAGTGCTTCACCATCCTGCTAGTGAGAGAGTTTTTCCTAATATCCAACCTCAACTTCCCTTGCTGCAGCTTGAACCCATTGCTCCTTGTCCAGTCATCTGCCACCACTGAGGACAGTCCAGCTCCAAATACACAAATGCTGAACTGAAACAGGGTTTATTACACAGAAATGCGCAAGCAAGCCTACACCATAAAGAACAACTTTTAACTGTTAGCCCTTAACTACAGCTCAATCCAGATCTGTCACTAGCAAACCATCCCTGCAAGCTACCAGCTAGCCCAGTCAGTTTGGAAGGGCATTTTACCCAGGGCTGCCGTCTAGGGGCCCCAACACTTGTGTCAACCAAAATGTTGGGTAGCAAGGGGTTGCCGTGCTGCTTCGGAGACTTTACCACCCTCAAGAGCCTAGACCCTGCCCTATATCAATGATAGGCTCAGGGATTTTTTCAATTATTTCTATTATAATGAATCATGAAGACCCCCACTAGAGTCCTATGCTCAGAAGCAACTTCATTTTCAAGAGGACCCCTATCTAAGATGTTTCCCTTCTTCCCAAACATGTCCTTTGCTCGAAACTGGGCCACCCCACTGCAAACTTCTGCAATGTTAATATGACGATGGACTTTTGAGCAACCTTTCTATAACGTGGCCTTGACAGCATGAATGTGCCTATACACCTCACAATTTAGAAGGGAGAGCCACTGGACAGAAAATCTGATCTACCTGCCTTTTGCAGCTGGACACTTGAACCTCAAACAGCATAAGCCGTGCCTATATACAGTGAAAACAGGTACGAGTGAGTAGCCCTTCAAACCTCCGTACCAATGAGGCTGCCAAGAGGAGAGATGCACAAAGCTACCATTTGAGAACAGAAGATGCAACACGTAAGCAGGGTTACATAGACAACTCCCTTTGCTGTGATAATATAATAATGTTTTCCATATAGGCTTTCTTCAGCGCTGTGTACATATATACTCACCCTTTCTGAACAGTTGCTTGCTTTTTTCTTGAATTACCAAACCCAGCATTTTCATGGAATAACATATTGTCGCAACTGGTATCTTTCCACTAATGGGAATGACACTTACACAGCCTGAATTTATTGTTAGCATGAGATACTTAAATCCGCTAAGACTATTTTTGATTCCTGTATATTTATACAGTTTTGGGTGGAGGAAAGTCAGCATATTGGCTGCACTGAGTATACAGTAATAAGAAAGACATATTTACCGCTAGACTATAATACTGTTGAAACAGGTCTGGCAACATCGTCTGTTTTATGATGCCAGGAACAACAAAGTGTTCCCTCAATTAAGCCTGTCACTTGTAGACTGTCTTTTCACTTATTTCAGAAGTTTCATTTTACCCACTGCTTGAAATTGGGGGTTGAAAGCGGTGATCACAAAATACATGAAGAGTCATTTGGGAAGGGAAACGCTTATGCCTGTCATGTCTTTGTGATCTCCCGAGCATCAGTGTGTTGTTTTGGACAGGTGCCGCATGCACAGGATATATTTACTTGGCATGTTGCTGTGTAGCAACAGGCTCTTTCCCAAGTTTGTTCGGTGTATGTGCAAATCCAGAAGGCAAAGACCAGATGAAAGCTGGGAGGGATGAGAGGCATCTGTCTCCTTCAGTGCAGTTGGGAAGGGATGATGGTGGTGACCCTCTGATGGCTGGCACTAGAGAGATTTCAAAGCAGAAGTTTTACAGGTTCAGCTGACTTCCTTTGCAACCGCCACTGGGGGACCGCTCGAGTGAGGTTCCCCTCCCTAAAATTTCAGCTTTATGGAAGTGTCTGTTGTAGATTGCATGGGTGTCGGTTGTCGCCGTGTTGGTCTAATTGCACAGACAGACAAGATTCTTTGGGTAAAAGTGATAACTTTTATTAGACCAACTCAGTAGTTGGAAAAAATTGTGCTTTGCAAGCTTTTGGGTGCAAACACCCTTCCTAAAAACCCCACTGTGGTTTGCTGTACTCCTGATGCCAGCAGCCTGACCCTGATTGAAAGGAGTCTGCCCATGCATGCCCATGTCGAATCCTGGCAGTGATGAAACGTCCCCGGTTCTCTTTAGACTTTGGAGAGAAAGGGATCTTGGCTTCTAACACTGCATTAGCTTGTTCATGTCACAGCAGTAGCAACATACCCTGGAAAAGAGCAGTACATCTCTTCAGACTGAAGTACCAGTAAAAGGTCATTTGATGGGCAGTAAAACTAAATAAAAACAACCCAGAAAAGATCAACAGATGCATCAGGTGGTAATTTCGAAGGAAAGCAGAGAGGCAATTACTTTTAATTCTCCACTGTTGCTGAAGCATGTGATCCTGGCCCTCTGGGATCAATGTTATCACTAGCTCTTTGCTCTGGTGGCAGTGGCACAAGACAGGTATTTAGAAGAATAGCAGCAGCTTTGGGGGGAAACGCTTCTCTTATGTTTGTGATGGTAGGGATGCTTGGCATCTCTTCCGATGGCTGTCCGAGAGGAGCAGAGCTTGCAAAGCTCACCCGGGCGGCGTCTACACGAGACGCCGGCCGCGCAGTGGCTCGTTAGTACCGCACCGTAGTGTCACGTGGCACAAAGCGTGATGCAACGCTACTGCGCAGTACTAACGAGCTAGTCAGCATCCCCGAAAAGCCATTTGGAGGCACTGCTGCATGGTCGTTTAGTACTTGTGTATGAGAGTCGTTACTGTGCAGTCGGCATCTCATGTGGACGCAGCCCCGGAGAAACTGTCCATGGGTCAGTTGTTCCAACGGTGGGTTATAGATGCTGGTTTTCCTTTTTGGGTACCAGGAGACAGACAGACAGTGGACAGGACCTCTTTTCCTAATGCTCTCTCCATGTCGGCGGCTGAACTTTCTTTGCCAGCAGCCGCACTCAACTTGTGGGAGAGGAAGCTAAGATGAGAGCAGCGGAGAGAGCAAAAGGTCTACTGTTTTTTCTCAGTGCTTTTCCTTGAAGACTGTCCTTGCTCTCTACCGAGGGATTGTTTACACCACTGCTTTATGCTTCTGAGCTGCAACAAAAAGATGCCTGCAGAAGGAGTCTGTGGCAAGTACCTGAAGGTTTTGAGCTGAATAGAGATGAGCAGATTCTCTGTCTTTTCAACTGTCTGCGTGGTATGAATGCTATCGACAGCTTTGCCACGTGCTTCTTAAAGAGATGGTGGGAAGGCACCGGATAAAAACCCTAAGGTAATATCAAGTTACTGGTTCAATGTGGAACAGCTTTGAAAACAGGCTGAGTTTATGGAGAACCATTGTTTTTTTCTGGAATAAGAAAAGAAATATCGTTTTATTCCTTGCTTGTTTTTGAATATTAAGTGCAGGGGCTGGTTAGGACCAAAAACATCAGGATGCAAGCATTTTGTTGTCTGCAGGTTGCACCAAGCTCCTAAGGGACTGGGTGTTCCTTGTTTTTAAGACCGTGGGTACAATGAGTCCTTTCTGTCCAGATATATTTCTTGATATCATTATCAGGGGCCGGTATGGATATATTTCGAGCTATTCTATGGCTCCCTGTGGCATCACGGATGTTATAGGACTTATGAACTGGCCAAATAATAGAAAATTAGGGTTGGATGGGATTCAGGAGGTGACATCTAGTCCAACTCCCTGCTCAAAGCAGGACCAGCCCCAACTACATCATCCCAGGGCTTTGTCTAGCCAAGTCTTGAAACCCCACCAAGGATGGAGAGTCTACCGCCTCTGTAGGTCACCTGTTCCAAATGTCACTCATCCTTTCTGTAAGCAGGTATTTCAGCCAGACGGAAGAGTAAGGGGATAAAAAATGGTGTGGAAAATGTTGAATTGACAATATTTCATGTAAACCAGGCGTGTCTTGCATCCCGAGGGATGTGTTGTCACTGACTTGGTGTGGTTTAGGACGGCGAGATAAAAACCTGATCCCAGAAGGCTGTGTGAAACTCAAATGAATGTGCCATATGAAGAGTCAGAGAGGGATTTGCCCCAAGGATGTCTCTGTGCTGGTTGGAGGAGGTCAAGTTTTTATAATGAAGTGTGGTGGTTGGGTAGCCTGTTATTTGTTTCTAACCACAGCAGTGTATGCCTCGCTTTCATGTTTCAACTGTGAAATGGTTGTGTAGTAGTATGTTCAGCGAGGTCATTTTCCTCTTAACTTCAGGCTGAATCTGAATCGGAGTGTGACTTTTGCAAAGAAACATCCGTGGTAGCAAGGTGAATTGGCAGAGCGGCTCAGACATCTTGCTACCAGTCCAGAGGTGAAGAGTTGGAGCCGCGCTCTGGATGACTTCCCGTAAAAGCTGCTCCTACTTGACCAAGCTGTAAATGAAGACCAGGTCATTGACATTTGAGTCAAGGCACCAGATGTAGTACTAGTTACGTTGCACCCGTATGTACCATTAACTGCAGAAACCGGCATGACTTGACCATGCTAGACTCCACGCTTGCAGATCCAGCTTTCCTGATCGCACGCACATGTTGTACTGTTGCTTGTTGAGCCGTCTGCCTTGACATTGTGGTTAAGCAGAGGGATATCCCAAACACTAGCTATTTTGGCTGAGGTTATCTTTGGTCACAGTTAATTGCTGGCAAAAAAAAATCCCTAACAAAAGCAGCGCCTGGGTTGAACCCCTACTGAGAAGCAGGCCCTCAGCTAAACAGGAACAGTAATGTCTAAGTTTTAAAAACTCTGAAAGACATTAAAACTCAGATCCTTTATTAACCAGCCTTTTAATTATTTCTCTTCATTTAAGCAATGATAAAATCTTCATGGTTTGCTAACCTTGCAGGACTATTTAAAATGCAATTAACGGAAATAATACATGTGAAATAGACTCCTTGTGATTCTGTTCCAAAATATAGAATATATTTGGCACCGTTAATGTGCTTCACAACCTGCAGGCAAATGTTTTGCAACATACAGCCCCAGTCATGCAGTCAGCTCCATAAAAGTAGATACTTACTTTTACATGAAGCTGAAAGTCTCTGAAGCAACCCAAAATCTCCAAAGCAACAAATGCCTGGGCATCAAAATATATTCCCAACATTTGCCTATGTGGTCCTTTCACCCAAGAACATAATGGGTTTGATCTCAATGGTTTCTGTAGCTACAGTCTAATTGTATCTGGTTTATGCTGGCATCCATCACTCTAGTATTTGAACACCTTAATGTAAAACCAGTTAGCAGAAACGAAGCCCCCAGAGGGCTCTCTTAAGTTCTGCAGTGCATAAAAAATAATTGGAGAATAGACTGATTCAGAATGAGAATATTGAAGCCATTGCAGATGTCCCTGCAACTATCAGAATTAAGTTTTGTTATGCACCTATCAATACTTAAGTCAGCTCTTGGCAAATGAAATGAGCTGGAGCCTTTCCAGTTGTATTGAGAGGTATGCTGTCTTATGGCAAGCAGTTCTCATAAATACAGACTTGAGGGCATTTCATTGCAGGTAATCTGTGGGAATTGTAAAGGCCCTTTCCTGCCAAAGATTAGACAAGTACAATAGTCAGTACACAAATACGTTTTTATTATTGGATCAGCTTGTTCTGTTGTTGGGAAGTGTAATCATTTTTATTGGGTTTACATATGCAGGTATGATTAAATAAAATATCCAAGCTATTGATTAAATTCTTCATTGGGGGTTCTGGCTGATGGGAATGCTAAGTGTATATATTGGCAATCCCTTACAGTGGATGATGATTGTTTTGCACGATTGCTTTATCTGTGGGTCAAAGGATGGCTGATGCAGCTGATCTGGGATCAGCAGACTCCGTTGCAACTCATGCATGTATTTCCATGTGGGTTGGGTGGTTCTGGATTCCTGATTCAGTCTGCGGCATGGTATTTCTATCACTCCTGCTTTTCCATCTCTTGCTGCCATCACAGGGTTTCAGAGTACTGAGATCCTTGCAGCAGACTCTTCCTCCATTTGGGGCACTTCTGGGTAGTAGTCTCCCAGGAGTTGATGCTTGATGTTAAGTGTTTTCAAGTTGGCCTTGAGGACATCTATAAAAAGCATTCTCGGCCTTCCTCTTGAGCTTATGCCTTGACTGAGCTGGGAGAGTAAAACTTGCTTTGGGCATCTGGAGTTGGACATTCAGATGGCGTGGTCAGCCCAGCCAAGTTGATGTTGGATGGCCATTGCCTGGATGTATATGAAGTTTCCTTGTGAGTTGTGAAAGTACGCTAATGTTGGTTCATCTGTCTTCCCACTGGATTCAAAGGATCTTCTGTAGGTAGGATTGATGTTACTTCTCCTGCGACTTGTGCTGTCTGCTTACATTGTCCATGTCTCAGCTTTATACAGTAAGGTGGGGATCACAAGTGCTTGATAAATCACAAGCTTGGCTTCAGATCTGATGTTATGATCTCTGAACAGCCGTTTCTTCCGGTGTCCGAAGGCTGCAATGACACCAACAAGCTTCTAGTAGGAGTGGAGTTAGGATACTGAATGGATGGTAAGCTGTTTAATCTCGGCCAACTCTGAGCCAAAACCCAAGACCACCCTGACCTCAGTCATCTGACTCAAGTACACTGATGATGCTGTAGTCTGTGCTCATTCAGAAGCAGAGCTTCAGGCAATTGCTGACATCTTTATTGAGGCATATAAGTAAATGGGACTGACACTTGACATGCAGAAGACTATGGTCATCCATCAAGAAGCTCTTAATGAACAATCCCGGGGTCCAGGAATTCAGATTCACAGTGAGCCTCTGGAGAATAGTCAGTATTTCCCGTGCCTTGGAAGCCTTTTCTCGCAAAAGTCCAACATTAGCAAACAAATCCAACATTACCTTAAAAGTGCAAGTATGAATGCCAAGTCCCTATCATCTGAAGTGTGGTATTGGGTTTTTTGGGGGGTTTTTTTGGTTTGTTTTTGTTTTTTATATATTTTCTTAATACAATGCCTGTCTATCCAAGCTGTTTGGACTGTGCAGTGCTATAAGAAAAATAAGTTGTGGTGTTCCCGGTCTGTTAAGTAGCTGGCAAGAGGGTATTACATGCATCATTGTTTCTACCATTGAAGCTGTGGACTGAGCAAACACTGGGTATAGCTACTATCTGGGATTGACTCTAGGATTTGCTCTCAATCAGTCTAAACCACCCTGAGCCATCTATTATCCCTTGCCACCCACACCACAGAGTAAGAGCTTCTTGTTCCTCAACAATTAGTGGTCTTCTTTCTGTGTGCGTCTAATTGCTGCCTGTAGAACAAGATGTAGAAGACAAAGAACAGAAAGCTGAAGAGTTGCAGCAGGTGGGCTTTCCAGGGTTGGGGCCTACAGCGTAGGTGGGAACGGGCTTGGAAAGGGCCTGGCTTGCACTCTGATGTTGAATATGTCTCTGGAAGTGAGGCTGGGTTGCACCCACAGGGTCAAAATCTCCGAATTGTTTTCAGTACAGATGGCCAGTGTGTTTGTCTTTGAGGACAGCAGTGAGGCTGGCACTCGCTAGCAGTGTAGATGCATTCACAGAATTTCTTGTAATTTGTGATGATGAACTGAGCAGAGTTGAACCATGTTGAAAAGGTGTTGGCAGGAAACAGAATAAACTGTTTGGTGAATAAACAAAGAAACGTATGCCTCAGGCCTGTTTCCTCAATACATTCCCAAATATTGAGACTGGATTTTCAGAAGTGGCTGTCCATTTTAAGAGACCTAACTTGAAACATGTTACAGGATCCTCATTTTCAAACCCCCCAAATTTCATGGTGTGTCTACACATGCACTTTAATGTGCATTAGCCTATTTTAATGTGCATTAAGGCATCACTAAAAAGCATACTATTTAGATAATGGCCGTTAAAATAAGCTAAGGTGCACTAAGCATCACTAAAAAAAAAGTGCTCTTTAGTTAATGTGCATTAAGACTGGCCAATGCACATTTGCTTAGTACCTCCCAATGGATGTACTAGACTTAATGTGCATTAACTAAAGCATGTTAATTGCACATGTAGATGCGCCCTTAAGTTCTTTAGAAAGAAAACCAAAAAAACCTCTTTCCTTAAAAACATTTACAGCTCTAGAATATTTTTGAGGCACATTGGTCTTTCTTTAGCTGGGCTTAAAATAACGTTGTAGTGACTACAGTTTGCCAACAAATGTTTTGGTAGAAAACGGAGGTGGTGCTGACAGCTCAACTGAAAGGAGAGAGCTTCAGCTTGATGAATAGATCCTCAGATATTTTCACTTATTAGAAATGCCAGGATCTGTTGTGTCAACACTGGTGAGCTCACCCAGAGATGACCTTACAGCAGGGCTTATGAGAGGAGCAGGAAGGCTCCTTTCCCTGTTGACTGGACAGATTTTGCTATGCCGCTTGATATTTACCCATATTTCTGTGACTTGTGCTGTATTTCCAGAGCTCTGGAAGCTTTCTTGATTGATAGCACTAACATAAAAAAACACAGAGCTAATTAAATCATAGAACTGTTTCCCACCACTACCGTGTGAGGCTGACCTAATTTTGACACCGCACAGCTTATCCGCAGAATATCTATTAAGCTAAAGGAAATGTCGTTCTGTTTCTAGAAACGGTTAGAATTTTTTCCCCTTACAACTCATTACACTGCTGTTTATTGTTCCCCCTGCTGGGTAAGTATTAAAAACTTATGATCTATGACATATGGTTGGTGTCTGTCAGTATCTGGCTCTCGAACAGTGGGAATGCTCCAGTTTGGTAGAGGAATTGCGGGGGGTGTTATTTCTTCAGTCAGGAAAATTCTACTTCTTGAATTGTCATGTTTTAAAGATTTTCTTTCCTTCTCCAGTGATTTGAAATAATAAAAATAATGTCCTTGTTTCAGATCGTGAACAAGCATTGGAGTACGCTGCACTGCTAATTGAAGTGATGCACTTCTGAATATATGACAAATATTCAGTATTAGAGTATTCTAAAGATTTCATAGGATGTCTGTCTTAGTGATAGTACGATGCATTCTGATTAGTTTCATTTGACGCCCTATCATCTGGATACCTGGATAAATTGATATATTGTGGAAAGGGGTACGTGCGTCTGGCTAGCTAAGTTTTTGTTTGTTTGTTTTTTAGAGGTAAAAATTGTTGTCGTTCAACTTGTTGGCCAATGTCAAGGAAACAAGATGGTGCAGGAATCTTCTTGAGTTTATACTAGTTTTATCTCACAGTGAAATGTTATTAACTAAAAAGTATGAAGGGAAAATTTAATGCAAAGAAGCACACCTGTGATCCTCCAGAATATTTTCTGCCTGGGATGATGTAGTTGGGGCTGGTCCTGCTTTGAGCTGCAGGTTGAACTAGAGATGAGCTCCTGAGGTCCCTTCCACCCCTCGTTTTCTATGATTTTGCTGTGTTATTAGAGGTCAGACTGTGAATGACAGTCAGATATGATGCATGCAAGTCAATTGTCATGTAATGGCTTCTTATTAAAAAGGTGCAGTATGACTTCAGTGACCAGATGACTTCATTGGTTGCAACACTCCTGAAATTGGTGGTTGTGAGCAGATACTGTAAGTGAGGACATGGGGATGTCCTTTCTAGGTTCAATGGGTAGAAATGAAAACCTACCATTTTAATATTTTGAATCTGGTTCTGTTGGCACTGAAGACAAAGGGCAGACTTCACTGACAGTGAGGTGATGCCTGATGTGTGCGAGACACAAGTTAGTAGCTTGGTTTAGTTTTGTATCCATTAACGTAAAGACAGGTGGAGAGGATTGTGTCCATTTGGTTTTCCACATCTTTCTGATTTTCATAAGGACTGTTTCTTCAGCCTTTCTCTAGCTTGGTTTCAAGAGGACTATCCCCCATCAAAACTTTAAGTGATCTTTCTGAAAATGTCAGTTCTTTAATTGTCTATCAAAAATTCTGGTTGACCTTGTTGGTGGGTTTTTTAGTATTATTATTCAGTGCTAATAAGGCCCTAAAAAAACTGAGATTGGATAAAAAAATCATGATGTTAAAAAAATGGATTCTATTCATTCATCTTTTGATTTAAACCATCAGTTACATGAGTGGGGAGAGGCAAGTGAGATGTTACATTTTTCTTCGTAACTGAAATATGAAAAACAAAACCCATAGATGAAGCATAAAGGTTCCAGCTTTCAGACCTTACACTTTTATTTTTTTTTTGACCTGCCATATTTGCTGTATGACAGCAGAATATGTGCATGATCAGATACTTCTTTCACTGGTAAATAGAGACTATCTTGGTGCCATTTTGGTTGGTAACAAAAGTCTGGGGGGGAGATATATATATATTTTTTAATTTTCATTTCTGATCTCATCCTTGGTTCTGTTGCACTAGGTATATCTTCTGCCAAGACAAGAAGCATGAAGGGTTTTTTCATGCAATATTTACTATGTATAATCACAAGACAAATTCCTCTAAATGCCACCAAACAAAATAAATGCCAAGTAGTGTATGACTCTGTCTCGTCTGGTATTTAATCCTTGGAGGCATGTTTTAGAGGGAGCTGTAATGAATATGCGTAGAGTTGAAAGGGAGGTGACATTTCATAATTATGTAATAATTCTGAACCATAAAAAAAGTTTTTAACGAGAAATTTTTGACATATTCATTTGCTTTTTATTTAAGGCACTGTACACTCCTTCCATGCTTGGATTCAGCAGTTGATTTTTTTTTTTGCTTGCATCTATTGCTTCCCCAGGTCTAATGGATATTAAACAGATATAGTCACAGTAACAGCTGCACGCTAAGCACCATTTAGATGCTTCAGTGTTTGTGTGTGATCCTACTTCACCCTGCTCAAGCCCCTGAAAGATCAGTAATACGAAGCTGGGTGGGCTGTCCTCCTCCTAGTTGCTCTTTGCCCCTTCCTTTCAAGGTTAAGGTGATGGCATGGCACAAAAGTGGGCATGCTAATGTTTTCACAGATTTGAACAAGGTGGAACGGGATCACACTTAAACCAAACCCAAGTGCTACTTAAGCTTAAGAAGTTGAAGAGGATCCAGCTGTAAACTGTAAGACACTTAAAATGTATATGAATTTAAAAGGCTGCAGCAGCGTGTTACCAGCTCTTCTGGATTTACTGGAGTCCTCCTTCCCTTGATGCATTATGACCCCAGTCTAGGAAGATATTTTATTTGTGTTGTGATACTGCTGCAATTATGGATCCTTGTTTCAGACAAAATGGCAACTAACATAATACCGCTTCATCGAGCCATGGTGCATCCACACCTTGAATACGGTATCCCGTTCTCGTTCCCACATCTCAAAAGGGATATAGAAGGACTAGAGAAGGTGAAGAGACGGGCAGCAAGGATGATTAGTGGGATGGATGGTCTTCCATATGAAGAGACTAAAGAGGTTAGGCCTGTTGAGTTTAGAAAAGAGAAGGGACATGAAAAGAGTTTACAAAATACCAGATGATGAGAGAGTCAATAAGGAGTTACTCTTTATTGTCTCTTATCAAACAAGGAGTAGCGGCATAATATGAAACTAGGATGTAGTTAGTTTAAAGCTAACAAAAGAAAGGCATTTTTCACACAGTGTGCAAATAAAGTGTGTAACTTGTTGCTACAAAAGTTTGTGCAGGCTGGCAGTGTAACCAGGTTCAAAAAGGGGTTGAGCAAATTCTTGGTGGAAAGGTAAATCAGTAGCTATTGAGCATGGGACATAGGGATGACACTTCAAATCTTCTTAAACCTTAAATACTGGAGACTTCAAGTGGGTGAGGAACAGTGGAAAAAACTCTGGTCACACTCTGTTCACTCTCCCTTTCAGCATCAAGTCTCTGTTACTGTGACATGGACGCTAGGCAGCTACAGTATGACCCAGGAAATGACAGTTCTTATGTCCTTATGTATATCATAGGATCACAGACAAGGAGGGCTGGAAGGGAGCTCAGGAGGTCACATTTAGTCCAACCCCCTGTTCCAAGCAGGACCAGCCCCAACTACATCATCCCGGCCAAGGCTCTGTCAAGCTGGACTTTCAAAACCCCCAAGGCTGGAGACTCCACCACCCCTCTGGGTGACCTGTTCCAGTGCTTTACTACCCTTTTTGTGAGTCTTTCTAATATCCAACCTCAACTTCCCTTGCTGCGACTTGAGCCCATTGCTCCTTGTCCTGTCACCTGCCCCCACTGAGGACAGACCAGCTCCATCCTCTTTGCAGCCCCCCTGCAGGGAGTTGAAGGCTGCTATCAAATTCCCCTCGGTCTTTTCTTCTGCAAACTAAATCAGTCCAGTTCCCTCAGCCTCTCCTCACCAGTCATGTGCCCCAGCCACTGAATCATTTCCATTACTGTCTACTGGACTACCTCCAATTTATCCACATCCTTTCTGTAGTGGGGGCCTCAAAACTGGACACAGGACTCCAGATGTGGCTTCACCAGTGCTTAATAGAGGGGAAGAATCACTGCCCTTGATCTGCTGGGACCGCTTCTACTGACGTAGCCCACAATGCCATTAGCCTTCTTGCCAATGAGGGCACACTGCTGCCTTCTGTTCACATTATGGTCCACTGTCACCCCAGGGCCCTGTTCTGCAGAGCTGCTGCCTAGGCAGTCACTCCCAGCCTGCACTGCTTCATGCAGATCGTTCTATCCTAAGTGCAGGACTTTGCAATTGTCCATATTGAAACATCACAAGACTTTTTTTGCCTGATCCTCCAGTTTGTCTAGGTCTCTCTGAATCCTAGCCCTACTCTTCAGCATATCTACTACTCCTCCCAGCTTGGTGTCATCCGCAGACTTGCTGAGGGTGCACTCCATGGCATCTTCCAGGTCATTGATGAAGATATTAGAAAAAAAATATGGCCTCAGGACCTACCTCTGGGGCACTCATCTTGATTCTGCCTGCCAACTATGCATCAACCCATTGATTACTACCCTCTGAGCCTAGTTTTCTTTCCACCCTACAGCCCCATTCATCCAACCTGTACTTCCTTAGCTTGCTTGCAAGAGAGTGGTGGAAGATGGTATCAAAAGCCTCGCTAAAGTCAACGTATATCATGTCCGCTGCTCTCCCTGCATCCACCGAGCCAGTCAACTCATCATAGGAGGTAATCAGGTTGGTCAGGCATGTCTTGCTTGCCCTTGGTGAATTCATGTTCATTGTTCTCAATCGCTTTCTTCTCCTCCAAGTGCTTAGAAATAGATTCCTTGAGGACCTGACCCATGCTTTTTCCATGGACTGAGGTGAGGCTGTCTGGTCTGTAATTCCCTGGGACCCTCCTTTTTCCCCCTTTCTTAAAGATGGGCACTGTTTTTGGCCTTTTCCAATCATCTGGGACCTCTCCCAACTGCCATGAGTTTTTTTGGAGACGATGGCCATTGGCTCTGCAATCATGTCAGCCAACTCCCTCACTGCCCTTTGGTGCATCCCATCCAGCCCCGTGGGCTTGTACACATCCACTTTTTCTAAATAGTCCCTAACCTGTTTTTTCACTACTTGTGGATGCTCATCTCCTCCCCACACTGTGCTGCCCGGTGCGGTAGTCTGGGAGCTGACCTTGCCTGTGAAGACTGAGGTGAAGAAGACCTTGAGTACTTCAGCTTTTTCTGCGTCTTCTATCGCAAGGTTACTTCCCCCATTCAGTACGGGACCCACACTTTCCCTAATTGTTCTCATGTTCCCAGCACACTTGTAGTAACCCTTCTTGTTACTCTATGCATCCCTTGCTAGCTGCAACTCCAGTTGTGCTGTGTGCTTCTGGACTTCATCCCTGCATGCCTGAGAAATACTCTTATACTTCTCCCTAGTTGTCCGTCCAAGTTTTCACTCCTTATAAGCATCTTTTTTATGATTTAGCTTACTGAGTTGCCTGCTAAACCAAGCTGGTCTTCTGCCACACTTGCTAGTCTTTCTGCACATCGGGATGGTTCGTTCCTGTATTCTCAGTAAGGTTTCTTTGAAATACAACCAGCTCTCCTAGACTCTTTTTCCCCCTCAGACTGGCCTCCCAGAGGATCCTGCCCATCGGGAGCTAGTTGAAGTCTGATTTTCTGAAGTCCGAGGTCCTTATATGAGCTAAGTTTTGTACAAATCGGAACAAAAAGATGGTCCCTGCCTTGGGGGTGGGTGTCTGCAGATGAGTTATAAGATGTACCTAACTTTGAGTCTAGGACTTGTCCTGTGGGATTGAGACTGCTGACATGCTTAAAGTGCAATACCTGCTTAAGTATTGTGCCGTGCTGATTTAACTAGTCAGTTTTTATGACATGCCTTCCACTGTGACGGCAGTGAGTATTTTATATGCTCAAAGGTGGTAATTCTGCACGTGCAGGTGCACTGTATGTAAAGGTCGCTCTGTTGTGAAAATGCAGCAGAAGCTAAGCTAAGAAGAAGTCTGATGTTAAAGGCACAACTCCCAGATACCATGTTCGTGCACATGTATATCCGTGTGTATAACTGAAGTGCTCTCAAATAATGGTGCTCATTTGACTTCGAAAACTGAAACCAGAAATCTGGAGAGTAAAACACCCCAGAGCAACACCACACCGTGAAATACTTAACATTTGTATTTTAATTTTGCTTTTGAAAAAATGGTGTGTGTGGGGGGGATTTGGGAACCTACCAAAACTGTGACAGATGACAAGGGTAAGCTGCTGGTTTTAAATTAAACTTTATCAAAAGGCTGGGGAAATGGCAGCTTTTAAAAGTAAGGTTTACTTCAAAAACACCCAGCCCGTTTGCTCTGGAATCAAAGCCTCCATCTTCAAAGGTAGCCAGCAGTTTCCACTCCTGGTTTGGTTTCAAAGGCTCCACAGACAGATGTAGAGATCATTTTGGAGTGAGCTGTCACGGCCTTCCTGAGAGCAGCCACACAGTTTAGCATCTAAACACTTCCCAAGGCCTGCCAGACCTTACAATTAAAATCAGAGTGCTGCAAATACTTAATGAATGTATAAATGCTGCATTCGAGCAAAGAAAAACTGGAGGGTCTTTTTTTTCCCGCGTGTCTTTTCCACTGCTCATCGTTCAGCAGTGGTTGGAGGTGTGAGAGAAAGATGTCATTAAATGTGTTTCAAGCCAGGTGGGTGTGCCAGGGTGCAAATACGTGTGGAAAACTCGGGTAGCAGCAGATGCTCCAGTTCCCAGCCCTGCTGTGCCGGAGGTTGAGAGCCATCATAATCTGATGGCACCCTCTGCTGGCTCAGTGGCACCGTTTTAACTCAGATTGGACCTCTCGTCTCTCTTTCTAGATGTCTGGTGGGTTTTTATTCAGCAGTTCAGAAAATACAGGCTTGCAGATTTGGGTCTTGATTGGAAAACATGGGGCAGAGCTGACTATTTCCAAAGTTTGGGTCCTCCCAGATGTTTGCAATCTGATTTTTTTTTTTTTTTTGCTTCACTTGTTTATCAGTCAGGACGAGAAGTTGGCCTTGAGCTCTGGATCCCGAATGAAAACCTTCGAAAATCAAAAGTGGAGTATTTGGTTTGTGCTGTGTGTTCAAGACCACCACTACTAAAGACCTATGCCTACAGAGATGTATTATGTTCATGCTGGGGTTTGGGGGATCAATTCCCTTATTTTTTTTTTTATAATGATATTTGCATTTTATTTACTTATCCCATGTGGGTTGTCCTTTTTGTTGCCAGTCATGGATTCATAGGATTTGGTGTTTGGGTGTGTTAAGCGCTATCGTGCACGGGTCGCTCTTTCCCGTCAGCTCTTATGGTTCTGCATCTCTTCGCCTTAGACTCTAAGCATGATGGCTTCACCGCTCAAAACCCACTGCCTTCCTGGGCTTTGTATGGTTGGCGGGGTTGATGTTGTAGGAAGAAACCAAGAAGCATGCTAGATAAAATGCAAGACCTATGGCTTTGCTGTTTCAGCACAGCGGCATAGCGGAGGAGAGCACTGAGGAGTACTGGGGGTTTTTCGTTCTCAGGGTTTGGAGCATGTCCTGAAGGGCTGCTCCCACCTTTGACAGCACCTTTGCAAAGGTGCAGCTTATTTCCTAGCTGGAGGTGCAGCTTTGGCCCTATTTCCCCCGAATCCTTTGAGGTGCAGAGCAAACGGTGCAGTAGCTCTGGTCCATAGGCAGTGGAGGGACGTGTCCTCTCGCAAGCTGTACAGAAGGGAAGAGCTGCCGTGACACCTTGACAGTCTTCACAGCGCAGGATTGTACAGTCTGGAGGACACCGAGGAAACATTCTTGCATTGCATTTCTGCTTGAGCAAACAGCCTTGTAAGGCTTAATTCAAATGGCAGTGAGATAAAGCTGCTAATTTAGGCTGTAAAATGCACCCACCGGTTAGTGAATGACTAATAGCAAATATTACAAGTCCACATCCTTTCTACTGGGAAAGTTGTACCGTAAATTAATTTTTTTAGTACTTTGTTATCAATAGTTTAGTGATGCTCAGCGTGGGGACAGGGGTGTTTAAGGGTCAGATTGTGGTACTTGGTCACACTGAGCTGTTCCTTGCATTGAAACCCCTGATGTGGAGCTCAAGTGCTTCTGGTGTGAGCATGGGCACGGGGTCCGGTCCTACGTGTATAAGATGCCATGAGTACCTTGCTTGCTTGAGAGAGAAACTAAAAGTCATCTTGGTTCTCGGAGGGATCAGTTCAACTTGAATAAACTGAAGGCTCATATTGGGCACAACACTTTTCACGGAGTAACAACAGAGCGGGCGATGCAGAGAGAGACCCTGGTATTCTGCCTGAATACAAAGAGGTGGGCAGGCATGTAGTTTGCGATCTGATCTTTGGAGTGTGCTGGGTATAGTGTGCATATGCAGCCACACTTAAAGGACATGGAAAATGATTCATTTTCCTGGTTGCTACTTCTCTGTAAGCCGGAGCTGCTTCCACCCCCAATAATGGCAAAAGAAAATGCTGGGTGTAATTCACCTCGGAGGGTGTGAGCTAACAGCGTCTGAAGAGCTTTGCTTGCTTTAGGTGTCAAAGCTGGAATCTTGTTGTTACTCCAGTTCAAAGCCTTCAAAATTAGTCTTCGCTGTCTACTGTTTGTATTGTGAGAACCTGATTAAGCCCAGGATCCAGTCCATTGCAAAGAAAGTGTACCCGCCAGGCTGTGCTCTTGGGATCAGTGAGGAATGAGGACAGATTTCGTATATGATTACAGAAAAGGCTGACGTAGGCCAAGCAAACTGAACATTATTTAAATACCCAAGATGGGGATTGTCAGAGGCAGTTCCAGCTGGTGAAGAGCAAGGGAATGAGCCAGGCTGGCCGGATCTAATTATTCTGTTTTTCTTCATTCAGTCCACTGTTGCTCTGCTATCCTGGGTGTCTTTGTTTGACACTCATTCTCATTATCATGGTGTGCCAGGTCTCCCAGGGTCAGATATTTAAAATACAGCTATGAACTGTGCATTTGTAAATGCCCTAATGGCAGGTGCAAATTGGGCACTTGTATGCAAAGCGCAGGCTCCAGAGCATGGGGCAGACTTGTAATCTGCAATGGTCCCTGCTTAATGCTTTGTCTGTACATGCTGCATGTCACGGTGAACATGCGTGTGTCTTTGCAGAGTCCTAGGGCTCAGTGTCTTGGAGCTGCTTTGGGCCCAGATTGGGCCACAGGATATCCTTTTGCTGTGCTATCACTTTGTGCAAGTGCTCCTGATTGTAGAGCCTCTCTCTGCCTGGTTAAAAAGCCCATATTCAGTCCTTGCCCAATAAGAGCATGTCTCTTAAGAGCATTGAATAGCACGAAAGAGTATTAAGCTGGATGCTTTTCTTTTCCCCTACATCCGATCTACTCTTTACCGTTTGTGCTGTTTATTTCCTTGTTCCGTTTCATTCAGCAAGGGTATTGAAACTCGAATTCGACCTTGTCTTGCTATTGATCCACTCTCTTGGAATTTTAATGTGCAGGAATTATATGCTTCAGAAATACTGAATGTCTCATAGAAACATAGATATGCTCTATTGAACTATTAAAATATGCCTGTAATTTGTGCATCCAATATTACAACCGAAGTGTCTGCATATGCAAAACATGCTGTGCCTGTAGTGCAGATAAAAGCATTTGACTTTTCCTTAGTACAGGTTAAGTATACAAGGAAATAAAAGAAAATGGGCTCGTTTTAAATCCAAGCTCTGGTTCCAAAACATTTCGGTCCAGTCCAACCCATTGAATGATTTGAATATGCTTTTTACACCGGAGTTGGATTGGTCCCACTGTGCCTATTCCCTAATTTTAATGTTTTAATTAAAGCATCTCATATGCATAATGAATGTGGCAATCCATTTAGGAAGATACGTAATAAAAAGAACAATAATGGGAAATTCATTTGGAAATTAAAGCAAACAAAAAAACCCCCAAAACAACAAAACCACAAATGAAACCAGTGCAGAAGAGTCTGGAAAGGGCTTCCTCAGGGGATAGGTAGGTATTGGTTAAATAGCCTGGCAGCCTTTTGTGGTATTGAATGGTAACTAGATACTACACTTGTTGCCAGCTAATGGAGTTAGTCCTTTAGCTCATGCCTGGGGTGGGGAGCAGGCTGTTCTGTAATGCTAAGGGTCAGATGTACCTGGAAGACCCTGAACAAAGCCATGGTATAGTATAGTACTAACTTGCCATTCTTACTGCAATTTAATTTATCTCACTTTGCACTGTTTTGCCTACAGTACCTGAGATCACAAAACGGCATCGTCCAGCTCATCCTTTACTCCTACTGACACATGCCCTTAGGTCCAGGAGGGTTGACCCATGCTTGCAGACAAGCGCACGTTCAAATGTACTGTCTCCTCTTACACAGTCTGTTTCCTTAGCAGACTACACGAATCCTACAGCATCTATATGAATGGGGATGTCCCTGGTTTCTATGTTCAAAGCAGAGTGAAGTGTTGTTTCTTCAGAGAGCCTTGTTTGAGCCTCATAGGAGCTCAGGAGGTTATATGGGGCCTCTGGGTCTATGGTGAATGCTGTTGACGGAGGGCGGGGGGCAAGGCACCGCATGCACAAATGCTTTACTGATCAGGGTTTTCTCTACTGGTTTGACAGCCCCACCCACGGTGAGGATTGTTCACTCAGGCCTGGCGTGTAACATCGAGGAGGAGCGGTACTCGGAGCGAGTGTACACCATCCGCGAGGGGGAGACTCTGGAGCTGACCTGCTTGGTCACGGGCCATCCTCGGCCACAGGTGAGTCCTGAACCGTGACTGAGCGTCGTGTTGTTGCCGGATGCCCCACGACCATCCTG
>NW_017728947.1:114151351-114152722 GCF_001723895.1 Crocodylus porosus | reverse complement strand
TTGCTCAGTTGTGTGCCAGGCTCTTCTGAGTGACCAGAAACCATCGAGCCTAGTGATTCTCATCCAGGGAGCCATGAGATCCTTTTAAGAGTACGACACATAATTTTAGCACCGTTGGATGTGCAAACACCTACACGTAATTCACAAGATAAATCCAGAGATTTTGAATAGAAATCCAGCATGATTCAAACCATTCTGACTTGCTGTTGTCATTCTGAGTTCTTTGCAATTGAAGAATTGCTCATGTATTTTTCTGTAGTCAAGAAACAAGTGCAAGCTAAGTGTGGGCATTTTTTGAGGACTGCTTTGACATGGTGACATAGTGCTTAGAGTCGGAAAGGACCTAAACAGATCATGAGGTCCAACCCCCACGCCCCACCCTGGGCAGGAACGGGTGCCGGGGTCATATCACCCCAGCCAAATATATGTCCAGTCTCTTCTTGAAGACCCCCAAGGTAAGGGGGTCTAACAAGAGATGAGTTGAGTCTGAAGAGTTGAAAAGCACCGAGCTAGCCTGGTTGGTGATAGAGAATGTGGTTTCTCTAAAGCATGGTTTCCAAACTTAGGGGAAGCAGGGCACGTTCACAGGGATGTAAGCATCCTTTTGCTTTATGCCTAGAGAGGACCCGGTTCCTAGAACAAATGAGAGGGAAATCCAGTGACTTGTTTCACCCCCTCTATCCTCACACCAGTTGGAAACGTCTTTCATAGTTGTTAGAGTCTGAAAGGGACCTTACAGATCGTGGGGTCCAGTCCCCCCTGGTCTGGAGAACGACTCGTCTTAACTCTGCTTTCCGGCAGATGTTATGAGCTTAAAAGCAACACAACACATACAGGGCCAGTGGAACAGTAAGCACATAAAATAAAACACCGGAGAAAGCCACTGGTGCAGAAGCCTGCATAAGGTAGAGGGAGCTGCTTGTTTCTGGAGCTGGAAGGTGGATCAAAACTACAGATGTGCAGAGAGGTATAGAAGTGAAACTCATGATCCTATTCTTCATTGCACAGATCAGATTTTAAGCAACAGGCCCGGCTGCGTTTTAGTATGGCCGTACCCATTCTTCCATCCCTCCATGGTGTGTCATTCGTGGAATTAAACTTGGGCCTCTCAAACGGTGTGTGTGTCACTTAACTCGTGTGTGTGCGTTTTCTGGGTTTGCTTTCCTTTTGTTGACCCCTGTATTTCTTTATGAACCTGTTTCTGGTCTCCCTTGCCCCCATTTTGGCAAGGTCTCTTTCTTCTCTATTGACAAGCGTGGTTGTGCAGGAGAGAGTCGGTGGTCCCAGAGGGGAGGGGAGCCAGGTGTCCAAGGAGAGTGGTCGCTCCTTAAGGAGACGATCCTCCAAGCCCAAAGGAAGGTAATCCCAACG
>NW_017728947.1:114146910-114151340 GCF_001723895.1 Crocodylus porosus | reverse complement strand
CAGGAGGCGACTTCACGGTCAGGGCGGCTAGGGTCTGGAACCAACTTCCAAGAGAAGTGGTGCAGGCCCCTACCCTGGGGGTGTTTAAGAGGAGGTTAGATGAACATCTTGCTGGGGTCATTTGACCCCAGTGCTCTTTCCTGCCATGGCAGGGGGTCGGACTAGATGATCTGCTCAGGTCGCTTCAGACCCTAGAAACTATGAAACTATGAAGCGAGGGCCAGGTCTCAAAGAGCCTTGGGAGGTTTTCTCTGGAGTCGATTCGCATCGTGTGCTGAGCTGGGTACCAGTGTCGCTGCTAATGAGGGGCTTCAGCTGCTGCCGGAAGCAGTTGAACAGTTTACTCTGCCTTTTGCTCAGTTTTGTCGTCCGCTCCGCTGGCCACCTCAGGTCTTGCATGTCGCAGTGCTTCTCTAGCCTTTCTTTTGTGCAAACTCACTTTGTCACGGTGTTATTCTGGACAGCTAGCAATGGACCCTGTTTGAGACATGTGTAAGCTTCCCTTCTAGCTGCTGCTCCCATGTCGCAGAGCTGGTAACCCTCTGTGCTGCACTATGGTAGACCAAGAAATCTCCCTGGTAGATGTGTATGTTATTGGTCACATGCAGGCTTGCATAGTACAAGGCACTTCTGGTTGTAGGAAAGGAAAAAAAAAAGTCTTGCTCCTAAGAACTCAGTCCTTCTTGGGGCTTCTTTCCCCTTCTAGTTTCAATAAATAGAGGATCCCAAAGTGATCCTGAAACATGCCCTCATCTTTCTCAGGGTCACACTATCCTGGCAGAAGTGGAGCATGGTGATCAACAGAGGTGCATTATACAGAGCTCTCAGGTCAGGTATAAACGTGACATTTTTACCGGCATAAGTGATGGGAAACCGGTCTATACCTGTAACAGAAGAGATGTTTGGCACACTTCTGGTTTAAAAACGGTGGAACCTGGTCTGAGATTTACCACCCCACCCCACCAAAGGGCAGATGTCTGTACTGTTTGCTACTGAACTAAATGACACCGCTTGCAGAAAACTTGGATTGATTCTGCCTTGGGCATTTTGAAGTCTGTACCTAGCTGTAGTGACTTTTACTGGGTTTGCCTGGTGTGCCAGTTCCATGCGTAACACGTGTTTGCGGGGAGTCATTTCTTTGCTGGCTCTTCGGAGGTCTTTGGAGACTACAAAGAGAGGGAAGGAAGCCCACTAAAAGTCATTCTGTCCCATTTAAAATTTACCTGGAAGCCTATTTTAATCATAATGGCACAACTATTACAGGACCAAACCTGTTTCTGTTCCTTTTGCTCATTCAGCGCTCGTGTTGGTATAGACTAAGTGAGTTTTCTGTTCCCAACCCATGATTGAGAGTGCACAGCTTGCCTGAAAGCTCAGCAGCCTCCTGACTATGCATTAAGGAGTTGAACATTTCTTCTTTATTATGAAAATGAAGTTGTTCTGGTGGGTAATTTTGGCAGCCTGATATGGTTAATTTGCCATTATTACAAAAAAAGAGAGAGAGAGAGAGAGCGAGCCACATTCTGTGTTGGGAAGACTTTGCATAGAATTGTGAACACAATCTGTATTTGAATTTAATAAAATATTGCAAAAGAGCTTTATGCAGTGATGGTGAATTAAATTTACCTCTTTCACTCCGGGAGCCCAATTTTGCAATCCTGCATGGAGCACACGTTGAAGTCAGCGGGAATTATGTGAAGTGCGTCCAGCTGAGCTAGCAATTGGGGAAACTGCAATCACTAGGGATCTTGAGTCTAAAAACCAGTGTTCTTCTCTTTAAAAAGACTTTTGAACTGTGTTGATGCTTTCGAGGCTTTTTCTCTCTCCCTGTTTAAAATGGGACATTTAAAAAATTGTTTAGTATTAGCTCTAAAAGGCTCTCATTGAAATGTAAGGCCAACATACTGTATCTTTTTTATTATATGGATAAAACTGCCCTACGCATGGTCAAGTAGGGCAAACTGTTAGCTGCAATCAGCAGTCCAAACCCAGGCTCTATGTGCAAAACACCATCTCTTCTAAATTGGATGCGGCTCGGTACAGCTTGTGCAAGGTGGGAGAGAATGGACGGGGGTGGGGCTAGAACAGCTTAACTGTTTTAATTGATTTCCAAGTTCCTCACTAAGAAAAGAGAGGCTTGCAAGCCAGTTCCATTATTATATGCAACATTTTATTCCTCCTGTGCTTGCTGCACCTCCAAAAGGCATGCAGTTAACATTTACTTCTCTGCTGGTTTTATTTTCTTTGGTAATTGTTTCTCTCCCTACTTTCTTTATTGTGGTACCCAAACCCTCAGTTCCTTTTTTTTTTTTTTTTTTTAAACATAAATGGCATCAATGCCATAAATATTGGCATTGGATCTGGGAGAAGGAAAGACTTCAGTGCTTGGTGGCCCCTCTGTTCTCTGATTGTTCATTAACTCTCATTCCCTGGATCCATGAAAACACTAGCTTTGCTTTTCATCTGGAATAACGCTTTTTATATATCAACTTTTGTGTGAAATGCTCAGCACGTGAGGAGAATGGAGTACTATTTAGGGGAGGGAAACAAGCACAGGGCCGTGCTCTGATGCTTTACTTTTGAGGAGGAGAATGTGCCACTTGGGGTGGGACTCACTGACTTGAATGGGGCTAAGATACCGTTCAGTGGAAGTGCCAGAATTTGGCCCATACCAAATAACTTCAATTATTCGACCACCTGTTCTCTGAAGCAGATTCATCTCCCTTAGTGCCTGTTAATTATACTGAATACTCCCTCATTTCTCAGAATTTCAGTATCTCTGTGGCCTCCAGATAATCAGCCTTGAACTGGATATTGCAGTTTACATAAGTATGCATACACTCTGCTCCCTCCCAGACTGCATCAGCTGCTGTGCATAAAAGATTACAGGAAACTGATGTTAATATATACGTTTCCATTTCAAGCAGTCTCCACTCTGTACTTTCCAAAAAGGAAACAGAAAAATATCCAAAAAACACCAAAAGAGGGAGCTAGACATGGGTGGATCTAGGAATTTTTTTTAAAAAAGCAGTGCAGCAGTTGTGGTGCGTCACCCCATATAACATGGCACACATGTTTCTCAAGGTAAAAAGAAACTAGTAGCTTTACTCGTATGCTAAGGGCTCAGAGCAAGATTATTCAGTTCAGGAATGAAACAAAACCAAATATCACTGTGTTGAAATGTGCATGCATTTGCTATATCACGTATTATGGATAAAACACATAAAAAAATGAGCAAAAAAAATCAAGCTATGTTGTGTCATTAGCTCTGTTGCCATTAGAATTAAATATTCAGGTTTTCAAGACCAGGGTAGACAAAGCCTTGGTTGGGAGGATGTAGTTGGGGCTGGTCCTGCTTGGAGCAGGCGGTTGGACTGGACGTGATTTCGTGAGGTCCCCTCCATTTTCTGTGATTATATGATGCATCTCTTTCTGATCCACAAAGCAAAATATAGCTTTTTTCATCATCTTGACCGTGCAGCCAATGCTTCACTTTTCACACCTGAACTCATGTGTTTAAAAACAGGCTGCAAGTCTGGGAGCTACATTAAGAGGGGCAGCCAGCAGAATTGCAGAAGAAAGGATAGCTGAATTGGTGAAAACTCAAAAACAAAAAAAACAAAAAAACAAAAAAGGGGTGGGGGTTATTAACACCTGTGGAGTGAAGTGTATAGAAGAGATATGGTAGGTAATAATGGATGGGTCTACACATGTGCTTTAATGTGCATTAGCCTATTTTGATGTGCATTAAAGTGTCACCAAAAAGCAGGGCTGTTGAAGGAGATTTGCTTTGACGTGCTAATTAGCATGTGTCAGAGCAGACTCCATTAATCGAGTCTACTATGAGTCTGCTGGAGTGTGCTAATTAGCACACACCAGCAGCCTCTGTGTTGCAAGTATTTGGTGTTCCCACATTGCAAAATGGCAGTGGGGGCACTTTAACTAAAGCTCATTGATCAAGTTTTAGTTAAAGTGCCCCCACCGTCATTATGAAGCATGGGGCACTGAATACACATGATGCTGTGAACACTTTAGTTAGAGCGCCTGTCAGAGCCACTGTAATTAGAACACCCTCTCTCCACCCAGGAGCACATGTATAGAAACCCACAGTGCTCTTTAGCTAATGCGTATTAAAATATGCTAAAGCACATGTTTCTAATACTTTACAATGGAGGTACTGGATTTAATGCACATTACCTAAAGCACATTAAGTGACTGTGTAGATGTTCCCCATGAGCCATGAAGTCAAGTGATCTTATCACTGCTGTCTGAATACAAATACTTCTGCTACTGCCAGGTATTTAGTTTTAAATCTTGGGGTAGAACAGGAACCAAGAGGGTGAGGTGGGAGAGGCCAACCGCACCTTGGCATGCATCCACAGATGGATCTCGAGCAGGTCCAAGGAGGTGATCCTCCCCCTCCATGCGGC
>NW_017728947.1:114145887-114146899 GCF_001723895.1 Crocodylus porosus | reverse complement strand
TGTCATTGGTGCCCACGTGAATAAGGAGCATGGGGTAGTGGTTTGTAGGCCGGAGGAGCTGCGGGATCCTCTCTGCTATGTCTCGGATGCGGGCCCCAGGGAAGCAGCAGACTTCCCCGGCTAAGGGGTCGGGGCGGCAGATTGCCCCCTCAGCGCCCCGCAGGATGGAGTCTCCCACAACAAACACCTTTCGCTTTGTCTTGGGGAGAGCGGAGCTGGTAGCTGCGGTCAAGCCTGGGCTGCCTGCGGGAGCCGGCAACTGCGCAGGCTCTGCCGGGGCTGCAAGAGGTGCGAACCTGTTGCTAAGCTCCGGCGGGGCAGGGGCCTGGGTGCGGCGGGCCTTGGGGCCCTTGACCACCTCGGTCCATGCCCCTGACTGGGCGGGAGGTCCTGGAGGGAGACGGGCCTGGCGGTAGGAGTCTATCTCCTGCTGAAAGTCCCTGATGGCGCGCAGTCTCTGGACTGTGGCCTGGAGCTCCTCCAGCTGGCGCGCCAGAGACCCCAGGAGGGAGCAGACCCCGCAAGGGGAAGGGGGCCATGCTCCCGGGCCCCAGAGCCTGAAAAAGGGACAGGCAGCCCCCGCAGCCAAGAGCCAGGGGCTCCATCCGCGTGGAGCCCGGGACCATGGGCTCCGTCTGGGCAGCTGTCTCTGAGGTGCCCGATGTGGGGGCCGCAGAGCCCGAGGGGACCCTCGGGGTGTGGCACGTGCCCATCCGTGTCATGCCTCTGGTAGGCTGGCTATGGCTGGGACTGACTACTCTGGGGGGTTGCAGGCAGGGTCTCGTGCCCTCCTTCGCCCTGTCCTGCGCGTACTCCGCGCTAACTGGAGCGCCTGTTTACGCAGCCTGTTCGGCGGCTCCGGTCGTGTGGCTCCCTTGGGGGCTGGGCCAAGTGGGGTCCTGGGGAGGGGCTTGACCCGGCCTGGCACCAGGCAGTGGCCTCCTCCCAGGGAGCGAGGAGTTAACCCCTTCCCACCATGAGCCTGCTTACCTCCAGCTGTGCTGGGGGTCGG
>NW_017728947.1:114138277-114145787 GCF_001723895.1 Crocodylus porosus | reverse complement strand
GAGCAGACCCCGCAAGGGGAGGTGGCCATGCTCCCGGGCCCCAGAGCCTGAAAAAGGGACAGGCAGCCCCCGCAGCCAAGAGCCAGGGGCTCCGTCCGCGTGGAGCCCGGAACCATGGGCTCCGTCTGGGTGGCCGTCCCTGAGGTACCCAATGGGGGGGGCCGCAGAGCCCGAGGGGACCCTCGGGGTGCGGTGCATGCCCGTCCGTGTCATGCCTCTGGTAGGCTGGCTATGGCTGGGGCTGGCTATGGCTGGGGGGGGTCGCAGGCAGGGTCTCGTGCCCTCCCACTTCCTCCCCTGCGCGAACTCCGCGCTAACTCGAGCGCCTGTTTACGCAGCCTGTTCACGCGGCTCCAGTCGCGGTGCTCCCTGGGGGGCTGGGCCAAGTAGGGTCCTGGGCGGTGGAGGGGGGGCTTGACCCGGCCCGGCACCAGGCAGCGGTCTCCTCCCAGCAAGCGAGGAGTTAACCCCTTCCCACCATGAGCCCACTTACCTCCGGCTGTGCTGGGGGTCGGGAGGGGGCTCGGCGGCTGCTGAGGGGGTGACTGGGGGGCTTCGGGGGAGCGGGGGCGCAGCGGGCTTCACCCGCGTGTCTCTCAGCGCTCCGGATGTGAACGGCTGAACTGTCATTACTTTCATTGGTGCAGATTTGGCTGTAAACCAGAGTGTTGGACTCTGGTAATAAAGTCCTCACCTACCTGCTGCATTCAGTCAGTAAAGAGACTCTTTGCAAGGAAATACTTGTTACCCAAGGAGCATTGCTGAACACTTCATGGCCACTGTCAACTATCGGAGTCCAGACAGCCTGGGACTCCTGGGAGATCTTCCAAAATGCACTGCTAAAGTTTGAGAGAGCTTGGAAAGGCTGCTTAGCAGTGGGTGTTTACGACCAGCTGTATTCAGAGCCCAGGAATGTTCTTGCCAAAGTTTTTGAGACTTAGATCAGTTTTCAGAGCTCAGACCTGCGTAACATGAGGCCCCCAACAGCTTAAAAGATGGCAGGGCTGTTTATCTGTCACAAATTACTTCAAATGGGCTGTAAAAAGGTACTTCCTTAAGCAGCTAAAAAGTTTATGATGCTGCTGTATCAAAAAGAGCCATTCAGCCAAAATACCTTATCCAGACGGCAACCACGTGCCTGCTTTTTTTCCCCCATAAAAATCTCTATTTTCTCATCTTGGATCCAGGACAGAAAATTGATTTCAGTTCATTGTACCTGTGTATGGATTTTTCTCTGTCATCTCACACCTCTAATATCTGTCTCACAGTCCCTCTTTCTCCTGTTACAAGCCACAGTAAAGTAAGAGGTGCATAATATTTTCTGCAGATGAATTGCAAGGACTCGGTGGGGTGGGGCTTGATGGTGTCTGACCGATGGCTCTGCTGCAGAATGGAGTTTGAATGTTAGCCCTTTATCACCTTCCTAATCAATTACCACAGAGTTTTAGTGTCCAACAGAGTGGCTGAGGGATGCGAGTCTGGGGCTGGGTAGAATATGACCAGGCAACGGCTAAGATTTTGCATATATGTCCGCCTGCCGGCGCAGATTCCACCCTACAAAGTGCCACTGGTACATCTACGCGTTCATTTAACGCACTTTAGGTCCTTTGAATTAAATCTAGTATGTGCATCTACACGTTCAATTAATGCGCTTTTAAGTAATGCACGTTAAATCTATTACCCCTGGGCACCTCTACACGAGCAGTGAGGCTGCTCCAACGTGCTCCAATTACAGCACGTCGGAGCAGACTTGATTAATCGAGGCTGCTGGACTGTGGTAATTCCTGTACTCCAACAGATGTGTCTCATGCATCAGTGCCCCTGTGCTTAAAAACAGTGGTGGGGTGCTGTCTCTAAAGCCTGTTTCAATTCCGGATAGTGCCCTTACTGCCGTGTTTAAGCATGGGGATCCTGATACACGATTATGCTGTAATTAAAGTGCCCCCTCCCCCCACTCATGTGTATAAATGCTCTCCATTGTGAAGTACTGAAGTAGGCGCATTGGGCATTTATACACATACCTTTTGGTCCCACGATGTGCCGGAGACGTGGCAGGTTGGAGCAAACTTGATGAATCAAGTCTGCTCCGCATGTGAGCTGCCATGGACTGCACTGAGTCGTGTGCAGTTGTATAAGCGGCGGAATGCATGTCAGCGCACAGAAAATGACGGTGGTGCACTTTTGAACTAACACACCTTCGAGGTGTGTTAGTTCAAAAGTGCGCCACAGCCATTTTCTCAGCACCGATGCACGTTTTGCCACGTATACACCTCTATGCAATGTAGCACTGGGAGCTTTTAGAAATGCCTGGCCCTGTGGCACAAGCAGGTGTGCAAATGCCGGTTAGCTTAATGTAATTTGCATTAGCTAAAAAGCAGTCTTTTTTGTGACACTTTAATGTTAATTAAAATAGGTTAATGTGCATTAAACTGCATGTCTAGATGCACCCTAGGGCTTCCTAGGCCTCTGGATGCTGAAAGTTGTAGGGTGACAATTCTGGATAAGCCTTCCTTAAAGACTCTTTCCCCTTAGCATTTATGCTCCCCCACTGTGAGAAACAGGCTATCTGGCTAGCTGGACTAGTGGTCTACCCCGCCATAGCATTTCTTATGCTATTATAGTTCTTGCCCCTGTCTTGAGCCAGAGACTTGGAACAAACCCTGTGTAGCCTCCTGAAATTTGGCCCAGAGAAGAAAAGGCCGAGTTAAGTTAGGCAGATTTCTGTCGGAGGTAAAAGATGAGATGGAGAGTTATTCATGGTAGCTTTGCCCAAGTGTTTTCATGTAACACGCTGAGAGTAGCGTGAGTGGGCAGTGATTACTCTCAAGTGTGTTTTTAAATACATTTCCAAGCGATACAGTGCTCCCCTATAAAAGGAAAGAGGGGTGGGTGGACATAAATGAAATGATGCGCTTGAGGTTTGAAATGTGCAGAAATCTGGTAATTCAGAAGATTGGCTTTTATTTCATCTCTGCCTTGATCATCTTGGATGTGTGTCATAGTTTGTATTAGTGTAGTCAGCTTTTAGCTTTGGCTTTATCCCAGGATCTGTGCTATTCGTCCTCCTCCTGAGTCTGTCGAACTAGCAGGCGGAAGTCCCTAGGGAGTGAAAGCTGCCTTTGTGTGCTTTAAAAAAAAAAAATAAAAGGCCTTGCAGTGTCCTGTGTTAATGTTTACGTGTTAATGGGAGCAGTGCTTCAGGACTGGGCTAGCATGCTGGCTCTATTTTATTTATTGATTGATCTGCTTGGTAAGCCACCCTTCCCACAAAGGGCTCAACACAACTTACAGCAAGAGAAAAGAATAAATGATGAAGCAAGATAATGAAGAAATGAACAAAATAACATAAAAGGCAACTTGAATATAATCCCCCCCCCCAAAAAAAAATAAAATAAAAAATTAAGAGAACCTCCTATTCACAAGAGATTTCACACAGGAATCCACAGAGATAATATTAGTCAGTAACAATAATGGTAGTGATACCAATAGCAGTATTAATAATTCTGTTGATAGTGATAATAACGATAGATATAATTAGTACTACTATGACTACCATCAATATTGCTGTTATTATTCACAGTAATTAATAGTATTCATACATTAATAATAATTAACCGTATCAGTAATGGGGATGCTAATCATCATCATCATCATCATAAAGTGGTCAAGTTATAGTGGCTTGTTGGGGGCAGGGTACTAAGGGGGGAAATCTCTATTTTAAAACTCTTCATTTAGTATTCTTCATTTAATGTTAATGTAATAATTTACATAATACTCTTGACAGGATACATTGATAGCACTCTCACTTTCCAAGATCCATAGAATATTTATGTTACATATTTACATAGATCACTTAGATTTACATAAATTAATCTGGATTCATCAAGCAGGAAGCAGATTGGTAGTCTAGCTGAAAGCCGTCTAGCCTAAAGCTGGAGCTGGTTCTTCAAGGGAAAAATAGAGGATATAGAGGACATTTCTAAGCCTTTTCCCCTTGCCTTGGGTGCTCAGCTCCTCAGTTACTCAGGATAAGATGATGCTTTCCCAAATCCTCTGTAGAAGAATGGGTGGGCAGTCACGTCTCCTCAGTAGTCGAATCCACACACCAGTCGCTCTGCAGGAACGATAACCCACGGCGTACTCCCATCAGTGTAGAACAGACACCTCCACGCAAATCGCGCTCTCACTCAGACGCACGATCTCACTTGAAGTCTCCTCGCTCTTGAAGTCGTCATGAAATCACCGCCCGAAGACGCACGGTACCTGTTGCTCAGGTAGGCTGGCCATCATAGAGGACAGTCTGGTTGTCCTCTGTCCTCTATTGATGTAAAAACAGGCACCCTTATGTCCTCTATTTTTCTCTTCTATCTTCTGAATGAGATGTGTGCGCAGCATGGTGATTGGTGTATGGTTTTGAGTGACAGTGAATGACAGGGAAGTGGTATAAAGTGGACCTGAGCGTAGGGTAGCTATCATGGAGGATATTTCGGGTTTTTGCTACTCTGTCCTCTGTTGATACAAAAACAGATGCCTACATGTCCTCTATTTTTCTCTTCTAGACAAAACCAGAAAAAGTCTTCTAGAGAAAAACAGAGGACATAAAGGTGTCCAGTTTTGTATGAATAGAGGACAGAGTAGCAAAAAGCCAGAATGTCCTCCATGATGGCCACCCTATGCTCAGGTCCACTTTACACCACACCCCTGTCAGTCGCTGCCACTCGAAACCATACACCAATCACAAGGCTGTGCACACATCTTATCCACCCCTGCACTCATCACTCTCACCCTGCACACGGCACTTCATCCATCTCTGAGCGCTTTACCTCGGGCGGTTTTCCTACCCAGAATTATATGCACTGCACAGGTAGGTCAGTGACAGCATCGAGGTGGACATTTCAGATGCTCAGGAGCCCTCACACCTCTCGTCAGAGTGTGCACAGTCAGGAGGGAGTTATGGCCAGGAATCCATCTCTAGCATGTGTTGTACCATGGGTATGTCCCATGATTAATCGAGTCTGCTTCACACGCGAGCAACACGCACTGCGCCGCACTGCATGCAGTTGTGTAAGTGGTGAAATGCGCATCCACGTGGAGAAAATGGCATTGGTGCACTTCTGAACTAAAGCATCTCTGAGATGTTGTAGTTCAGAAGTGCACTGATGCCCTTTTTTCAGTGCTGATGTGCATTTTGCTGCTTTTACAACGGCAAGCGCTGCAGCCAGTGCTGGGCACTTTTCAAAGTGCTCGGTGCTGTGGCGCTAGCATGCATAAAAATGCTGGCTGGTTGGTTGTAGCCAAGGTTAGGGTTTTTGACTGGGGTGTGCCAGTGCTCCAGCTGGGACTTAAACATGGAGGTTCCTGGCTAGAAGGTCTTGCCCCTCCACTCAGTGGACCAGTCACAGTATTGGGAGTCAGGAAGGCATTTTACCCCGTGGTCAGATTGGTATGAATGTGTGGGGCTTCTCTGCCTTCTGTAGCCGGGGTCACATCCCTCATCCTTGGATCTCTTGAATGGGTTTTGACAGCCGTTGGCCACCACAGTCCCCCTGCTTTACTTGTGGCAGATTTGGATGCCACGTCTTGTGTTTGCATCAGGGTTGACTGTTGTTTTGCGAAGAGGGTGGACAATGGGTCAGTATAGGATGGCTGGACTAGATGACCTCTGGAGGTCCCTCCCAGTCCAACTTTTTGATGATTTGATGGTGTCTGATGGTGGCTAGCACCAGCTGCTTCAGGGGAAGATGCAAGAAACCATTTCTCAGGCAGGTAGAAGTGGCTAGCCACGTTAGTCTCCAGTCATGCAGAAAGTCGAGGTAGAGTTGCACCTGACTGATTAACTAAATCAGGAGATGCTTATGAAAGCTTGTGCCTCTCTGATTTAGTCAGTCTACAAGGGGCAACTCTACTCAACCTTAACAGGTGAGTATAAAAATAACAATTTCAGTAACAAGAGAGAATATTATATTAAAGATGGTTGCATATCATATTTTAAAATTTCCCATTATGTTCCATGGAATTCTGCCTGAGTTAGGGCTTCAGGGTCAGAGCATGGATGTATATCAAACCCTTCTTTTTTTCCTTCATTGTCAACCCTGAAGACTGACAATGCATATGATGATTTTACTTCAGTGATTTTAAGATTCATGGCCACACTGGTTTCCAGAATATAATTTAAAGAAGCCTTCTTTAAATGTTAGAACTGTTGAGCTCTATTTGCACATCTCTCGTTGTAGTTAATTATGTCTGCCTGTTTCTCCGTACTGTGTACCAAAGTAAAAGGGCTTCCATTTGCCGATTCACATTTATTCTTCAAGTGTCATTAGGGTGATATTTGACGACTTTCGTTTTTTTACATGTGCTGCTAATAAAGACTTAATGCGATTATGATGTAGAGACTCCAAGGAAATTGTTGAAAATGTGGTTTATATAAAATAGTAAGTTGGTCTTGGATTGAGAATTGAGTTCCGAGAGGCTATCTTTTATTCCTGAAAGTATGTAAAGCAGGCCTGGATATCGTTCTGCACCTGGAGAAATAGATTTATCATAAGCAATTACCTAGTGATGTAAGCTAAGTTAAAGGCATTATACTAACTGGGATGCATAGAATACTCAAAATTGCCTAACTGCATGCGGGTTGGATTTTTTGTTTTTGTTTTTTGATGGAGGTTTTCAGAGAAAAATCTGGTTAATGAATGAGTTGTTTTCCTCATTCGCCATCTTATTTAATTTTGTTTCAGTTTATGCTTTTCCAGGCTGCAATCATTCCTGTTGGTAATCAGAGAGAAAAATAATAAACAACACTTACTTCATTCTTTTAGGGAATGTCTCTCTTTATAAATGGATAACAGCTATTTTTTTTTTTTAAAGCAAAAAACAAAAAAGAAAAAACATGAATGTGATGAGCCAAGCAGCTGCAGCATGTGAGATCGAGAGAATCCCAAATAGCAGAAAGGTGGTGGCGTAACAATTATTCATTCACAAGTAGGTTTGCATTTGCTCGTTGGGGTACCTTGGAGTAAAGACTCAAAGAACCTCCCCAGCTGTGTGTGATCAGTCTGACGGCAAAAGGTGAGGGGCATATTTTAGAGAGTCCCAGGAAGAATGACAGGCAGCTCTAGCATGTTGTACTTGGCTGCTTGATCCACAAGATGTGTTAAGAGAATAACCAAAGAGTTTGGTTAGATGTACCCAGGGGCACCAAGCACACAGGGGCCCGAGGGCCCTGTCGCCTGAAATGCGTAAAACTTTCCACGTGTCCATCGTCTTGCCCCCTGGCCCCCCCCCCCGCAAAAAAAAAAAGTTGGGGCATATGTTTAACTCACCTGTGCCAGTGGTTCACGTAGAAAGGACTGCAGTGTCCTGAGATGCAGGTCCCAGGGATGCATTGGGCCGCTAAATTCTCTTTGACATAGTTGAGAATAATGGAATATACTTCCTCGTCAATTAGCAAGGGGATAGAGGGGGGGCACTCTGAGGTGCTCTGGGTTAGAGTAAAAGGCAGTCCAGGGGA
>NW_017728947.1:114133205-114137988 GCF_001723895.1 Crocodylus porosus | reverse complement strand
TATGTCCAGCCTGAAACGGTCTTGCAGGAGTTTGTGACCGTTCGACCTCGTCATCCCTTGGGGTGCTCTGGTGAACAGACATTCCCCCAGATCCTGGTGGTCACCCCTGAGAAACTTGTAGGTGGCCACCAGGTCACCCCTGACGTAGTTGGGGCTGGTCCTGCTTGGAGCAGGGGGTTGGACTAGATGTGACCTCGTGAGCTCCCTTCCAACCCAAATTTTCTGTGTTTTCTGTCGGCTGCTGCTTTGCAAGCACTTTCTTAAAGGGTGGGATTCAGAAGCCATTTTTTTTTCTGTTCAGCGTCCATTGCAGACACTGAAAGGACATTTGCATCCACAATGCGAGCTCTTTCTCAGCACAATTATGTTTGCTAGTTGGCCTAAGAGAAAGGTAGTGCTGACTTGGTAATTCTGTTTGTTCTTTCCATACTATTTATCTGATGAGACCTTCACAGGATGCATTTGATGAAGCAGTTCAAAAATAGGTTAAAAAAAAAAGAGGCATGTTACACATAAATAGCCACATTTATGTGTAATATGCCTTTTTTTGCAACCTATTTTTGAACTGCTGAATAGAACGCATCGTGTGAAGGTCTCAGCAGGTCCTTTGATTATTTTGGGTGAAAGAGTGAAGTTTTTCTTTATCACAACTATGATGGCAGTGCCTAAAGGCTTACCTGGAAACAAAGCCCTGTCAAGTGCACTAAGGGAAGGTGAAATTTAATTATGCACCAACTAAATGGGCAGTATAAAGGATTTTGTGAGGGAAGAGCTATTACTCCCACTTGACAGAATTGAGGAATACGGAGATGAAAGGATTAGGTTGCAGTTAGATGTGTGTTCAACATGGATCTTATGGTTCTGATCTATAACCATGAAATGATCCTTGTATTGGAAAAGCAAATTGTGGAACCAGCGGCCAACAAAGTGGTTCAGGCGTGTTGAGAGCGAGCTGATGAAGTCAGAGCATTTTCTCCCATTATCAGAGAGAATCTCAATACATTCAGAAGCGCAAATATTTCTCTGTGGCACATCTGTTGAATGGTACCAAGTGAAGCAAAATAACAATGTACTTGAAGGCGCTGTTTCAGGAGGCTGTCAAGTAACGGTTGCAGCCGGCATTTACGTACTTCAGTGTTTAGCCCAATGGAAACCCTCCCGTCTGCTGAGCGGCTTGTGGAAGTTCACGTTCTCTTAATGGAGATGGCTCCAAGCTGTGTTTTCACTTTTCCTGCTGTGGCAGTAATAGCTCGTAATCAAGTCATACTGCAGTAATCGCTGCAGGGTAATACCAGCCGATGTGATGTATAGTGCATTGTTTTATTTCTCCTCCCCTCCACCCCAGAATACATTTTCCCTTGCCTCCATACTTGCTGGGGGAGCTGGTGGAAGGCAGCTACCCGCTATTCACATACACTCATCCTGCATTTTTCCCATCCATCTTGATATCGGATGTATACATTGCCAGCCCTGCCTAGCTTTTTCATTGTAAAGAAAGGGGAGACTTGAGCTACCCAGTCATCCTTGCAGTGTTCACAATAAAAATAAGGATTGGACCAAAAAATAAAATAAAAAATCCCACACCAGGGAGAAGAGGGGGTGGGGGAGGAAAATGCCAGAATGTCTTGGCTTGCAAAGTTAATTAAAATTAATGGGAAATGTTAAGGAGAAGATGAGAGCATTAATTAAAGAACTGCAAAAATTAAAAACAAAGGCTGATTTTGGAGGAGGTGGAAGAAAGTGAATATTCTGTCCCAGAGATTGGCCTGAAGAGCTGTCTGAGTGCCCTCATGTGGGCTCCTGTTGCAGTTATTGAGGACAGACTGACGGACTGCATTCATTGCAGCTAGAATCTCTCCGTATAACACACATCTCGAAGACTTGAGTCTTTGCTCTCTGCTAGGAACTGATCCATATGAAAAGTTAGTAGCTCAAATATAAGATATTCCTGTTTTGAAGTATTAGAGTTCCCAGTTTCAAATGCTCGAACCAAGCTGGTTTTAAATGCATTTCACTGAACACAGAAAAGATTGTGAAGTCTAATTTAAGTATTTGTTGAATCCTGGGGGGAGGATGAAGGGTCTAGGTTCAAGAAAACTTCTAAATCACCTTTGTAGGTCTCTTCCAACCCTACTTTTCTGTGACTCTGTGAACACTGCATGATGTTTAGCAACTGCATATGTTGTCGTGCTGCTGGCACATGGCTTTCCTGATAACATAATGTTTACAATGACTAAATTTGTCCAAAATGGTAGTGGTAGAGTGATGTTAATAGCCATGATGAGCCAGGAAGTAGGCAAGAAGGAAAGATTTCTTAGGGTTATATCTTTTTTATTGGACCAACTGCATAGTTGAGATAGTTCGACAAGCTTTCAAATGCAAGATATTCCTCAGACCTGAAGAAGTCTAATTTCTAGTGCAGCATAGTAAAAAAAACAACAAAAAACAAAAAAAAAACAGCAGGGAGAAAAATTCCCAGCGGTAGCAGACAAACAATCAGCAAAACAGAAGTTGATCAATGGGGAATTGAGGCTTGTCAGAAGGGAGGATGGCCATAGGAAGTTTGGGTTGAAAAGGACCTTGGGAGGTCACATCTAATCCAACCTCCTGCTCCAAGCAGGGCCAGCCCCAACTGCATCATCCCAGCCAAGGCTTTGTCTACCTGGGTCTAAAAAACCTCCAAGGATGGAGACTCCACCACCGCCTAGTGAGAAAGTTTTTCCTAATATCCAACCTAAACCTCCCTTGCTGCAACTTGAAGCAAAATGTAGGAGTAAAGCCTTCTGGAAGTGAACCTTGAGTCCGTGGCCTTTGCCTTGGCAGACCTAATGCTTTACCACAGCCCCTGGATTTGGGTGAATTTTCAGGAAGCCCAGAGTAATTTCCGTGTCCAAACTTTGTGACTTCGGGTGAAAATATAGGAAGCTTAAACTAACATCCAGCCATCCATGAAGTGGAAAGTAATCACTCATCTCTGCCTGGTCATTTTAGTGAAGCAAGAAGAATAACAAGGGAAAGTTAATAGGAGCATTTTGCAAAGAGCAGAAATTGAGAGGTCATGAACTGGTGTCTGACCACAGTAAACAGCAGTAAAATATATTACAGTAAATCCCAGTAAACAGCAGTAAAATATATTACAGCACTATCTTAGTAGGACCAGAATGACAGAGCAAAGGCAAAACCAGTGGAGTTAAGGGGATAAGCTGAAGCTCTGGGAGAGGAAAAAGGGCAGACTTTGCAGGAAAATTTAGGGCCTATGAAAAGTGTTGAGAATTTCTTGTCTCTTGTCTGGCATCTAGAGCACATCTAGACCAATATGGGGAAAGCCAGAGTGCTGTTACTAATTCATTGGCACCCAGGAAAAGGCCAGGGACTTGTGGGCTTGCTTACCACAGCACAGCCCTGGTACTTTTGGGGGTGCATCAAGGATGTGCTCTGTTTTGCTGAGGGGTGATGAGATAAGGAGATGAATGCATGGAAATGCTCCAGTGGCCGTCAGCATTTGCGGCCCTGGAAGTGAGCTAGAAAGCAATGAATAGGCTGGAGGCAGATGGGATGAGGCAGGAAGACAAGGCAAGGGACACAGCCACATCCAAAGCAAATGATAGCACTCAGGGCAGAGGGTACACACTCTCGTGGCTGCCTGGGCTCCTTTACCTTGTGGCTGGCACAGACCCAGTACCTTCACAGGGCTGGAGTCAGTGCAGAATTGTGCCCACAGCATTTGGGTTAGTTTGTCACATTAATCCCACTCCTCTCTGTTTGCTTGTGCTTCTCTGGCATTCAGATACCCCCATGGACTTCCACAGTCACCTGCCTAAAAAAAAGAATAAATCTATATCGTGCCATGATGTGGTCTTTCCTGTGATGTACCAGTTCTTTCAAGCTTAGCTTCTCCTTTGGTGCCTCCTCCCTGCACCCACTGCTGCCCACCTTTTCTTTTTATCTGAATGAACAGGATGGTATACGTCCAGGAGAGGAGATGCTCTGCCAGAACTGCAGCAACGTAGGCAGAAGGTGTCCAGTCCCCTTTGGAAGATCTCCAAGGTAGATCTCCTCTCAAATCATGTGCCCCAGCCCCCAAAACTTCATCATGAACAGCCGTGTCAGGCGTAATTTTGTTCAGTCTGTGTCCCTGAGTATCAGGCAAGCCTAAACCCAAGCTGCCACCCATATTTGCATCCTATTGTCTCTGATCTCTGCTAAGTAATAGTACTTGTGCTATCGTGGGAGGCATGGGTGTGAAACAAGCCAAGGCTGCCAAGACGTGTGCACATGGTCCCCTAAGGCCAAGCTGTTCATTTGCAGTTCTGAGCATAGGATCATAGAAAATGAAGGTGGGAAGGGACCTCAGGAAGTTGCATCTAGTCCAACCCCGTGTTCAAAGCAGGAACCTCTGCCTCCCTGTTTGGCGCTGCCCTAGACTCTGAAGCAGCAGGGAAACCTAAAAAGATATCTTGGAGCCTAAGCTGCCACTGATGGGGTTAAATGCTATTGGGGTCCTTTGGGCCAATTATTATTATTTTTTTAAGTGTCTGTTTTAGATCTTTGGTTTGGGAACAACGTTTAATCGTGGGCACACAATGCTGTAATCAATGTGCCCACCTTCCTGCTTTGCAGACCTTATAGTTTCATAGTTTCATAGTAGCTAGAGTCGGAAGGGACCTACTTAGATCATCTAGTCCGACCCCCTGCCTTGGCAGGAAAGAGCACCAGGGTCAGATGACCCCGGCAAGGTGCTCATCTAACTTCCTTTTAAAAATCCCCAGGCTAGGAGCCTGCA
>NW_017728947.1:114083929-114132630 GCF_001723895.1 Crocodylus porosus | reverse complement strand
CCTTCTAGTGCACCCACATCCCCCCACATCTTAGTGTCATCAGCAAACTTGAACAGGGTGCTTTCTACCCCCTCATCCAAGTCACTGTTGAAGATGTTGAACAGTGTGGGCCCCTTGTGTGATAATTAAGTATCTAAATACTGGCTTTTGGCCTGCAGTTAATGACACCTGCAAAATTAGAGACTCGTCGGAGAAAAAAACAACCCTTCACTTTGCTTAATGCAGCTTTTTTCCTGCTGTTGGGGCTAATTAGCTATGTTCACCTGCATCTCCCATTCTGAACCACAGTTGTGTGGTGAAACCACTGCACAGGCAGACAGTAGGACAGGAATATAAACTGGGCAATCTCTGTGTAAAGGGAATCTCCAAGTAGCTTCCTGAACGGGGATGGTCTTAAGGTTTCCACTGGGTGTTGGGTATCAGCACTTGTGATGGAGTGGTGTTTTCTGTGGGTGTTGGCACTGTGCAAACTGGGGAGGCTACCTCTTCAGAGCATCTAAAAAATAAATGGAGGAAAACCAGCTGCAGTTCTCATCCAGGCTCTGGACCAGGCACAGGGCAATAGAGACCTTTCTCCATTATTGTTGACACTCAGTCGACAGCCCAGTCCTGATAGCTTGTTCCAGGTGGACCAAAATGCTTGGACTGACCACAGTTTCTTCCATTCAATAATAAGGGAATTTTATTGATACATAGTGATAGCAGACGAGAGTAATGCAGGATAGGCAAACAAAATGCACCCCCACTCTTCTGTTTATTTACCAATTTCAGCCTTCTTGCAAAGGAAGGTACATCTGGCCAGCACCACCCTGCAGTTCTTTCTTGAATGTCAGACATCAGCAGCCTTGGAGGTTGAGGGCTGAGGCCCACCCCCTGCAATGGGGTGGGTGGGATAGGCCACTGGTCTGTCCTTTGTCCATGGTGGCCTCAGGATCCCCCTTCTGCTCAGAAATCCTCTCTTTTTTATTCTTTCTTCTCTGATGACTGTTCATTTCTGGGTACCATTGGTTGGTTTACCTGGAGCCGTCATGCTGCCTATGTTCTGTTCTTTCAGCATATTCCTTTGTTTCTCAAACATATCACATACATGCATCTTAATTTGGTCGTTTACCAGTGTCTTAATGTGGGTATACCCAGATTCTTAATTTCTTCTGCCCACCAAAACCAGAAATCTCAGGGGCTCTGCAGCTGGGCACTGTGACCCAGTGCCAATGCTGCAGAGTCCCTTATCTTTGTTATAGAACAATGTTTGCATGTTTTTAACTTCCCAGGATGTATATGCCTGCTTGCCTGTTAGCTTCAGACGGTGGGCCTTGACGGCCGAGAATGTGAAACTGTCACGAGCAGGTATTAGAAACCAATTACCCCTTGCTGTTGCGCTGGACCATTCTTTCAGTGCAATATCTACTTTACCTACAAGCCAGTTCCTAAAAGCAAATCTCTAAATATAATTTTCCAGCCATCAAGTAACAGCCATTCCTTTCATGTTTAGTATCATGGGATGGGTGAAGCTTTCCACAGGGCCGGCCCTGGAACCAGTGCTGGATAAGTGAGATTAGGTTTGACAAAATCTGGGTAAAACTTTGACTGCCCAAGGCCAGGACATTGTCTCTCATTGCAGAGCTAGGTTTTTCCACCAGTCCAAAGAAGGAGATCACTGACAAGTGCAGTCGTTTAGCAGGGAAGCCAGTGCATTGGGCCAACAGCATGCCCTTGATGCCAAGAAGGCTAATGGTATCATGGGCTGCACTAATAGGAGTGTTGCCAGCAGATCAAGGGAAGTGATTATTCCTCTCTATTCAGCACCGATGAGGCCACATCTGGAGTCCGGTGTTCAGTTTTGGGCCCCCCCACTACAGAAAGGATGTGGACAAATGGGGGAAAAATCAGTGGAGGGCAGTAAAAAATGTTTTGGGGGCTGGGCACATGATTTGGGAGGAGATCTCCTACCTTGGAGATCTTCCAAAGGAGACTGGACACACACCTTGCTGGCGCTATTTGACCCCAGTGGTCTTTCCTGCCCGGAGCAGGGGGGCCAGACTCAAAGATCTCACGAGGTCCCTTCCAGCCCTGAACTTCTGTGAATTTGAGTGAGAGGCTGGGGGAACAGGGCATATTTAGTCTGGAGAAGACAGACAGGGGATTTGATAGCAGCCTCAACTCCCTGCAGGGGGGTTGCAAAGAGGATGGAGCTGGGTTGTTCTCAGTGGTGGAAGATGGCAGGACAAGGAGCAATGGGCTCACAAGACAGCAAAGGAGGTTTAGGTTGAATATTAGGGAAAACTTTCCATTAGGAGGGTGGTGAATCCCTGGAACAGGCTCCCTAGAGAGGTAGTGGAGTCTCCATCCTTGGAGATGTGTAAGATCCCTCTCTGCTGCCTCTGAGACGAACAGGGACGGGAAGGGGAGAGAAAGTGAACAAACTACGTGTCAGTCCCCGTATCCTTAGTATCAAGAGCATGGGCAGCTGCTACCTCCTCATCTGTTGTGCCCATAGGAGGCTTCACAGAGCTGCCAGGTTGCGAAATTGCCTGCTGGCTTGTCCTTTCCCCTTCACCAGGGCTATGCTTACGACAGGCTGGTTTTCCTAAGTGGGGTGGCACTCCTCTTTGTTCCCCCTTTGGAAGAATGATTTCCTGGTTCCCAGCTCAGTGCCCTGCCATGCATTTGCATTCTCTTTTTATCTCACCTTTAAAGCTACTTTGACCAGGGTGGGGTCAATTAGCCATGGGGATCTTTGCTCGGTGGGGGAGAGAGACTATGGGTCCAACTTCAGGCGCAGCACTGGGTGCTTGGAAGTTGCCTTGGATGTGTCCAGTGAGAGGAGCAAGCCGGCGATGAGCATTGCTGGCTAGAAAAGATAAGTTGGCCAATGCTTTGCACCTGCTGTGGTCACTTAGGCGCGTGCAAAGTCCAAATTGCTGCTGTTCTGCTTCAGTAGCATTTTACATTTGCTTTATACAGCTGCGAAGGGCTGCACGAGGCAGGAGGTAGCAGAGAATCAGGTGCTTTATCTCACAGGAAACTCGGGGAGGACCAGTATTTTTCTTTCCTCCTGATCTCGAAGTGGGAAAGAAGACACGTAGTTTATAGGTCTCTCCCTCCTCAGAGCAATACATGGGGCTTGACATCCTGTTTAAAAGAGAAAAGAAGAGCCGTGCTCATGCTAGAGCGAATCTGGATATACCCTGTGTGCTGGTATGATGCAGAGCTGCCTTCGGCAGATCTCCTCCTTGATGTCGCTTCTTCTGTCTGCATTACCAAAGTGCCCATTTAAGCCCTTTTCTTTCTTTCTGGCATTGCTTGTAACTTTTCATCTGATTGACGTGGTCCTGAAAGGCACTGGCAAATGGTGGAGGCATCTCACCTGCTTCTGCTCAGAGTTAGGAAGTGACACAGGTCTGCACAGCCTTTGCTTTTGAAAACGCATCCTCCTGATTTAATTTTGCCAGGAACAAAATTATTCCTGTATTTAATTGCAAAACGGCAAATATTACCATTGAGACATCAGAAGTGTGGGCTGGACTTTCAAAAAGGGAACCAGATCCTTGCATGTGTCAAAAAGCAAAGAAAAAGAAGCCATGTCTAAGAGGATCCAGGAAAAAAAAAAGAATAAAAAGCTTATGTTAATTATCCCAAAAGAAAATTAATGCAACCAACTTGTTTTCTAGTTTATCATTCCCTTAACACAGCCTGGCTATTCACTCCATGGAAGGGTTCATACCTCTGAATATTTATATATATTTTTAAAATCTCTGCCGTGTTTCTGTGCACTTCAGTTAATTACTTTTAACTCATATTTTGTACCACTTTCATAAGCAGCACTGGCTCCATGGGCTCTACTAATAACTTAATCCATTAAAAAGCCCATTAGTTGCCATAGAAACTAATTTTTCTTGATTTAGTTTTGAACATATTATTGGTATTCATATTAGAGAGTGCCAGTAGTGACCGGTACAGTGGAGTTGCAAAAGACTTCCCTATTAAAGGACCCTGTTTTCAGTGCACTTATAAATTATTGATGCATGGTGATTATTTTATATGAAGTTCATGCAAAAAATGTCGTGTCCCTGAGAGTTACAGGGGTGGAAGACGTCCTCTTTGGTGTGTAGTTATCAGTGTAAATGCAGTAGGTATGCACACAGCTAGCCTGGTGCAGAAACCTTTCCCATGAAGTACTTGCAAAGCTGGCTTCCCATATCTGGAAGATGAGTATCTCCTTGTTTTTTGTTTTTGGTTCTGTTTTTCTTTTTTCTTGTTTTTTTCCCCTTTCCTTGGGGTTCCCCACTCCCCTTTTTTTGTTAAATCATAGTCCAGAACTGAAATGCTGCATTGTCACTGCATAAACAAAACTATAAAAAGACTGTGCAAATTAAGGATCTCTGTGCTGCATTGTACACACAGACACTTGCCGTTGTTTGTACTGAAGCTTTGTCCACAGTAGAAAGGGTTTGCTGGGATAGTGATGCTGGTACATTTATACTACCAGACCCTCCTAGTGGAAATGGAGCTTTACAGTGTCCAGAATACTTTGTCTGAGGTGGCTGATCTGTCTTCCCCCACAAAAATAAGCTATATCAGTAAGAGGACTTATAAGCTAGTACCTCTGCATCTACTCTTAAGACTTTTCCAGCAGAGCTGTATTAGTTAAGAGGGGCGACTTCTTTGGGGTCACTGACATAGCTTTGCTGGTAAAACTAGTATAGTGTGCTATTGTGTCATAAAGACCTAAAATGTACCTCGTGTGCTGTGGCAGCTGGTGGTGCTGATGAAACCTTGGTTAGCACACTCCTTGAATCGTGTGATTTTTAACAAGGGTTGGACTGTACCATAGACAGGCACTGTAATGGGCCCTATTTAAAGGCTTTCATAATACAAATCACAGAAAATTAGAATAATAGAAAATGAGGGTGTGAAGGGGCCTCGGGAGGTTACATCTAGTCCAAGCTCCTGCTCAAAGCAGGACCAGCCCCAACTACAACATCCCAGCCAGGGCTTTGTCTACCTAGGTCTTCAAAATGTCCAAGGATGGAAACTGCACCACGTTTCTGGGTGACTTGTTCCAGTGTTTCTCTACCTTCCTAGTGATAGTTTTTTTCCCTAATACCTTATCTCAAATTTCCTTGCTGCAACTGGAGCCCATTGCTCCTTGTCCTGCCATCTGCCCCCACTGGGAACAGCCCAGCTCCATCCTCTTTGCAGCCCCCCTGCAGGGAGGTGAAGGCTGCTCTTCAATCCCCCTCGGTCTTCTCTTCTGCAGACTCAATCAGCCCATTTCCCTTGGCCTCTTCTCAGAGATCATGTCCCCCAGCCCCTCAACTGTTTTCATTGCCCTCCGCTGGACTCTCTCCAATATGTCCACATCCTTTCTGTAGCAGAGGGCCCACAGCTGGACACAGGACTCCAGATGTGGCCTCCCCAGTGCAGATCAGAGGAGAAGAATCACTTCCCTTTGACCTATTGGCAATGGTCCTCCCAATGTAGCCAAGGATGCCGTTCATCTTCTTGGCAAGAAGGGCACACTGTTAACTCATAAAGCTGGATTGAGTCTCAGATAGGTTGAAAATCAGTGGTTGCCTCACTTGCCTATAAATATTTCAACCTGTTCTGATATTTAGGCAGCTGTCAGGAGTGGGTCTGCAATGCAGATACTTGCGGGGGGGGGGCGGAAATCTTAAATTGACCAACAGTTGGACTTTAAAACCATGAGGTTTGTGCAAGCATAAAGCAGGCATGAAGTTTCTCAGAGAAGAGGTCCTGCAGCAGGGGTTGGACCACAGTGATGGCCCTGTGATGCTTCACTTTTGCTTGTCTGTGTGTTGGAGAAACTTGTATTGCTGACTTCGTGCATCTGTGGACTGACTCATCTAGTTGCCAAATGGGTTCAAAATGGTTTTAAAAAGTCTTATTAAAAAAAAAAAATCTAACCCTCAAATTTCATTTTTCTTTCTGCACAAAGCACAGTATCTTTATGCCAACCAGCTGCAACCCAAGATCATTGTCCAAGGAGACAAATGGGAAAGATATGGAGTTGGATACATCCCCCTGCAAGAATAAGGGAGAGCGAGGATCCAGTTTTAAACCCTCACTTTGGCTGTCTGGACCTCTGGGCGTGCAGATGAGAGAGAGGGCCGTGTGCCTGCTTTCTGTGTCCCTGGAGCAGGGTGGCAAAGAGTGGGGAGAGTTGAGGTCCATCCCCAAGGTGCCAGTCGGCACAGCTGGAGCAGCTGTGACAAGTTAACAAATCCCTGGTGGAATAAGCTGGCAGGAAACATCCATCTCGCCATTCCCAGCCTTCTTGCCTGGAGCAAGCGGGGTATTGTTTGGGTGGAGCCATGCCATCCCCTCTGCAAATACGTGCTCAGGCAATCACGTTTTAGTTATTAAGCTTGTTGCAGCCTAAGTCTGTGCTGTGTTGGATGGAGTGAGGGAAGGCTGCTGCAAAAATACCCATCCTGCCACATTTGTGCCGAAAGGTGGGTAAATGCCATGTTCAAATAGTGCCCGGCACTGCTCCGTCTCCAGCGCGCTTGTGAGAGACGCCAGAGGATGTTTTCGGCAGAAGTGAGTGGGTTAGGAGCTGTATGCCCAACGGGATGATGCCCACGCTCTCCAGCCACCCTGATGTGTTATGTCGAGGATGTGATGGCATGCCTTGTGTCAGGGTTAATGGTAGTTTTATGAAGAGTTTACATGATGGATTTGTGTGGGCTGGTTTGGAGAGGGCTGATCCTGCCTCAGGCAGGGGGTGGATTAGATGTGAGCTCCTGAGGTCCTTTCCAGCCCCACTTCTTTAGGTTTATCCCTTGTATTTGTAAGTCTGCCTTCTGCGCTGTCCCGGAGCTCTGACCAACTTCGTCCAGCATCCCCGCTGTGCCAGGACTGGAAAATCAACCTTCAAACCTCAAGCAGATGAGCAGCCTCAGGATTCATAGTGACTTGCAGAGAGTTTAGGGTGGGTGGCCATTAGGATAAACTCTCTCACTAGGAGGGTAGCAAAGCACTGGAACAGGTTACCCAGAGAGGTGCTGGAGTCTTCATCCGTGGAGGTTTTTAAGGCCTGGCTCAACAAAGTCTTAGCTGGGATGATCTAGCTGGAAATGGTCCTGCTTTGAGCATAGGGTTGGACTAGATGCGGCCTCCTGAGGCCCCTTCCAACCCTCATTTTCTGTGATTCTGTGAAGGAGCACATCTGCTTTGCCTCCTCCCAGTTGTGTAGCCCAGATGTGGTTCCTGCTCCGGCTGATTCCTGTTTATACTGGGTGTTGGATGAAGAGCGTAGCTCACCCCAGTGTGCACCGGTCCTCCCTTTTGTGCATCTCCTGCTTTGCTGAATATCAGTCACCTTGGACTCAACAGGCTGCCCCACACTATTGCTTGCAGCAGGGAGAGGAGCCGAGCTGGCCCACCCCAGGGAAGTGAAGTCTTCCTCATCCCTGGCCCCTCTTTGCTTCAGCATCTCTCATCTCTGCATGAGTGCAATAGGCTTGCTGCTGACAGCCGGTGCTGCCTACAGCAAGATGACACCCATTCCCTGAACCCAATGCCCACTGCTTTTCCATGTTCCCTTTTGGCTGCCCCAGTCCAGGAGCAACCTTACAGATGGGGACTATCCTTGGAAAAAGGAGCGGCTCCGCCCGGGCTTTCTGGCGCTTGATGTGGGTAACTCCCAACCGTGATGTGCCTGTTGGATGGCTATATGTGTCTGCGAGCCTGAAGAGTCTGCATTGCTGGCTGTGAATGTGACGTGTTATTCTTAACTGCTGCACTAAATATAGCCCGTCTTTTTCAGCTGCTTGCAAGCAGCAAGGAGGCTTAGTCAGCTCACGTTGTGCGCCAGCTCCTTCTCCACAGTCGCAAAGCCCTGAGCACACAGGTTTGTCATAGAGAAGCAGATGAAGCTCCGCAGTGGCCAGTAGAGACTGTTCCCAGAGCATGTTTCGAATGCAGAGATAAGTGTCCAGCAAAGTAGGGCGCAGCATTGCTGTCCGTGTCAATAGGAGCTTATAATGAGGGCTGGTTTTGCAGCTGCAGCCACTGGGATCCTGACTACCGGTAGCCTGATAAGGGGTTTTAAATGGCAGGGAAAAGAGGGAGCTGTGTTTGCATTTGATCAGAGACTGCACAGCTTGATGTGGCGGAGACTGTGACTGAGCGGGGTGGGAGCAGGAATCCCGGCGATTAGCAGTGCCATCATTGACCACACTGCCAAATTTCTGGGAAGCACCCCCGAGCTAATTGTGGTCACTCCTGCTGTACATTGTAAAATTGCCCTGATTGTCACCAATGAGTCCTTAGAGCATCAGGGATTTATTATTGACCCTCTCCTATAATACAAGGACATGGGGATATTACATGAAACTAGTAGGTAGTAAGTTTAAAATGAACACAAGGAAGTTTTTTTTTGTTTTTTTGTTGTTGTTTTTTTTTACACACGGTGCAGAATTAACATGTGCAACATGAAGGGTTAGCCAGATTCAAAAAGGGATAGTGGCAGATGGTGGCTGCAGCAATGGAGAATAAACTGGGTCTGACTGGGGCTTTTTCCCACTGTTGCTCTCTCATTTGCAGCCTCCAGCATTTAAGGTCTAGGATGTTCTGCTTCAGAGACTCAATAGCTACGAATGCACCTTCTTTCCAAGAACGCGTCCAATCCCTTTTTGAATCTGGCTAAACTTCCATGTTGCACCCTTTAATTCTGCACTGTGTGTAAAAAAAACAAAAGAAAAGAAAACCCCCCAAAATCCCACACAACAAAAACAAGCAAAACTTCCTTTTGTTCATTTAAACTTTCTACCTACTCGTTTCATGTAATGTCCCCTAGTCGTTGTACTGTTAAGAGAGGGTTGATAATAAATCCCTATTTCCATTCTCTTCACCATTTAGTATCTTGTAAACCTTTATCATGTCCCATCTCAAACCTCCCTTCAGAATCTCTTTTCCCCTTGTTCCCGGGTTCCCAGTGGACCTTGCTGGTCAGCGACACTTTTGTAAGCAAGTCATTTTCGATCGAGGTGCATCATGCGTGCAGCTTTGTACACACTGGGACATGCGAGTGCCCCTTCCCAAATGCAGCACGTGATTCCCAGCAGCTTTTGCTTGGGTTTTTTATTGCTCTGAGACTGCCCCCTCTCAGCAGAGAGGGTATTTCTTTGCTCTCAGTGTGTTGTGGGTTTTGTTGGGTTGTTTTTTTTTTCTTTTCCACCCATGCGTCACTCATTTCTCTTGCTAGATGGATCAAAGGAAGTTTGTCACGAGCCATGAATGTACTTAAAGTGTTTCAACCAGTCCTGAATTGGGCTGCTATGGTTTAGGGAGAATACATGCAGTGCACTGTCTATAGCAACAGCAACAAAAACACAGTGTGTAGGTTTTAATCACATATTCCTTTTATTGCTGAAGAACAATGGAGAAACAATGTATTTCATACATAAATGCCAGCTTTATCTAGTAAAACATTTATGAAGTTTTTTTTTTTCCCCCAGCATATAATTCAGGCTTACTAATTTAGTCATGAGTCAAGTTGCATTTTGTCAGGTGTTCAGTGAACATTTGTAAAGTCTTTCAGGGAGCTGAGTAGTGTCACACTAAATCATCATCAATTTCCTTAACAAGAGTACAATTATATAGTAATAATTATATGCAGAATGTAATAAGGAAGCAGCTGTTTCAGACTAAGCAATCCCTTCCCCCCCAAAAAAATTGTTTTCTTTGGCAGTTTTACGGGAGAAGAAGAATCCCTTTCAATTAAAACTCAAACTCTAGTATCCACTTGTATCAAAAAAGTCTTTTATGTTTCACTTAAAAGTTGATCAAAGGAAAATGAATGATTTTTTTTTTCTTTCCTTTGGGCAAATGTTGCTTTTTAAGTAGCATTCTTCGATGGAGGGAATAACGGAAAATGTTGCTTATTTATTTATTTATTTATTTTGCAAACCCAGAGATGAAGGTAGCAACCTGTACTGAAATGTGCTAGAGCAGGTTGCAATCGTCTCTGCATAGAGTAAATGAGACGACACAGGTAAATTAAACGAAGGTGCCTCAGTAATATGCAGAAGTTTTTACTTCTAGAGAATGCCTAATCTGACAGGTAGTCTTGCTGCCTGTCTTGCAGAAGGTTGATTTGTGTGTCATTGCTTGTTGATCGATTTGTTTGCTGAAGTTAATGTTGGAGGTACAATAAGGAGCTAGTCAGTGATTGCATTGTGTGTTGGTATCAGCTGCTGATATAATTAACCATTTGGGGGATTTATTATTGTGATAGTCTACATACCGTGAGTCAGATTGTGTAAATTTGTGTTCAGAAGTATCATCTGCTAGTTTCTAGCTCTTATTTTCTTGTCTATTTTTTCTTTGTATCATCTGAACTTGAAGGTTTCTTTCTGTTTCCCATCTGAGGTTTATTAATAAATTGTCGGGGGGGGGGGTAGGAGGGGGAAGGAGATCTATATGGGCTAAAGGCAAATGGGTGAACATAACATGATTTTTGGACCCATTGAGAAAATGTTGTTTCCAGTGACTACAACAAGTGATAGAGGTGCTTGGTCCTTCTGAAAATGAGCCTCAAGGGAATGCAATTAACACTAATGAGATGCCAGGATATTTTTATTTGCTGCTTTTATTATTTGCTTTCCCTAAGACTATTTATTTACTTTTTCACTTATCAGGTTATGAATTTCTTGTGCTGTAATACAGTTGCAAATCAGAAATGTTGTTGTTAGTGACAAATCATGCCCCATAATTTGCTGACTGATAGGGACTAAGTGGGTAGTTTGCAAATGGATAAAGAAGTTACCTTATCAGGTTGACTGAACTCCTCCACCTGGGCAGTTCTCTTGTTTGCAGGAGATTCCCCGCACATGTCAAGAAGTGCTTCTCTGTGATTTTACAAAAGGGGCTTGGAAATGATGGGGGAGAAAAGTCGAGTTAAATAGGAACTGCAACAAAGTCTTTGGTGTCTCAGCTCAGCTTATGGAGCCCAGACTTGCTGAAGTATCAGCAATCACTGAAATGGGCCAGCCAAGAATCGTGCTGGGTGAGGAAATATATAGGGGAGGAATTTGCTGGGCTCACTTAGGGCCTTGCCAGACCTTATGCTGTGAGCTGAACAAATGTTAATCACCTTAGTGTTGTTTGGCTTAGTGGAGCAGGCTTACAGTAAAGCGAAAAACCTGCTCTGACTGTCCTTCTCCCGCATAGCCGATAAAGGGTGGGTGAGCAAGGCCCACTCGCTGTTCCCATTGGGCAGAGAGCAGGCCCACCACCGTCTCAGTTTCAGCAAGACCAGGATCCCTGGGTGTCTCTGGTCACGCGGAAACCGAGGCAGTGGCTTTGCTCTTGGTGCAGAGCCGCTGCCAGTTTCAGTGAGACCAGATTGCTCCAGGCAGCAGGAGCAGACTGTGGCCACCATGTGCTCCAAGGAGGGGAGTGGCGGGTGGACTTGGGTACCTCAGAGCATTCTGGGATACTGGAGGACTTGGCTGGAGTAGCTGTGGGAAGTGGCCACATGGTAATGGAACAGGAACAAAACTAGGCTGATTAGAGGTAATCCTGATCTGGAGTGGCACAACTCTAAGCTGAATAATTAGTGCTTTAAGCCACTTAACAGGTGTTTAGCCTGCAGCCAATCCAAGGGTTAAAAGCTCCAGAAGCCATGTGAATTTACTGTTTAACAAGGCCCTGAATCACAAAAGTTGGTGATGTTTGGGTGCTGCAAAGTGATCTCCTGTAGCAAGTATTTGGTGGGGACATAAAGCACAAATCTGCCTTCATCAGAAGGAATCCTTGTAGCTAATGAGGTTGGGACATAAGCATGTCCTCTTTCGGCTGGCTTGCTGTCCTCAGCTCCGCTTTTTCTCCAGATCTTCAGTTCATGCTATATAGATCACTCTTGTATGATAGCCCCAATCTATTGCCCAGTGCCTATCCACACTATAGCCTCCCAATGTCCTTCATTCTCACAGTTAACACTGAGGGAATGAAAATGGAAAAATGGGAATGCTCTGAAGTTTCCTGCATCTGAGAAGGCAGAGGCAGGAGGATAAAATGGATCTAGTGCATGCATAAACAGACAATGCATCAGTCAGGTAATGAGGGGTATATAGTCAGGTAGATGTAATGGTAGATATGTGCCTTATAGACTAATGAAATTAGGGTTGGGTCTTCGACTGGTGAAATGAATGTTGGTCAACTGACCGGTCAAATATCAGTCAAAAATTGTTTAAAAAATTGCCTATGGGTCCAAACAATACACAAAAACCCCACAACTTTTCCAGTAAGAAATGTGTAAAACAAACAAATAAACAAACAAACCAAAAAACAATAAAAAAGTATAAATCTGTCAAGAAAATTACCAAAAAAGTAGAGGGGGGTGGTTGTTTGGCTTTTTGTTTGTTTGTTTTTGTAAAATTGCTATAATCTTTGACTTAGTAAAAATAAATAAATAAATAAAAATGCAGTCAATTGACAATATTTGACAAGTCAATTGACCAGCTTACCAACCCTAAATTAAATAAGATACAGAGAGAAAGCATAAGTCCTCATGAACTCAGACTCACTTCATCAGAGTCTGTGCAAGTTAATGTTATACTCAACACAGCTGGAAACTACTTGAGCATAGAAGTTAAAGAATGTTTTTGTGATAACTCAAGGGCAGGGGGAATCAGATCTGTGAGAGTGCTGCTCCTTGAGATGCAGCACTAATCAAGGTATTTCTGCTGAAGAGAGCACTGTGGACTCAGTGCTTCCATCACTGGAGTGACTCATCTGCAGGAGAGAGGGCCACACTGGTGCATTTGGGAATAATATCACAGTGTTGTGAGTGCCTAGCGTGGGTTTCCATGACAGCAAGTGATGCCCATGGATGGAGGAAGCATGCATCTTTAAGCCTCTTGTTGATTGCCACATTTTGCTTTAATATTAGAAGAGAAAACTCATATCAGAACTCCAGGCCCAGACACTTCAGCCTTGGGGAGCCGGGCTCCGACTCCAGACTTTGAAGTGAGGCTCCTTTATATCCAGTATCGGATTCTAAAGTGAAACTGGTTCTGTTGTGGCTTATGTTACATTGAAGGTTGTTGCATTCCCTAGGGCATGAGTATTGGACAGCCATGCACGTGGCCACGTTGGCTTAGAGGTACTTGCCTTGACTGATATGCTCAAGGGAGTCTCATTGCCCTTTCCCAAATGGAAAAGTAGCATTTTCATGAGTCACTAGCAGTCTCTGACAACCCTGGAGCCCTTCTCCCGGGAGGACCATTTCTATCAGATGCCCCTCTATTGTGGAGTTGATTTCTCCATCACAGTCAATCAATGCCTAACCCAATGATGTCTCTTTTTGCCTCTACCTAGGAGGGGAAATTGCCTTCAAGTATACATAACTCATTCCCTTCGATGTTGCATGTTCAGAATTATAATGGTATGCACAGACAGTCTGACATGGCATAATTAGGAGCCTATCGACATCATGATGCCGTGGATTTCACAGAAATCACAAAATCCAGCATTGTCTCAGAAATCAGGCGATGTCTGCAAAATCTGAGGGGGAGGGGAACGTACTGAAAATAAAATGAGAGTGCACCCGCCGGGCCTTGATTACTCGGACCCTTGCTGCCTTGCCCAGGGGCCTGGTGGTAACCTTCCGCTCTGTCTCTTAAGGGAATAGTCCTCGATCTTCTGCTTCAGGCGGTCTTCCCCTCCTTATCCCGCCTGCCACGACTTCGGTGGTATTTCAGTGGTGGAGGGGTCTGATTGCCTGACGCTGGCTACCTCCCCAAGGCCGAAGCGAGGCTCCACCTCCCCTGCACCTCGTCCTAGACCCCGCCTCAGCAGTGTGCTATAGGCGTTGCCGCCGGCTGGCCCTCCGCTGGATGTGGGGTCCCTCTGGGTTCCAGCTAGGCTCACGCCGGGGCCCAGGAAGCCCTGGTTCCTTCTCGGCCAGTCTAACCTGTAGAGGCCTTGGCTCCCTCTAACTCAATAGCCCTGAACAATAATAATACAGAGAACAATGCCAGCAAAACAAGCCACACTGGTCATGAAAAGAAAATGCTAGATTAACCACAAGGCTGGAGGGATCACCTCCCACAAAAATAAGCTAAGCTCCCTATCGAGGGAATATTCTGCCCACGAATTTTGGTTGAGGTCCTGTATCCCTGACGTAGGGTCTCAGTCCCTCTTTCTTTTGAGGATCCCCTCTTAACTCCTATGTCCGTTGTCTTCCACCTGCGTTGACGACGCCTTTAGCTTCGGCTCTCCTCATGCCCCAGGGTTGCATACATTCGAGACACCTGGGTCTTGTCAGGACTGACGGCAGCGTCTTGCCCTGGGCAGAACTCGGATTCCTCCTGTGAGGCTGCAGCAGCGTTCTCCGGCTCCTCCGCCCTCCTGCTGCGCTCTGGAGCTCTTCTCCCCCCGCTATCTTGCCGCCTCTGCCCACTCACTCTCCCTTCTTATCCTCCCGCGCTGGTTCTCCTCCCCTGCTTCCCCAGCTGTTTCCCCTTTAAACAAACCGCGGCTAATGAGCCGCGCAGGACCCGCCACCGCTTTCTGCTCCGCCGCGATTCCTGCCGCTGCTTCCAGCCCCGCCGCGATTCCTGCCACCGGTAAGTTGTTTTTGTTTATTCTCTCTTCCCCTTTCCTTTCCCCGTGGTGTGCTGCTCCCCAGGGTCCCCCTTGCACCCTTTGGGGTTCGTGCCTTCGCCACGCCCCGGGACAGAGAGAATCAGCAGTTCTCATGGAGCTACGGTCCAGCTGCACAACTTGACAGGGGGGAGAGGAGACTGGCTGCACAAAGGGGAGCCTAAGGTAGCTGCTATGCCCCCCTCAATACTGATTGGCTGAAGCATGGTCCAACCCTGCCTTACCAATCAGCCGTGAGGGGTGGGGCTGTATGACGGATAAGTCTTGCAACTAATTAGTGGCGAGGGGTGGGGCCACGGTGGCCCCTGAGCCATTCAGAGTCATGGGGGGCTCCCACTGTGATCAGCTCATGAAAATAGTGGCCGGCCCTGAGATCTTCTGACAAAATTGGGCAGCTTCCTTTTTGAGTTGTGTAGACCCCTAGGCGTAATCTACAGAGAGATAAAAGCAACCTAAATGGATACAGCATAACATGGGCTTTCCCATGAGACCACGTATGCCATTCCAGAAACACAAGAAAACTTTCATGACATGGTTTTGTGATGATGTTACTCTACTTTTGGGCACGCCACGCTTTCATGAGCTTAGAGGCAGTACTGTGATGACTATTGCTGAAAATCTGTCACAGTCCAACATCTCCTATCTACTAGCCTGGATCTCTCAGATGCATTAATGTCTGCTAACGAGGTCGTGGTTGTCTAGAAATCTCAGTGCAGTAGAATTGTCAAAGGTTTCTAAGAAAGTTTTCTCTCAGATGCCACTTGCTGGCTATGGGATAGACTCACAGACAATTAGGGTTAGAACGACCTCAGGAGGTCACATCTAGTCCAACCTCCTGCTCAAAGCAGGACCAACCCCTAATAGATCATCCCAGCCAAGGCTTTGTCTAGCTGGGTCTTAAAAACCACCAAGGATGGAGACCCCCCACCTCTCTCGGTAACCTGTTCTGGTACTTCACTACCCTCCTAGTGAGAGAGTTTGCCCTGGTATCCAACCTCAACTTCCCTTGCTGCAGCTTGAGCCCATTGCTCTGTGGTCCGTCAGTGCGGTGGTTTGGATTACTCTTTGTTCCCTTGTGTGAATGTCTCTTCAGACTTTTACTGTGTTACTCCAATTCTCTGAATTCACAGAAGGTCTTTTCCGGTGCTAAAATTACTGCATAGACAGAGCTGTACCTCATCTCTGGAAGCAGCCACTTTTAGAAGCACCTGGATTATTTTAAGTGCCGCTCACCCTGTCTATTTGTACCAAGACGTTCTGAAGAGATAGTGGGAGTAAGCTAATGTATTTATGTGGGTCACAGGGAAGATGTGCCTTGTGTTGAAGGGTGCTTTAAAATTGAGCCTTGTTCCCAAGTGCTGTTCAAGAGCTCTTGCTTTGCCAGGCTTTGTTTCTTTTCTTTTTCGCAGTTGGCACAGGTTTTTGCAAACGGTTCTGTTGGTTAGTAGCAGAAGGAAATCTGATCCAGGGGAAAAACGCTAAACTTTAAATAAGCTTAACTAATCTGCGTGCAAATATTTGCCTTTCTAGCAAAAGCAATTTGAGGAAAAAAAAAAAGTCAACTGTCTTTTGCCCTAATTCGTTTTGTATGCACCAGGTATTTGTTCTTGTACTGGAATACAGGATATACACAATGGAACATGGCAGTTATCAGCGTAACAAAGAAAGGAAGTATGAAAAGTGTTGCACTGTTCAGACAGGTACTGCTGGATTGTTTCTCTTAAGAGTGAACCCTGCAAGGACTGGAAAAGAAAGACTTGAATTAGCTTGCTGTTGTGTGGGATATGCAAACTAGTGTGGAACAGAGGCTCTGTGGATCATTGCATCTCTCGAAGGGGAGGAAATAATGTAGTAAGTAGAGGGAGAAGTGCAACAGCGTTATGCAAGGCAGTGATGAATATTTGCCCCTTACTTCAGGTCCCCCTGGAGCTCTGCACCTTTTATCATAGCTGAGACATTCGTATGCCCAGCGAGGATGTCCGTCCCTCTTTGAGTGCATCTCACCAGGAATACACCTGAGCTCCATTTTGGCCAGGCCAAGAGACGGCGTGAGGTGCATTTTATTTTCATCTGGGCTTTTCTATAATGGCTCGCGCTGCATTTCCCTGCATTTTATTTTTCTCCTCCAGTCCTCTTGCCCTTGCCCTCCTAACACTGCTTCCCTTTCCACTCCTTCACCACAGTCATTTCTTCTTTCAGTCCGATTGCAGTTGCTAAATTCTGTGAACGTATTCCCTTGCCTGATGGGAAGAGTTTGGCAAAAGGGAGATTTTGGAGAAGCAATCCCCAGGGCTCATCTTCCTGGCACAGAGCTTGAGATCGCAGCCCCCGAGCCCGCTCCTATTTGAAGTCTCATCTTCTCGGGGTTCCCTTAGAGACTTCACATTGAACCGCTGTGCTGTCACTTTGTGCTTTCATTCCTAGTCTTTTTGGTCCTGGGCTGAATGCATCTTCTCATCCTCTCTGTCTTCTCTTCCCATCCGCTTCCATAATGCCTCCCCCCAAATTTCCCAGGAACCTACCAGCTCTTAAGTCAAATCCCTTCTTTAAGGTGTAACCATTTCACACAGCCAGTGAAATGCTGGTGCCGACAGACTTCTTTTTTCTTTGAAAGGGAATACGTTTTAAGATGACACAGTCCCCTGGGAAACGTGGAGCTGCCTGTGTGTTTTGCTACGTGTAATCATCATGCAACAGGGCTGTCATGTTTTCTATAGGATGGATGCAATCCCAAATATGCAGTGAGCAATTGCTTGTTGTTATCTTCTGGGAGATGCTTATTATCTACTCTCTCTTCTACAAGACTCCGTCGTAGCATTTGTTCATCCTTTCCCTGTAGTTTTGATCCTTTCCAGCTTAGGGGCATGTGTCTTGAGTACAGAATCCATAGGGCCTTTAAAGAATTGTAATAGCCGTGTGTCATATGTTCTTATCCTTGCAAGTCCTGGGATCCAGAAGATAAAAATAACAGAGACGAGAACCCCCCCCCCCCCCAACATCAATCAATCAAAATGATAAGGATATTTATGACTTGCACGTTTTAATGGTGTAATTAGGTATAATTACATGTTCAAATGATTACACATATGAACACTAATTACATAATTGAAGACAATTATGCTAACTAGGTAAATACATAATTAACTGAAAATCGCTTCTAAAATCAAGGAAATTCATGCCCCATCCAAAGAAAGTTAGAAATGGCAAAAGAAGCCTGCCAATAATGCAGCTTCCCTTCCCAGCATCCTGTTTTGTCCCCTTGGCCCTTTAGAGACTTCTTTCAGAGGCTTCACATGGTTTGTCTTCAAGAGGAAGGAGGGAGTTGTGGGGAGAATGAGCAACCTAGTGTACACACATGCATATTTACATACGTTTAGTGGCAGATTCAGTGGCAAATTCCCTTGATTTCTTCTCTGCCCACAGTTTAAAATCAGCTGCCTGGGAAGGGTTGGGGCATTTCTATTCAGGCAGTGTTGAGGGTCAGTTGACTTCGTGGCTCGTTCTCATCTCCCTCTTTCTTGTTAATCTCGATGCCACGGGTGTTAATCGCCTTCTCTCGTATATAATGGTGTTGATGTTCCACTATTCAAATAGTCCTTTCTTCTGCAATGCCTCTTTTCTGTTTCACAGCTCTGCAGACTCTTTTTAGCTCCAGTACAGTAAGGTTAACTCAGGTGCAGAGATGACTGCCGGTGAGGTATTGGAGGCACTGTCAAAACACTCGAGAAGGCTGGAATTTGTTTTATGAATCTGAATAAAAGAGGCATATTTAGCTATTATGACTACAGGAGTATTGCTACAGTATGTTTTGACTATTTTTGCCTAGTTTGTTGTGCTTTTTTTTTATACTTTATGTGCAAATTAGTGCACATTCCAATACTTATATTTGTTTTTGCTTTGATCTTAAGCTAAATAATATAGTGCTACTCCCCTAGCATAATAGTAAGGCATCTAGTTTCTCTTTAACTGCAGAAAAATGTGTTGTGTTATACATGAGGATGTATCACACCATCTGTAGCCCTCTTTTCAAAATCCTAGATCTGCTGATGCATACATACGTATTTATACATGTAAGTAAGTGATGCGTCTATATACTACACCCCCCCACCCCCCCACCGCCGTTGTCGACTTTCTGGCAACAACTGCTAGGGCTATCTGGGATATTGTGTCTTTATACATCTGATGTATTAATAAAAAAGGAAGGAAAGCTCAAAGTCAATTAGTTGGTTTCCATTTTAATGCAGACAATGCAGCTTTAATAACATGGCAATGCACTCTTAATGACATTGGAGCCCTACTGAGGCTGCTAGATGGGGGCTGATTAAAACATTTATCACCAGACCTGGTGATAGGTTCTTTCCCCAGATGTGCTCAGTTCTCCTTGCCCTGCTCATTGTGGAATTAATGGAAATCAGGGCTTGTCTGTGCTTGAAAAAACTTAATGCAATTTCTAGAATAGCTGCTTTCAAGTGTAGACAAGTCCCTTGCGTTGCTGCATTAGCTTATTCTGGATGTCCCTCCAGCAATTTATTGCCTCTAATGCCTTTTCCCTTGTTTTATCAACTTTAAAAGACTCTGATTTGAAGCTGATGCCCTCTTCTTTGGGGAGCTTCCACAGCTTATTTAGGTTCACAGTGGTAAGATGTTCCCCTACTGTTAAAAAAAAAAAAAAAAAAGTCTGTCTTAATTTCATTCATTCATGTCTAGTTTCCTCCTACATCCATGTGTTTGCTGCCTGATTTTGCAATTTATGTATTGTTTCAACATCCCTTCTTTGTGCTCACTAGAAACCATTGACATCTGTGCTAAGGGATTGCAATTCTGATAAAGATACAAGCATTACTGGTGCTTTTGATCCACTTTACTGAACCATTGCCTAAGTGAATGGAAAGTACTGAAGTCCCAGAGTCAGTGGGATTTAAACACATGCCTTTAAGTGCTTTCCAGAATAGAGACCTTGGTGTAGTTTCAAATGACTGCACAAAATTCAACAAAATGAAAAACCAGTCCTTTTACATATTTGTCCAGCAAACTTCTTTAGATGCTCTTTTCATCCTCTCAGCAGGGGATGTTCCACAATTTCACATTGCGGAGCAAAGGAAGAATCCCTGCATTTCAATTAAAAAAACCCAAAAAACCAAAAACCCAAAAAGCTCTCTAATGCAAAACGAGCTCTGTTCCTGTTGAGTGCTTCATGTCTGTGCCTTCCATACACCCCTGAGAAGGTGATCCACAAATGTTACCTACTACAGATTTAGGGGGTAGTTAATGATGACTCTGACTTTCTGCTGTGTGTGCTCCCTGGATGTGTATGTTTAGATATATTACTCTTGGAGCTGCTGGATAGTGGCTTTGCAGGGCTCTCCTGCTTCTGTTTAGGGATTGCTCGTTCATGTTCAGTTATTTTAAAAGCTGGTTGTAACCATCTAACGGTGTTTAACTGTGAAGATAATTAGCCAGGGAAACAATTTACTAGGGATACAGTGGGGTTTCCATTGTGCAAAGTCTTTAAATCAAGACTGAGTATATTTGTAACATCTAAGCTCGAGCTTGGACAGAAGTGATGCATCTGGGACAGTTATATGGCCTGTGTTAAGCAGCAGGCCAGACAAGATGATTTTTTTCTGCCCTTAAAAAAATGTATGAAAAGTCCTTCAGACTGGGATGTCATTTCTACAGCAGTGTTATCATGCCTTTCTTCCTAAAATAAGTTTCACTTGTTCCTTTCTGTTTTCCCTCCTTCCATAGGATTGCTGCTTAAATGAACTGTTATCATAGACTCTTTGTCTGTCATGCTGTAACCCACACGACACTGACATTTCTGGCTCGAGGGATTTCTAGGGGTTTGTCAGAAGTAGCAGCCTCACATTGGTTCCTACAATGTAAAAATTAAAATAAATATAACCATTACAGTTTAGTTTAATTATTGGAAAGAAAGCAGATGCTGATCCTTAATCCACTTCATAGTTATATAGTGCTGCAGAGGATGCAAAAAAACGCCAAACCAAACCAACAAATATCTTCATTGAATGTATCCATGCATTCATATGTACACATAACAAAACAAACAAAAAAACCTCACCAATGAATGCTTGGATATGTGTAAATATAGAGTATTGCAATGTACAGTGTCTATCAGCTTTCTTTTCAATTCTAATATTTAAGACTTCCCTTCCTCGTCAGATGCCCAGGAAGTCCATGTTTTCGGTGTCCTAAAGAACAGAATTTCTTGTCAAAGAAGCATTTGACAAAGTTTTAAAATGGGAACCATTTAAGCAAATAGAGGTGATTTTACACTGCAGGAAATACACCCTCAGTGCTATTGATGGAAGACAAAATAGCGAAAGAGCCATTTAAACCAAGTACTTCATGATGTTCAGTTAACTGGATTGAATGTGAATGTTTAGGATTGCAGAGGGAGGAAGAACACATCTGTTTTCTTGCTAGGACTGCACAAAGGGCGGCCCCACACATTTTACCTCTGAGGACTTGAGTTCAAATCGTGCCAGGTCAACAAGAAACTCATTTAATGATTTTTGTTGGGCTTGAATGCTTCTTGGATTTCTGTTGGGAAACGGGTGTTATGGGCTCAGGATGTTTTATCCTGAACAGCTACTAACTAAAAGGTCTAATAATGTCCTACTAACCTGTAGTAAAACAACAGAACATTAGTAACTTGTTAGTAGACCTGAACTAAAATCTAAGTGGTCTGGTACCGTGGTATTGCGTAGCTGCTTATGCTGCAGCATGGAAATAAATGTGGCGTCTTTCACTGCTGCTAAGTCTTCGCTTAAAAAAAAAAAAAAAAGATTGTCTTTGCTTCACAGCCTTGAACATCTGCGTCTAAATATCTGCCCCAGCCTTTGGGATCTTGCCTCTGCTCCTGTGCAGCTTTACTGGTACTGAAGGGAGTTTTGCATCTGTATGAATAAACAAATACATCCATTGGTGACATCCACTGTCAACTTAGAAATCACACTTCCCTCTGAAAGTGCGTGCGCCTAATTTATTGTTACAGGAAACACCCCGCATTAGTATCACTGAAAGATTAGAGACACAATGCATTTTCTTCAGGCTTATCTGTTTGTTTGTTGTATGCCTTTGATGGCATTTCAGGTCTACTCAGAGTCACTATTTCCCTTACACAGGCGGTTTCTCCTGAGAACTATCAAGGGAGCAAGAAATGAAAAGAGGCAGGAGAAGAGAAGCCGGAATAATACTTAAGATGACTTTTAACCTTTTCTTTTCTTTTCTTCTTTCCAACTGGCTGGATTTCAAGATGGCTTTGTAACTTTGCAATGTTGCTCTCTTGGGCAAAGGGTAGAGATCGCCTTCCAGACTAACTGAATCAGGGATGCAAAAGCGTTGTGAGCCCGAGCTCACTTGGGATGCTTCGAAAAGACATGTAGAGCTTGGATAGCATCTGATGGAGTGAGTGCTTGCTCACAAAGGCTTGAGCATCTCTGGTTCAGTTGGTTGAGAAAGTGCATCTCTACCCTGCCTTCATTCATGCCAATAAGATGTAAGGAAAGCCCGGCTTGAATTTCTGATCCTGGGGTAGAGTTTCCTGGATTATCCAAAGAATGCCAAAGCAAAGATTTACTTTATACACCAAACAGTTGTGGCCTGGAGACAATGCAGCAATAAATGGAAATATTTTTATGTCCCTTTTCAGGGGACGTCCTGCCATCCTGTAAGCACCATTTAGCCCCTTTGATTCATGGAAAGGATCATGTAGCTTGATCTTCTAAGTGATGCAGACCATAGGACTTTTCCATGTTCATATTTGCTTTATTAGCTGTGCTTGGACTGGGACCACGTCCTTGAGGGCAGGTTAAAAAAAAAAAAAAAAAAAAGGCAAATGTCAATTTTAAAATGTGTAGTGATAACAAGTCCACCATACCCCTTCATAGGCTATTCCAGTGGATATTTCCACTCTCCTTTTTAAAAAAAAAAAAATGGTGCTCTATTTCTAGTTTCAAATGGCCTGGCTTCAGCTTCTATCCTTTAGTTATGTCTTTGGCATGTCTGAAAATCAGGGTTTTTGTGCTGCAGGACACGGATGGCTTTTCAACATGTCCTGTGGACCAGCAATCATGAGGAAGTTCCCTTTTGGGCGTTCCAGAACAACACGAGCTTCCTGGACTGTGCAGCCACTTGGTGGGTATTTAGCAGATTTCCTCCACAGCCAGGGGTCGAAGTCCGACCAGCTGGATTGTCTCCGGCTGGGAATCCTTTATTTCCAGGCTCTTCCTGGATTGATATTTCAGGGCATTTCCTGAACTCCAGGGGCGTAGGTTTTTTAAGTTCTCTATGTCCTGGGCAGACTTCCTAGGGGTTGAAAACCTGTGTTTCCAAGATCCTTGACCTCTGCGGTATAGGGCATCATGCCAGCAATCCTAACAGGGTGCTGTGGGATTGCTGCCTTGGTTGAAGTGAATATTGGCCAAGTCCAAGGGGTTTAGCAAGGATGTCCTCAGGTTCACCAAAGCAAAGTTTTTCAGTGGAAACATTTTTTAGTCAAGGAAGAATCCCAGACATCTCTCTTTTTTCATTGTACCTTTCACTGTAGCACTGATGTGCCGGTTGTTACCACATGCCTGTTTCCTGCATAGGTCCTGTAGGCTGACTGCCACCCCTTGACCTTCTTTTTGCTAAGCAAAGCAGGTGGAGCTCTCAAGTCTTTGAGGACAGGGCATGATTCCCCTCCTTTGGTCGTTCTTTGAGCTTTTCTTGGAGCCTGCCCTATTTCTCAGCATCCTGCTTGCAGTGTCAGTGCTGGGATGGGGCTCATTTTCCCAGTAGCGCTTGTATCAGTACCAAGCGCTATGGACCTCCTTGTCCTATTTGCCTCGTTTTTACATCCAAGTGTTAGATTCGTTACTTCAGCCATAGCAGTCAATGGTCAACTCATTGCCCATTGTGATCTCCAGTTCTTTTTTGGCATCACTGCTCCCAGAAGAGAATAACCCATGCTTTCAGTATAAATCTAGAAGTATGGAACTCAGGCCATGATTTTGCCTTTGGCTATATTAAAAAAATGTGTGTTTGCTTCTACCTGGGACACAAAAATGCCCCAGATTTCTCCGTATGTAACCTGGTCTCTGTTATTCGCTACTGTCTGGAGCCATGAATCCCTGCCCTGTTTTTGTCATCTGCAAACTCTTTCTGTAAAAGATTTCTACTTCCTTCCAGATCATTGTGGGGGAAAAAAAAAAAAAATCAGTTACTGTAGTGCCAAGGACCCATCCCTACAAGACCCTAGTAGAAACTGCATCTCATTAACGAAGATAATTTTACTGTTTCCCATTACAGTGGTGGCCCATCATTTAAATATTTTAATCCCTTCATTACCTTTATTTGATTTTATTTAATTAAAGTATTGTGCAGCAGCAAGTCAAATCTCTTACTGATGTCTGATTACATAACTCTACTGCAAGTATCAACCAAATTTGTAATCCCACAAATATCAAATTATTTTGGCAAGACCTATTTGCACAAGCTCGTGTTGGTTCTTATTAACATTATCCTCTTTCAGCTCTTTATTTAGTAAAGTCCCGGATCAGCCATTCCATTGCTTTGCCTGGGATCGCTGAAAAGCTGACAGTGTTGTTATTACCCCGGTTGTCCTATTTGCTTTTATTTATTTTTAATTGGAACAGGGTGTGCGTTCTTGCATTTTTTCTGGAACGACCCTTGTGTTTCAAGACATTTTAACAATCGATATCAAAGTTTCAGAGTTCCTCAGCTAATTCATAGGAAGTCCCATACTGAACCAGACCGATGGTCCATCTAGCCCTGTACCCTCTTTCCTCCAGTGGCAGGAGCAAATGCTTTAGAGTGAGGGCATTGAACTGGGTGAATCGAGAATTATCTATTCCATCATATTCTCTCTGTTTTCCACCTTCATTGGTTTAGAGGTGCCCGAGGATACATACCTGAGTGTTTGGTTAATAACTACAGTGTTGGATTTAGCATCCATGAATTTATCTAGTCACTTTTTGGCTATCCTGTTTCCCCCTACCATGTCCTGTGGCTCTGAGTTCCACAAATTAGCTATGTTCTTAGTCTAAAAAGTTACTTTCTTTTGGCAGCTTTAAGTCTTTTAAAATTTCTGGATGAAAGAGTCCGGGCATGTTTACTTTAAATAACTGTAATAGCACCTGCTTTAACAGAAACCTTAGTTACTATTGATGTGGAAAAGTTCTCCGTCAGCTTGTGATACAAATACATCATTAGGCTTTCCCCTGTGAAATGTAAAACAGAAATATTTATCGAACAGCTCTGTATTTTCTGCCTTATTGACAAGTTTGTCATGTCCAACTAGTAATGGACCCATATTGTTTTGGATACTTTTTCTTCTTGATAAACAAAACTCTATTTAATTATCTTTTATTTTGCTGACCTGAATTTTTTGTGGCATTTTCAGTCCCTTATGGATTTTCCACACATCCTGGCATCCACCTTCCATTCATTGATATACATTTTTGATCTTTTTCCATTTCTGTGTATATACTTAGAACTGTTCTTTTACTTTAAGCCAAATGGTTAGCATAACTGGGATAGTTGTCTTTCTCAGTTATGGTATTGCAGCGTTTTGGTCTTCTAGTGAAATGTTCTCAAACAATTTCCAATTATTATTCACATTTTTCTGTTTTAATTTCTTATTTGTTTGTTTTTATTAAACTCCATAATTGCTTTCAGTTTTCTGAAATTGGCCCCTCCTAAAGCACCAAGTGACACCTATTACTGATTTGGACTTCATTTGCACAGAACAAATGCCATTAACTCGTCACTTGAGCATACACAACCACTAATGCATATTTCTGAGTCGGTTCCTATTTCTCTTTCAAGATGAGGCATAATACAGAGTGCTACAGAGTTAGCTGCGGCACTTTTTGAAATGTTATGAAGTTGTCATCAGTAATTCCAAGGACGTTTTAACATTGGCAGCCTGGAACGGCTCAGATTGAAGTCCTCTGTGACTACAGTTGTTCCCCCCATTTTAAAAAAATAAACAGGCACTTATGCAGTTGTCCTGTTCTTCATTCCTATTTGATTGTCTGCAGTAGGCCCAAGCTATTACCACAGCCAGAGCTTTTTATCAGTTAGAACAATGACCCCTGAGAATTCAAGATCATTACTTCTGAGCTGTCAGTGACTCGGAAATAGATGGTGCCACATTTCATAGAGTCCCTTTCTCACTTATTCCTTCCTTACATAGGTGATAACTAGCAGGTTCACTGTTTTCTATGTGAATTCTGTGATCAGGTTTCACTTGTATGAATTCAGTCAAATTCTTACTACTAAACGAGGAATTTCAGTTTCTCTTGTTTTTCACCAAAACTTTTACCATGAGCTTATATCCAGTTAAAGAGTCTCTCTTCCATGTAAGGAGGGTTTTAAATGAGAAGTGGAGACATTAGTGCAGAGGTAAGAAAAGAGTCAGGGGACTTGGGTGAAAAACTCATTAAGGAGAGGTAGGCTGACCTTAATAATTTGAGGGAAATCTGGGATGTAGAGGTGCCAGGGGGTGCTTGCACTTCCACCCCTCCCCACCCTTGCAGCTCCCAAGGGTGGGGCCAGGCAGGACAGGGCAGCATGCGTGCACACCCCCTATCTCTCCCCCCAATACACATACAACCCTGTGGCTCTACCATGCAACTGCCTCTGCTCCCACCCCAGCAGAGTGTGGATTAGGGAGGAGAAGTCCATTGGCCGGGCTGCTTGGAAAAAAATTAAGCAAAAGTCTCAGATTGGCATGAACTTGTACCCATCTTGGGAGCCAGGCACATGTGGGTGGGTTCTTATCAATCTGGACTTTTTGCTTTAATTTACTCCAAGGGCTGGGACACTGAGAATGGCCTCCAAAATCTGGGATTATCTCAGGCAATCCAGAATATATGGTCATCCTAAAGGGGAGACAATAGCAGAAGCCTTATATGTGTTCTCTGGGAAAAAATAGGACAGGAAGTTAAATATCTAAAATGTTTATATGCCAATGTGAGAATTATAAGGAATAAACAGTGAAAAAAAAAAAGATTAAACAGCGAAAAAAAAAGAGCTCTTACTACAGTTGAGGAATTTTGATGTGATATGGAGACATGGTAGGATAGCTCACATGGGTTTCAACACCGACAAGTGCAAGGTGCTGCACCTGGGGAGGAGGAACCAGCACCATACCTACAGGCTGGGGAACTCCCTTCTCGTCAGGGCAGAGGCAGAAAAGGATCTCGGAGTCATCACTGACTCCAAGATGAACATGGGCCGGCAGTGTGGGGAGGCAGTAAGGAAGGCCGACCGCACCTTGGCATGCATCCACAGGTGCATCTCGAGCAGGGCCAGGGAGGTGATCCTCCCCCTCTATGCGGCACTGGTCAGGCCGCAGCTGGAGGACTGCGTCCAGGTCTGGGCGCCGCACTTCAAGAGGGATGTGGACAGCATGGAGAGGGTCCGGAGGGGGCCACTCGCATGGTCAGGGGCGGCAGGGCAGGCCCTACGAGGAGAGGCGACGGGACCTGAACCTGTTCAGCCTCCACAAGAGAAGGCTGAGGGGGATCTTGTGGCCTGTTACAAACTAGTCAGGGGGGACACCACAAATTGCACCTTGGCCTTCTTATAAAGCCCATGCAATACTTTTAAACTCTTCCCCAGTACTATAACCAAGTTTCCACTTGTTGTAGGATTATTTTTGGAATTACAACTCCTTGAATGTATGGGGTTGGAACATCATTGTCCATGAGTAGTCCTCAATGGCTCAATGTCTAGTTAGGGGGAGGTAACAAGTCAGGGTCCCCAGAGGCCTGTTCTGGGTCTGGTTTTATTTACTATGAATGATTTTCATGGTGGGATTGAGTGCACACATAGCAAATTCACAAATGAAACAAGTTGTGTGAAGTTGTAAACACTCTGAAGGGGGTAGGGTTAGGAACAGGAATGACCTGGACAGACTGGAGAAATAGCCTGAAACTAGTCAGATGAGATTCAGTAAAGACAAATACAAAGTCATGCACTTGGGACTGAATAAATGCAAACTGGGGCAAGGCCATCTAGTTCTGAAGAGGAGAAGTTGAGGGCTACAGTGGATCACGAGCTGAATGAGCCAACAGTGTGCTCTTGTTCGCCAGAAAAGCTAACAGCAGCCTGGGTTGTACTGCGTGCGAATCGAGGGGAGTGATTCTTCTGCTCTTACCAGAATGGGGGAGGCCTTGCCTAGAGTCCTGCATCCAGTTTTGAAACCTGCACTTCAAGAAGGATGTGGATGGTTTGGAGAGAGTCCAGCAGAGAACAGTAAAATTGACTACAGGCCTGGGAAGCATGATATATGAGGAAAGGCTTTAAAAGATGAATTTAGTTTGGAGAAGGGAAGACTGTTATCAAATGTAATAGCCTTCAGGTACTTGAAGGACAATTACAGAGAGGACAAAGATGGGCTTTTCTGTGTGACTGTCAGTGCCAGGGATAGGAGCAATGGCCTCAAGCTGCAGCAGAAGAAATATAGGTTGGAGATGAGAAGAAACTTCTTGGCTGTGAAGATGGTCAAATATTGGAACAGGGTGCCTGGGCAAGTTGTGGACTCTCTGTCCCAGAAAATGTTCAGGAGCATGTTGGACAAACACTTGACTGTGGTGGTCTAGTTGGGGATGATCCTGCCTTGAGCCGGGGGCTGGATTAGATGACTTTGTGAGGTCCCTTCTAGCCCTGCTTTCCTACAATTCTGCTCTTCTAAGTTCTTTAGTGATTTTAATTTTATTTGTGGTGATTAGAGCAGGTGTAGCCCAGCTGTGGCATGGGAGCTACCAATGGCACAGGCAGTCTCTTTGTGGGGCACAGCGGATTGAAGAGGGGACAGGGAACACAGAGCCGGGCATTACAAAGCAGAGCAGCTGATTAAACAGGATGCAAAAAAAAAAAAAAAAAAGAACAACAGATTGGGCACCGGTTGAGGATTAGAGTGGCACTCGGGGAGGGTGCGGGGCTTACCTGGTGGCCCATCTGCCAAAACAGTTAGCCCCTGTTGACCTAGGTTCTGTGCTTAAAAATGCTCATCTTTATTCCATCTTGCTTTCCCCTTTATTACTTAATACCTTCCAGAGCAGGATGAGTATTGCATCCACTAGAACAGGACTATTCAGCTGGAGGCCCATGGGGATTAAAATGGGTTAACATATTAACATGGGTTAACATGCGGCCCCTGGGCTGTCACCTGGCCACCACTGCTCCCATTGCTCTGGCTGCTGCAGACAGGGTCTCTGGAGCAGGACAGCCACAGCCGAAGCTTGCTGCCTATGTGACAGACCTGATGGGGGGCCAAAATGTGGGGCTGGGGCTTGGATGGGGGGCTCACCCGGCCCACACATAAATAGCAAGGGCTTGAAGCATCTCCCACGTGGTGGAGGTGGTGCTGGGGCTCATACAGTGGAAGAGGAGGGTGGAGTCTTGCATCGGTTGCAAAGTAGCCTGGTTTGGGGGGACTCGCCTGCACCGTGGTGGCAGCGGGGAGGCTGGTGCTGGTGGACTGCACACAGTAGGGGCTCTGGGCAGTGGCATACAGCCTGTGTTTTGTGCCTCGGGGCCCATGACCTGTGCAGCATTCAGCCCCCGGCTGCTTTGTGGTTGGGCAGGCCTCCAGGTGGGGAGCCACCTGCACTGACACCCAGTGCTCCACCAAAGCCCTCTCTTGGACATCTCTTCCCTCACCAGAAGTTCACTTCTAGACCGGTCATGTAACTGTCTGGAATATGAAAGAATAAAGCTTAAATTTTTTGGAGCAGGGAGAATCAAAGGCCATTTATCATACAGGTACTGCAGTGATCTGAATCATAATTCTGGCACCAACAAGAATGCCTCACAGTCTAGATTTAAGTCAAAATTGGCTCCCAAAGTAAAAAGGTGGTAAGAGGTGAATTTCCTTCTGAGTCATTAAATCATTGCTCTAAGGTGATGTCATTAGTACTGACTTCAGTTCCTGCACTGATCATAATATCCAAAAGTTACGAAATGTCTTGGGTTTATGTTGACCTGTTCAGAAAGACGGCCAGTGAATGCTCATGCTTCTGAATTCACTGCATTTTATTCGTGACCCTGGACGTTGGGCATATTGCCTTGGAAGTTCGTGGCAGAAGAACAGAAGGGGGGAGAAAAAAAAAAAGGGATTACATTTTCAAAACATTGCTCTGTCTGCATTGTACTGACATTAGATTATATCCATTTTTATGGACGTAAAACAAAGCATTTTATTTTAAACAAGGTTGAAGTTGATGAATACTGGAGTGTGTGAATAATAAAAATGTATTATTCACAGATGTTTGAACCTTTTCATGAAATTCATTGAATAATTTAGTTGATGGAGAGTGAATAATTTCCCATTAAGGCGGCTCTGATCATGTGAGGCCTGAGTAATTCCTGCAAGCTATAGAGTGCCTTAGATACCTGTTGACCTCACTTGGAGATGAGATCCTGTGAACTTCACTGCATTAAATTTTGATTAGCTCCTTCTGGAAAAGGGTATTTTGCTGCAATGCAAAGAGGGTGGGGTGGGGGAGGGAATCAAGCTGTATGTGTGATATTTATAGTAAAACCAATATTGATTATTCAGTATAATAGTGCTAAATTTGAAGCGGTGAAACCTTCTAAAGTCAGGAGAGGAATGTTCTAGTGAACTCGCAATACGATGCATTTAATCACTTGGTAGGTTACTCAGATGTTTTTTGCAATGTTCATCTAAGTGTCATTGTGACACTTGTCTTTTCATCGTGACAACATTAGATGATTCATTTAGGAGACCTGTTGTAGAAATGGTCTTAAATTAGCATTGCTTTATTCATTTACATTTCTAACATGTGGGATGGTATATTTTACACAGCATTCACAGATTAATTTGCCCCTAAACCTTTAAGTTATTGGATTTTCACCTTCTCATTTGAGGGTACCTAAAAAAAAAATCAAATGGAGGTGAGGATCCCTTTGGATGGGAAGTGTGGGTATTCACATACATACCTCTGCTTGATCATAGATATCTTTTGCATACCCCTTAGACATAGTCTGTGGACCCCGGGGGTCCATGGACCAGAGGTTGAAAACAGCTGCTTTAAGCTATTGCTTGCAATTTGTGTACTTGTCCAGGTCCTTTTTATCTGTTTGGTATTCAGATGGTATGTATGCACCTAAATGTTGAAGTACAGTCCTATCTGACAGTGGTAGACTCCCTGTCAAATCATGAAAGCAAAGGGGAAGTTGTCATCTTCTTTTTCCTTGACCCTTTTTTAATTGGTTTTAAGCTAAGATGAAGAGTTATTACAAAGTAGAAAAGCTAATATTTTCTTTATAGAGCCATAAAAGGTGGATTAGGATCATACTTGGGTGCTTAAGTGCTATTGAGACGCATAATAGCTGGAACCAAAACTGGTCCCATAGTTTTCAGTATTGCAGTCTTTGAATCCATGAAATGAACCTTTAAAAGCCAGAACAAGTTCCTAATTCCCAACATGCAAATATATTAATATTCGAGTCTCTCTTGTGCCAAGCTTTAAATAATCCTGATGACAATGTGTGCATGGAGGAGTGAAAAACAATTGTGCATCGCCTAATCGATACAGCAGAACAATTGTTTTTGCTGTGCTGCCATCTTAGATGAGTGTTTATCTAACCTGTTCCTAAACACTTCGTGAAAAACCTGTGCACATGACTAGGCACGTGTCCTGGAGCACCAAAAACGCCCCAAACTTGCCCCAGGTAAAGCAGAAGGATGAGGGCACGGTCTATGTCCTGTCATATTGACTCTTTATTTTTTTTGCCTGTGGGAAGTTGAGCACATGACAGTGATTTAGAGGCCTCCTGGGGCAGCGAGGAGCAGGAGATTAAGAGCCTTTTAGAGGAATTCCATGTGTTGGTGTCCAGCTTCTCAGCACTGAGTTATGCATCCCCAAAGATGAGCTTTAGACAGCCTGGGCTTGGATATGAACTAGATGTTTTCGGAAAGGAAAGGGGGTCCGTTCTGTGGATCCCTAGAGGCGAGGCAACAATCGGTTCAAACACGTTTCCTCGTCGCTGCGCTGTCAAGAGCCGTATTTCTTCTTGTCAATTCCTTGGCTTGTAAGTCGGCGTCACCTTTTGAGAAAAATGAGCCTCGTGTGTAATTCATCAATAGACTCCAGCTAGTTCCTCTTTGTGACAACGCAGCGATGTGCTGATCTGAACTTTGAACACAGTTAAAGTTTTTTTTTTCCCATAACAATCGACTGCCTGTAGCTTTGCTGTCCTGACGCTGACCTCCTGTGTCTTCCTCTGTAGCTTGGTATCAATTACCAGGGTTGCTCGTGTAGTAAAAACATCCCAAAAAAGGGCACTCCCTACTAATAGTGTGATAAACTGGCAAGGGCACAGTTTTCCCTCCTGCTGCATTCTGGATCAAGTCAGAACATGACTTGCATCCCTTATATTGCCAGTAACAGAGGGGCATCTTATCTAGATGCACAAGGGCTTCAGCTCTGGCGTCTTGCATGTACCTAACTTCAAGGCCACAAGCTGTCTACTGACATTTAAGAGAATATTTCTGGATCAAACCATGGGAGAGGGGAGGGCAAGAGAGAAGCAATTCTAGCTCTGTTGTTTCGCTTAAGTTCGGAGGACAGCCATGACATCCCTGGGTGAATGCAGACTGACTGCCATAAACTTAAAGAAATCACATTTATGCAAGGAGCCTTGTCTGCCTATGTCCTTAGACCAACACAGATACAATTCTCTCTCTTTCGCGTGACATTTTAGGATTTCAGCATTCGTAGATTAGTGTCTAAATTTGATAGCCATTTGACTACTTCAGGGGTAGCTGCGTGGATTGATTTTTAGATCACCATTAAATAATCTAATTTGGCAATTGTTTGCAATGTGTTGCACTGTCTGTAAAAATCACGGCACAATTGCAACCTGGGCTCTCTTTGATTCTCCATTTATGGAGTAGGTTTTTTCATGAAGTGTCCGGGTGCGATTCAGGGAGGACCAAACCTTTCTCAGTAGGTCAAATCCTGGCTGGGGGATTGTAGGGTCGCTAACAACGTATTTCTGTGGCAGGCTGGTATTTGACTAGGCTTAAAGAAATGCATTTGTAAATCAAAGTCTGTCTTCAGTTTAGCAGCCCAGTTCTTGCTACCGAAGAACCAGGATTAACATTGTTTGTTTTGGGTTTTTTTCATTGTTGTTGGGTTTTTTTAACTTTAAATGGGACTTGCCTTTAATTGGGTTGTTTCATCACTCTTACTCTCCATGAAGCAAGTCTTGAGCACTCATCATTACTTTCACCTGAGGCCAGTTTTAACCCAGAACAGTTCAGAAACATTACCATGTGAAAAATAAAGGAACACATTTCCATGCCTGACTTGCATATATCCATAGCCTAGACCAGTGTCTTTATCAAATGAAGAAAACCATTCTGTACTCCTAGCTTCTTCAGGCCCCCTGCTTTTTGTAACACTTGGTTTGGGAAAAAAGTTTCAAAACTTAAACAGTGTCTTTTGGGTGGGTTTTTTTGTTTGTTTTTTGTTTTTTGGGTTTTTTTTTTTTTACACATAGGGGGCATACCTAATCCTGAACTTTTCCCTGGTGGGATAGGAATGGGTTACCCAGATTTATGTGCGTTTTCCCCATTCACATATGCTAGCTAGAGTGACCTTGTGGGAGACTGGAGGCAACTCTGGATCATTTAAAAAAATTACACGGTAGCAATAAAAATGGAAGGCTGTTGTGCTTTTGGATCCCATCACCTGAAGCTATCTTGCGAGCGCTGACCAGATACAGCGCACGTAGAGCTACTTCTGTGTTCATTGATCTGGAACCCGGAAAAGACTGGAGCAGGGGAAAAAAACAGAATCTATTGCTAATTTTTTTGGAAATACTAAGTGGTTGCCTAAAACCAATGTATGGATGCTGACCAAATAGTCTTTGAATGAAACAAAGACATTAAAACTATCTTTGGGAAGTACGTTTTTTAATAGAGATGTGTGCAGGGTCCTATGGTCTTTTAAACCTCTGTGTTTCTTAGGGTTCTTTATCAGAATATATACAAAAAAATAATTTTCTTGATTTCTTATTTTTCCTTTGAGTCTGTATACATGTCCACAATACATACTGTGTGCGCATGGTCTTTGATGTTCAACATGGAGGGGAAGGTCTTTTTTCCATTCTGTTTACTGTGACTTGTCCTTTGTTGCGTTGAAATAATTGTCTGCAATCAGTTGTGTTCCCCTTTCAGTTTCTGAGGCAAGCATAAAGAAATCACTCACAATTATCTTTTTGTATAAATGAAACCCTTGTAGAAAGACCTCAAGGTACTAAGGTGATGTGTAGGTGTATCAGGTTAGCTAAATTATGCTGATTCCGTCCATATTAAATAAGGTGAAAATGTATATATTTGAAGGCATCCTAATTAGAACTGTATGATTAATAAACTTTTTAGCTGCTGGCAACTTCGGAGAATAGGTGTGGGGGAGGGGAGTTGGTTTTCCACATTCTTGGTCATTCCATAATATGATAAACATTTTCTTGGTGAAAATTAAAAAGTGTAAAAAATTAAAAAAAAAAAAAAAGAAATATCTGACTCCCAATTAAATGTTTTATTTCAGACTAAAATATTTGTCCGTGCTTTAAAATGAAATGCAAGGAAATTTCTTTTTTTTTAAATAAAATTATTTGAAATACTTTGTTTTGATATTTTCTAGATTAAACATTTACTACTTTTTCATTTAAAATCCGCATTCTTGAGATCAAATAATCCAGTCACTTCTCACCATAATCCAGGTTACAGGGCAGATTACTGTGAAGGCTGAAATAACACACAGGAAATCATCTGAACTACCGGCAACATCTACTTAACTCCGTCAAATCTATCAAAGTCATGACCAAATAGATGGGTGCCCGTAGGTGTAGGGGGAACTTTTCATTAGAATCCATATTCAACATGCATTCAGAGTCCTTTCCTCGGTGAGCCAGTCATTCATACACCTGCCCTGATTTCTGCAGCTGTCTTACTTATTAATAAATGTTCACACAGTGGGTTTTTATTGTGAGGTTTTGCTTGCAAATAAAGAGCAGAATAAAACATGTATGGATAAGATCTTCTTGAAGTGTGCAGTTGTGAGCACTCGAGACATTTCCAGTCACAGGCCAGGATTAAGGTTCTAGGGCAGCTGGTTCCCAAATTTTCCCCCCAGGAAGGCCGTTTCAAAGGGACAGTCCTAGGTGGGGGGACATCAAAGGGCCTGCATTTGTTCTGAGAGCCACACTTTGTGAACCCTTGTTCTGGGTGAGCATCTGTGCACAAGCACACGCTAATAGTCTGACTTGTGCCAACCAGGATGTGTGGGTGTGATTTGAATAGAGAGTCAGATCATAAAAGACTAATTTGGGTTTATTGCTTGTTCGTGAGGTAAATTTATTTTTGAGTGCCGTTGGTCATACGAAGTGATTGAGCACAGAGATCACAGAGCATTACTTCCGCACTAGAGGGCAGAGAAATCTGGAAGAGAAGCATAACGAGACCGGGATAACGAATGTACCTCAGGTACTTCTGGATGAAGACATCATTTGAACTAAAAATGGCAACAGTCCTGTGATTACTTCGATGAACATCTTCTTAAAAATATATATTATTTTATATAAAAATAATTATGTACATAAATATTTTATTCTTGTCCTCATCCTCATCTTTCTCCTTGCCTTCGTCCTCCTCATCACTGGTATCTAAAATGCAAAAAGTGTTCAAACCTTTTTGCTTAAGAGGTATTTGTGCTAGCCCTGGGGTACCGGTGCACCCAGCTCAGCACCCTGCTCTCTCCCTTGCACTTCCGCGTGGTACCTGGGACAGCTCCCTGGGTTTAGCGAAACCTTCTTCCCTGCCTGAGAAGAGGGATAATGGTCCTTCTTCACTTCACGAGGATGCTGGAAGAATAAAGCCACTAAAAAATAATTGTGAGGACCCAGGTAGTAGGTTAGCAAGGGTGCCTTATGCAGAGTGCTAGAATGGTTGCAGGGCATGGCTTTCTCGCATACTAGGTTGACCCATCCAGTGTCTGTTGGAAGCCAGAGGAAGGTCTTGTATTTAATTTTAAAGGGAAGTGCATGAAACCCCTAATTGCTTCCTGAATGTACTGATTACACCAGGCCAGTCCAAGTGACTAGCATGGACGTTTTACCTGGATAAGGCCTCCAAGGCTCAGCTGTCTGGTTTCACTGTATTAATTTGCTTTGATTACCACATTAGGATGGTTCCTTGAGTGGTCATATTTTGTGCATTCTTGGTGTTCAGTAAATAACAATGCACTATTGATTGGAATCAGCTCATTTTAGTGTTTGCATTGAATTAAAGCCAAGGTGAATGATGAACTGAGGTTAAATCAGCACTCCAGTTCTCTCTGCTGCACAACATCTCCAAGGGAAGCCAATGCATTTGGCCCATGGGATGTTATTCTCTGAACACAGCACAGCTTCAGAATACATATATCTTGTTAACAGTAACCTCCCAAAAGAGAGACAATTTATTGTCAAGCTAAAATCCAGTTTTATTTTTGTCCCTAAAAGTCAAGCCAGGCTTAGGCAATCCTTGAGCCTGCAGGAGGGAATGGATGGATGGATGAGTCTCTGGTTTGATAATCCATTGTGTAATTCTGTCCATAGCCAAAAAAAAATAGTCTGTATTATTTCAAAAATGAGGTTATAAAAGCAGTGATTTTATTCACACATTTAAAATGAATACTCATGAATATATCACCCTGCTGTGCAACAAGTTCCCACTTTTTAAAGTGTTCAAGGAAAAAAAAATTCCCAATGTTCAATTTTTGTGTTTAAAAAAAAAAACAAACAGCAGAATTGTAATAGGACATGACTTGACAATTATGTCCTTGTTTCAATTATGGTTGAACAAGGGGGACTGGGAAGAGATCATGTAAAAGATTCAGTGATTACCTTAAAGCTAAAACAATATTTGTTTTAAAATATGAGAGATGAGGAAATTGAAATTTTACAAAAAGCTAGAGCTGCCTTCATGTACCAAAATTATGCTGCAGCACATTTTTATGGATGGTTTGAAATGCCCCGAAGCTAGGGGATTATAACAGAAATATAGACAGATTGAGACTGGTAAATATAGCTCAGCTAATGGCCTCACTCTCGCACACAGTATGCTAGATAAGAATTAAGCAAATATGCTAAACTCTTTAAGTGGAGAAACCACACGTGAGTTGTGTTGGTCAGCTAGAAAAGGTGCTGTGTGAACCCACACCCTGCACCGTCATGCATTATGAATAACCCATGGACCCTACAGGGGACAGAGTATTTTGAAAGCTTCTTGACAGTTTTAACAATGTTCTTCCCCTGGCTGTAACTCCAGCATCCCGAGTGTAAAGCTGCTGTTTGTCAAGGGACAGGAACCAGCTGATATCAGGCTCCAGCTGGTCAGGACTTTTGTGACTCAGTATTTCCTTCTCACCCAACTCAAGAACAAACTTTCTTGCACCTCCTTGGGCTGAACGTCATTGGGGAAGGCTTCTCTGAACTTTCCCTGGGGAAGGATGCTCAGGTCCAGAACAAAATTTCTGGTTGGAAAGAGATGTCTTCCAGAATAACCAAATGGCTGGCCACTTGCCTGGAGCCAGGGACTTTGAATCAAGTCCCTGGCCTGAATAATGCATGCAGAAAACAGCTTTGAACCTCAGTCTCTTGTGTATTGGTGCCTGTCCCACTCTCAGAAATTTTGGAATAGGTCACCCTTATTCACCCTTATTTATGAAAACAGCTGCAACGTTTCTCAGGTTCATCTCGATGAGGAGTAGGAACAAATTTGAAACCCCAGGATCACGGAAGGGGAAAACTCTTCTCACCCAATCCAGTGCACAACTGCCCTTTTTGGTCCTGATGTACTGGGAAAATACATGAGTTTATATGCATATAAATATAATGTATGAGTTTCATACCTGTCCAGCAGTGGATGTCCTTGCCCAGAGCTAGGGATCAGTATCATTTGGAGCGTGACTTTTCAGGAAAGTTCCTTTTTCTTTAAAAGAGAAAAACCTTTCTTGGAAGGAATTCACATATGGCCTCTATCAAACCCGTGGGTGCACCCACAACCTAACATGCTCTGCACTCTTTCTCATGTCTTTCTCCCACTTTGTCTCAAACCCACACGCTTACAACACTTTCTCCGTGTGTCCGTCCGTCTGCAGAGCACTTTTTTCTGGTCTCAGTCGGCTCCATCCTCTTTTGAATCCCCCTCCAGGTAGTTGGAGGCTGCTATTCAATCCCCCTCAGTCTCCTCTTCTCTAGACTAAATCCACCCAGTTCCCTCAGCCTCTCCTCACAAGTCCCCCAGCCCCCCAACCATTTTCCTTGCCCTGCACTGGACTCTCTCCTATTTGTCCACATCCTTTCTGTTATTAGGGGGCCGACAACTGGACACAGGACTCCAGATGTGGCCTTTCAGTGCCAAACAGAGGGGAATAATCATTCCCTCCATCTGCTGGCACTGCTCCTACCAAGGAGCCCAGGATGCCATTTGCCTTCTTAGCAATAAGGGCACACTGCTGGCTCCTGTCCACTTTATTGTCCCCTGTCCCCCCCCAGGTCCTTTTCTGCAGAGCTGCTGCCCAGCCAGTCCCCCCCAGCCTGCACCGGTGCAGGGGATTGCTCCGTCCTAAGTGCAGGACTTTGCACTTGTCCTTGTTGAACCTCATGAGATTTCTTTTGGCCCAATCCTCCAATTTGTCTAGGTCATGCTGAATCCTAGCCCTACCCTGCAGTGTATCTACTACCCCCCCTTGCTTTTAACATTGGCTATAGGTTCATGCTCATCTTTCTCTGTATAGTTTATAAAATCCACACGCCAAGGGCCTGCTAAATCCCCAGTCTTGGTTGACTCTCTGGGCAATAATGTAACACGAATAACAGCAGCAATGTTCTGCTCATACTCAGGATCCTTCAGGGTGCAGACGGGGGCCTTCAGTTTTATGCGGTCAGTACAAGCTGGCCACCATTCCCAGTTTTACCAGCAAACAAACTGTAATCGTATTAGCATTGCTCCCAGCAGGATGTTGTTCTTAGCTGTTTGCAGTGTCTTCATTACCATTGTAAATGCATTGCTCCTGTCCCTAAGGATAGTAGGAAAGTAGGTCCCTCTGGAGGTCATCTAGATTCTAGTTAAACCTTGTGCTGAAAATAAAATCATCCCTGTCAAAATCATCCTAGACAGGTGTTTGCCTAACCTATTCTTCAAATCTTTGGGAGCAAACCTTCACATGCAAGTACCAGGCATAATGCCAGAAACATCAAAAACACCCTCTGACTTGCCACAGGTAAAGCATGAGGACAAGGACACTATTGCAAGGACAGTACTTTATTTTTTTTCAGTTTAAGGTTAGTTGAAAAAGGATTCCCTTTAACAGCCACAGAGAGGTAACTGGAGACTCAGTGAGGGAGAAAACTATTTGAGGCCTTTTATTTTTCCCCGAAGGGGTTTTTGTTTGAGGTCTGTGTTTAGCAAAAAGCTGCATGTTTCTGTTGGCAATTGCAGCATAGACTTTGCATCTCTGTTGAACATGAGGTGGGAAAGTTATGCACAAGTGTCTGGGGCAGTTCTCAACAGTCCTAGGAGTGAAATATTTCTGTGAAGTTAGGGGAGTCAGGTGGTGACAAACCTGAGTGATGGCATGGGACATGTTTCCAACACTATGTCCATTTTTTTCCCTCTAAAGTTTAGCTCTTTCAAGTCGCTTTGATATTTTTCAACACAGCTTTCATCCAATTATATCAATTTTTAACTGAATCATACCATAGTGGCTGCTTATTTCACTACCAGAGCTGCTGCTTTTTGCACAGCTGTTTCAGAGAATGCCAGTGTTTGTGAGAGAGAGCATTTTAGACAGCCCGACTGTATTGTCACTTTTTTTTCTAGAAATGTTCACTCTGGAAAGTTTGCACATTTTTGGAAAACATTTATTGGAGTAAAGGAATTTATAATTATTGTAAAAGAAAAAAAGTATTAAACCATTAAAGAAAAAAATACAAAGCTGTTTGAAATTGCAAGAATCTATGTGGATTATATATAAAAAGAAAGACACATGCACACACAACTGGTATTAATTTTAAGATGTTTCCTAATAGAAATTTGTGCCATGGCATAATTCTGATTTCAGTATAGGCCATTACATGCTACCACTGTTGGCTCATTGAGATGATTTTGTGTGTAAACTTAGGTAAAACTTTAAAAATAGATTGCTGCCATTTTAAAAGGGAGAGCAAAGAGTGAATCCTGATGTGCTCTGTGTATTTTTGCTCAGAGAGGATTTTTCTGCAGCTATTTAAACTGATGCGTTAGTGATGGTCGGTTGAGTCACTACAGACATACATCCTCACTGCAGACATTTATATGCTTGAGAATTATTTCCATCTCAGGTAATTGGTTACTGCAAATATAGTGTTGCTAAAGGAACATGGTTGCAGTGTACTATGGTTTAGTGTCTGATTATGTGTGGGTACACTTAATTTGATTTAGAAGGAAGTCCCATATCAGTAGTACAACATGTTCTCTCAGGACATGGGCTGGTAGAAGGACTCCCCCTGTATTTAGTTATACTGTGTTCCTCTTTTACAACCAACCGAACTAAAGTAACAACTCTTTTTTGATGCTTGCTCAGATCAGGTGGACGAAAACAGCAGGAAGTGCCTCTGACAGATTTCAAGACTCAAGTGTCTTCAACGAAACTCTGAGGATTACCAATATCCAGCGCCATCAAGGAGGCCGCTACTACTGTAAGGCGGAAAATGGCTTGGGTTCGCCAGCTATAAAGTCAATAAGAGTGGATGTCTACTGTAAGTAATGGCTCTGAAAGCTCTGAGCAGACTTTATTTGCCTCCTCTGCTATGTGGCATGATATGAATGTGGTTAACTAAGAGTTGGGAAGTTGCCAGTCCCGTGCAAATTACAAACACGCGCATTCATGTACAAACTTGCACATTCATGAAAGTTTAGAAGAAAGACACTGAGCCCTTTTTGGCATCATTTAGCTATGCAAGTAATCCCTGCGACTCATCACCCTGAAGGTGACCCAAGGAGGCATTGCAAAATTGGGCAAAGAAATCAAGGGCATTTTGTCACCAGAGATTCGTTAAATTAGGGTCTGCTCCATCTGCCTTTGAGATCAGTGGAAGTTTTGCCATTGACTTCGCTGGGGTTCTTATCTTTCCTTAGCACAGTTTTTAATCCCCCACAAATACTAAATCTCCTGATTTCTTGATACTTTTGACCTATTACAGTGATTACTGCTAAAATGTCAGCATTTGCTAACAAGCACGCTATTCCGGACTCCGCCGTGTGGTAATTGCCAGTAAAATTGCCTTTTTAATGACAATCATATTCCCATGTTGAATATGTAACTTTAACAACAGCGATGAAATTTGGGGATTCATCTTTCTCAGATTTTTTTTTTTTTCGATAAACTCTACTGCATAATGCTGTGCCATGAACTTTTGAGTTTTTCCTTTTTTAAAGCAAAAATGCAATGTACACAGTTTAATATGTCCCCAAACGAGCTAGATCAATGAAGTTAAATACTTGACAGACAAGTGAGCACAGATTAAGAAATCACCACCCCCACCTCCACAAATACAGGGCATCGCAAGCCTCTTTCTACATGAAAGAAGCCAAGAAGGGATCAGAAGAAATGGCCTAGGAGAATGCATTTGTTTGGGGAAGTGCATGGGGTGAGAGTGGGGGATATATGCAGCTTGAGATGCTTGTTTGGGCTTTTGAAATTCTCACCTCTAGCAATCGATCTAGGTTTTACAAGCGAGTAATTTATATTGCATCTCCTGTACTGCCAGTGCTCATAGAAAACTATTGCAAATTAGCATTTGCTTGAGAAGCAGCACCCTTAATGTTGCCAGACAGAGCAACAGAGGACAAGGTTTTCCAAAGCCCCTTGCTGGAACAGTGTAAGGAGGGCAATGAGATGAGAGAGTCCCCCCTTCATCACTAAATGAGAAGTGGTTTCACTAGAAATCTACTGGTCTTTCCCCTGCCTTCAGATAAGTAAGCATGGCCATACCTATTTTGACCAGATGCCAGAGGGTAGAAAAGCAGGACAGCCCATTTTTAAACCACTGCAGAAAAAAGGTGGTATTCTTGCATGTGTTTGGACGATTTTCTGATGTAAGCGGTGCTACGTAAAAGACCAGGAAGCAAGACAGCGGGGTTCCAATGTTTCGCTTTTCTTCCCCAAGCCCTTCTCGATTTGACTGTCTCAATAACATTTCTAAGAAGAATGACTCTGCCATAGATTTTATCAGCACTAAATGGTGATAAAAGATTTTTTATCAGTACCGCTATCCTTGTTTGATGAAGGTTAAGATAATGAGCTGCATTAGAAGCCCAGACTTCTATTAAATTATATATATTTTAGCTGATTTCCCTCTCCCACACACTTCCAGGGCATTTCTTGTTTTGTTTGCTTAGCTTACTGATGAGCCTTATGTAGTGTAGCCACTTAATCATGCTCTGTAGATTAACGGTGAATTTTAAAATAATGTATAAAGAGTTAATAGATGGCTTTAACAAATGATTATTACATTTTTCAATGTCCAAGAGATTATATTATGCTCAGCTCTAGGAGGTACCTTCAGTTGGCATACATATCATCCAAAGCACATGTGAGCTTACACATTCTGCTGTGATTCTTGTTCTTTCCAAATTGCCTACACATATAGGCCCTGAACAGATATCTCCACCAAGTCAGCTGTATGCTGCTAGCTGTTTCGACCCACAGGCAGTCCCTTGAGTTGCATAATGCTACAGCTACCTATAGTTTCTTATCTCAGTATCAATGTATTGGAATATCATTAATTTCTCAGCTGTAGCATTTTAATGACAGTAACTTTGAAATCAGGGATGATATGAAATGCATAGCTAGTGCTCTGAGAGTGGTTTTTTTGGAAATGGTTGACCAGGTTTGTTGGGCAAATGTGATATCTTTTATTAGATCAACAAAATAGTTGGAAACATTGTTCTTTGCAAGGTTTCAGATACGACATTTCGGAAATGGTTGTAACTGTTTAATGTCTGAATCCTTTCCTGCTAAGATAGATGCTGATTTTTGGAAGAGGTTCTTCATCCTCTTTATATATACCATGTTTTATACCACGCTACTTTCTTAGTTTTATACTTGATGTAAATTATCTTTATGTAACTTATACCTATTTGTATTATGCTTGAAATGGAGAGCTGCTTCTTAAATATGGAATAATCTTCAGGTTCCAGCTGTGCTTTCCCACTAATTTTCTTTCAAATATTTACACTCAAATGTGTCTAAGCAGCCAGTCATGGTGATGGCCTCAAGATACCCAGTGCAGATTGAATCTAGCCAATATAAAACAGGAGGACAAGAAAAGATGCATGGGAAAAGCCCATTTCCTTCAAAAGTGGAGGCTCATTCCAAACACCTAAAAACTAAATATTTGTAATTTTTTAGCAAAAATTAGAAAAAAAAATGTTTCTCCATAAAACCCTAAAACATTGCTGAATGGAATTTTTGCTGTTTAAAAAAAGAAAATTACAATGGGGGAAATGAATTTCCCAAGCACCTACATTTCACTTTGTAGTCTGTCCTTTGAAAGGAGACTGTGTCAACCTGAGTGACATTAATATTGGATCAAGGACTTTATCTAAGGGATAAAGAGAATCTTCAGCTTCAGATTTAAATTTTGAAAAGCTATTGTATTTTTACAGCTTGCAGGTGGATTATTCAAAAAGTGAACCACAGAACATTTTGTTTCCATCTCTCAACTATGGGCTTGCTGGCAACAATACAACTTGTTGGCAAAATGTAATGATGAATTGTGCATGAAAAACTTTTTCCACTGGCTCTCTCCTCTTCCCACCCATGCGTAGGCACACACATTTTACCAGTTCTGGTGTTCATTTACTCTAGGAGCACTGTTTTGAATAATGATGACCAAGTGATAGATAAAAACGGAGGGCTTTATTTATTTATTTATGTTGAAACCTGTTGTTTTGTGACTTTTAAATGAATGGTTTCGTTTGGGAAATACCAAGAGTGTTTGACACTAAATGAAAAGAAGCCAAACAAAAATCCTTCCTTGTGTTGCTCCAAAATGGCACTTCCTTGTTGGAAAAAAAATATTTGAACTAAAGGCGAAAATGGAATACATAACATGAAACCACAGCAGCATAGTTTATTTGGGGTAAAGTAAACCCTTTTTTTTTTTTTTTTTGATTGATTGGAAATAAAATTTGGAGGAGGGGGAGTCGTTAAGTTTAATTGAAACCCCGCCCCCCATACTCAGTTTCAATTCAGCCTTGACCATTCATTCCCTCCCCTCCTCCCCTCCCCTTCTTTTTGTCTTTCGTTTCTTTTTTACTTAGGCATCAACCCGAAGTACCTGTCATTTGTTTTGCTCTAACTATAGCTTTGTATGTTGGGCAGGTCCCCCGATGAGATTAAAGTGACTGCAAGGCAGGGGGCCTTCACGTGCCTTGTAGAGTCCACCCTGTGGGTGAAAGACCTCCTTTGCTGTGCCCCTTGCAGCCTGAAACGACTCTCTTGCATTCATTGTTCCATTTTCTACTACCTCGATGGCTCCTTCTATCTTCCCTTATGCTCCTACTTCGTTTCCATTGCACCTCATGCCCTCCTCCTCTCCTGGCCACTCCTCATGCATCCCAACCCTTCCACTGCCCTCTCCCCTGGAAAGGCGAGGGGACTGGAAAGACAAAGGAGAGAGATTGCCTTCATTTGACTAGAAGACTCCCATGTTCTTCTCCTCCCTTTGCCAAATGCCAAGCATGTTGCCCAGGAAAACAGGATCATTTGACTGTGGAGGATGCCCCCTTGCAAATACAATGCCATTTATCAAGGGCACTTGTGTTTTGCAGTAACCCCTCCTTCCTTTTCTCACTGCCAAGCTTTCCTAGTGACTGGGTGGCTTTAGAAAGCAGCTCCAGGCTCAGGGCTGGGTTTTCAGAGCAGTGGGAGCTCCTGAGTGTTGAGCCCCTCCAAGAAATTGTCCCCATTGCTGAGGACCTCAATCCTACAACTGGATCTCCCAGATTGGCCTCCAGTCTGCATCAAGTGTCTGTTAAACTGTGGCTTTCCTTAGAGGCTTCAGTTCTGGGCACTTTAATAGAAGCTAGGATCTTATCACAATTTGGCTATAGCTTTCTAGTGAAAGGTCTCCAGATACCATTTAATGCCTTATTTTAAGCCTGTCTGAACCAATGAACCACCCTGATGTTACCACTTAACCTTTAAATAACTTCCATAATTACTTTGAATTCCCATATTTTTGGCCCTGTGCACTGGATCTGTGAGAGAAGGCCACAGAGCTTAAGGGCATATCTACACAGAGATATGGAAAATAAAAGCATGATGATAATACCTGCTAGCAAACATGTGGTCTCTCAGTCTGGCTGTTAGCAAGCCACAAACACAGTGGAGCAGCAGCCTCACAAGGGCTAGCAACCAGGTTATGTACTGTGAGTCCCTATAGTTTGTAATCTGGGGCTAGTATGCACTGCCGATCCTGTATGCTAACTAGCCCTTCATGCCAGTGTGTGTTAGGATCACATCTTCATTTTGCTGCATAGGCAGTCCTGTTGCTTTACAAATCTCTCTTTTTCTTTTGCTTGCTACAAAATTAGGAACACAAGATAATGATTCTTCTGTGTTTTGACCAATACTTTCTGTTAGGACTCATGATTTCATGAGCATCCATCTCCAGTTGCCTTCAAACATGGGATAAAATGTTATGGTCTTAGACTTCTCCTACCAATGCTGGGAGTGTTATTTTTATGCTTGTGTATTTCAGAAGGCCAAAATAAGGATGGTCCTATAAACTTAGTTGCAATCTTAATGAAGAGAGGCTGTTGCTGCTGCATAGTCGCATAGTCCAGTAGTAAAAGGGGAAGAACTCAGGTGCCTGAAATTGTGAAGGACATTTCAGTTTTAGGTTGTTGTTCCTTAATTTTTGTCTTGAGTTTCCTGGCACCAAGGTGTTAATAATCTAATGTAGGACATTACCTATTGCACATAAAATGTTTTAAATATTGCTGCCTTGTAAACTTAACCTCTGGGTAGACCAACCACCCAAATCTCCATGGAACCTCTCTGAAATTTTGGGCCCAAGGGTCCGGTCAAACATCAGGCCCTAAAGATGGTATGGATTTTATGTTTGGCAATAGGTAAAAATAAGGGTAAAAAAACATATGTATTATTCCTGCAACTGCACAAGAAGTCAGAGAAGTCGTTCCCGCCCCCCAACCCAGACTAATGACCACTCTAATTAAATGAAAGTACAGGTGCTACTTTCCCCCTGTTTTCCTACAGGATAAGCATTTTTGATGCTTCTAATGCCTTTGCACGACTACAGTAAAAACATCTGGACATCCCCATTAAAAACTGTTTTGCATTCATGTCTTGCAAGTTAAGAAATGCAAAACTACTCCTCAAGTGGCATGTCTACATGAGACCTTTACAGCAGAGTTGCCTAATTAGTAAACACAAATACTGTCCTGTTGCGAAGTTTTTTTTCATGCACAGCAATGCATGTCTAGATGCTGATGCGGCTGGCTGGTACATGAGAGTGCTTCAGTGCAGGGGCTGCTTGATGGCTAGTCCCACACTGGGGTACCCTCATGCCCCAGCCATCCCCTCCACAGCACATTGAGCTAGGTTGGAGAAGCCCTGGGCTGGTAGGCCGACCCTCCAGGCCCCCTTCCAGCTGAGGATGTTCTGACTCAGCTCAGCGTGCTACAGTCTGTTGGCACTGGATTTATGACCCAGATCCCTTGGTCTGGGCAGACCCAACCCCTCAGACTGACGACGATCTCTCCATTCAATAATAGGAGAATTTTATTGATACACAGTGATAGCAGATAAGAATAATACAAACAATTTTATATTTACCAGTCCCAGGCCTGTCTTGAAAGACAAGCTATGTCTGACCAGTACATGAGCTTCACTCTGGGGTTCTCTCTTAAGTGTCAGATGTCAACAGCCTGGACATCGAAGGCTGAGGCCCACCCCCACTCCCCAGTGGGGTGGGTGAGATGGGCTGGTGGTATGCCCTCTATCTAAGGTAGCCTTGGGTTCACTGCTTGTGGACACTTTGCAACTCTGAAATCCCTCCTTTTATATTCTTTCTCCCCTTCTGATGACTCTTCATCTCTGGGCACCACTGATTGATCTCCCAGTGGTCGTCATACTGTCCACATTCAGTCCTGTCAGCATATTCCTTTGTTTCACAAACCCATCACATGCACACATCCTAATTTGGGCTTTTCTGGTCTTCTCCTAATTTGGTCTTTTCCCCAAAGCTGGAAAACTCAAGGGCCCTGCATCTGGGCACTATGGCAGAGTCCCTTATCTCTGTTATGGGACAGTGTGGTGCATGTCTTCAGTATCCTAGCCTATGTGTCTGCTTGCTGCTTGCCTGCGTCAGGCACAGTGGGCCTTGAAGGCACAAACAGGCTTTAAAAAAAACAATTAACCCTTGATGCTGGCCTGAACCATTATTCTAATACATATCTACTTTACCTCCAAGCGAATTCCCAAAAAGCAAACCTCTAAATAGAATTTTGTAGCCATTACAGTCCTCACTGCACACTCAAAAAGTGGACCCAGGAGCAATAAACTCTGCACTGGAGTTTATTGCTTGAAATGGATTGCATATGTAAATACATGCAGTGTAAAGAAACAAGAGGTGAACCTGTGCTGATATCTCTGGGAAGCCAGAAGCTTCTTTTCAAAATCCAGTGTATGCCAATGAGACACTTACCTCACCTCACTCACACTTGTGAGTGGTATGGACTTATTCCTTTGCAGCTATCTGCATGTTCCCTATTCTTGGTGTCTAGCATCTATTGCCTTTAAAGGTATCTCAAGAGTTTTAGATCAAAGAGCACTCAAGTTGTTTGTCTTCTAGATCTTGGCACCTGCTTCAAATGCTCTCACTGAACCCAGCACTTGAGTTTATAAAAACCCTAACAATAGTAATTGCAGTGTCAAGCCATGGAGATGCACAGAAGCATAAAGAAAGGTGGGCGTGCTTGTGAGTGTGTGCATGTGCATACGTGTGTGTGTGTGTGTGAACTTTACTCCACTGGTATTGGTGCATCTCAGCTACCCTTGGGTGCATCTTACCTAAACTGCATTGAGCTGTGGCAGTTCCCATTCTGGTCCCTTCGGGAACAAGTGTGAACACCTTGATGTCCTTCCAGGACAGATCCATTTGGGGTAGGGTGGGGGGTGATGCTACTTAAACCTTTCATCTTCCTCAGTGCTGGTAGATCTGGGTTAATCTTTCCAAACACTCAGCAGATTCTTTAGTAAAGCAGTTTTTATTTGAATAGTAAGGCACAGGGGGAATAACAGATTAAGGAAAATTAAACACGAGTCTTTCTGTATCTAAATTTCAGCTTTGGTTTCAATTATGAGTACAGGCTGTTAACTCTTAACCTACAAAAAAGAAAAAAAGAAAAAAAAAGGATAATGTATCTGCTATGTTCTTGTGTGTCCTTAGAAAGAAAATGTTTGTCTCTTCCTCTGGTCAGGCAGAGAATTTCCAAGGATTCCCCTGCTGCATCCTTTTCAAAAGAGCTCTTATTTCCAGCTTAGCATAGGTCTCAACTAATTAGCAAACTGATTATGTGATAAAGAGACATTTTCAAGACAGACAACCTTCTCTCCAAACCTAATTCTCCTAAGATCCAGTTTGTAAAGGTATCCAGAGTCCATCCTGATCTTCTTCCTCTGATGTTCAGTAGAAGCATATTAATTCATTCCCTGTCTGCAGGGTGTCTTTTTGGTAGGGGATCACCTCCATTCCCACTCCCTTTCTCTGCCCTTCTAAACTCCAACTTGCCAATTAGGAACAGAAACCATCTTTTGTCATGCGGGACTTCCATCTAACTGAGGAGGTGCACAGCCCCACTGGGGAGACGCCTTGTTGGACCTGGTGCTGGCCACGGGTGATGACCTGGTGAGGGGGCTGTGGGTGCTCGACCACCTGGG
>NW_017728947.1:114075526-114083829 GCF_001723895.1 Crocodylus porosus | reverse complement strand
GGGTGTTTAAGAGGAGGTTAGATGAACATCTTGCTGGGGTCATTTGACCCCAGTCCTCTTTCCTGCCATGGCAGGGGGTCGGACTAGATAATCTGCTCAGGTCCCTTCTGACCCTAGAAACTATGACTATGACTATGACCTCTATTCCCTTAAGATTCCTTGTTCCTTGCATCTCTTGTTCCATTCTACTGGAAGAAGCTGTTATACTTTCTCCTGAAAAACTCTGACCAGGTTACAGAGGAGGATCTCCCCTTTGAGAAGGAAAGAAGCTTATGTTTCCAAACAAGGCTTGCAGTTTAAGGAAGCAAAGCTAATCAAAGTTTTACCTTTTGTTCCAGGACAACTCACCCTATTCTGCTCCAAGCCATATGAACTGTTTGATTGAGAGCATATTTATTTAATCCTCTTACTTTGCTGATCTCTATGCACACAAGGCCAGGAGGCATCCTCTGAATAATAGAAGGTAGAATTACAAGTTAGACTCTTGACCAGAAGAGGTTTTTAATTCATTTGGAAATTAGAATGGAAAAACAAATGGGTTTGAGGCCTGTATATATACACACTACTGTGCTTCATGTGAGATGAAATATTTGTGCAAGAACTCTGCTTGTTTGAAAAATCTCTTTTGGACCAGGATTAAATGTCTGATTCTAGCAATACCTCTTTTGTGGGGAAATCTCTGCTTGCGGGTCTCTTTCTGGAACAGTCCCTTTGGGGTATGGAGTTAAGCATGAGGCGGGGCAGTAGGTTTTTGGTAGGGGTGTGCAAAGTGGGCCCTATTCGATTTAGATTTGGCCCGAACTGGGGACAGTGATTCGATTAGTTGATTTGGATCACTGTCCCTGATTCAATTCAGCCAAATCCAAATCGGAAGATTCGATGCTGATTCAGAGAATCAGCGATTTGGGCATTGACACAGCTGTACATGCTTTTTCTACATACCTCAGGGTAGCAGGCATGGCTCATGATCACTGCGATGGAGCATCCCACAGGAGTGCCGGCGTTGTGGGGGAGAGTGCATGCACTGAACAAATGTGGAAGTGTCCACTTCTGCATCTGCTGGGGAGTGCGCTGCCCCCCCCCCCCAATCTCGGGGATGAGCCACGGGGGGACCCCCCAGTCCCAGGAGGCACCAGTTTCAGAGCTGGGGGGGGCGCACTGTGCTCCCTGGCAGACCCGCAGTGCTTCTTGTCCACATCTGGGGGTGCTGCGGCGTGCGCTGGGGACCCTCCGCACTTCTGTGGCTCCATCTGCCCCAGCATCGCAGCACTGACAAGCCGCCTGCTACCTTTGGTATGTAGAAAAAACCTTTAAAGCGGTGTCTGTGTCCGAATCGCCAAATCTTTCTGAATCTCTCTGAGTCGATTCGGAGGGCTCTGATTAGATTGGGACAGATTAAAGGGTCCTCTGCTTTGATTTGGATTCAGAGATTTGGTCAGCAAATCAGGGCAAATCTCTGCCAAATCGAATCAGGGACTGAAGCTTCGCACAGCCCTAGTTTCCAGCGTGTGGTGCATTTCCATTAAACAGGCTCAGTTTAATCAGCACAGTGTTCACTATTTGCCCCTGTACTGGGTTGTAGCAACTGCTACTTTTGTTCTTTGGGCTCTCGTAACTTGAGAGCCAGGGAGAGGCAAGGGCAGCATGTTGCCAGTTTTATTCATAGCACACCATTTACCCTTTACTGTGGAGATGTACTCTGTGCCGCTCAGTTAAAAATGATAGCTGATGTGTTTTTTGCCCCCACACCTTTCCTTTGAATACATCAGCTAATCTTGTGGATCTCTGGGAGAGGTCAGGCATGACAAACAAGCATTTTGGTAGGAAGCCTAAGCCTTAGCTAGATGTTTCCACAACCAGGGCTTTGGGTACAAAAAGAAAAAAACCCGGGCAGATCTTGTGCTGCCATTACTTTCTGGTTGTTGCAGAGTGGGGTGGCCACAGGCGATGTACACGGCTGCTGCTGGTTGCATTTTCCAGGACACGTGTGAATAGATTTCAGGTCCTGAGTCCTGGCTCTGCCTCTGATTTCTTGTCTGACTTTGGCCAACCAACATGCAACCTCTGTGCCTCAGTTTCTGCTTCTGGAAAGTGAAGCTGATGGCATTGATCGGTCTTTGCTGCTGGGAGATTGTGGGTAGAGCTGCATGAACGGGGGCTGGCAAATTGTGTCGTCACCAGAGCGTAGCAGTTTGGGGGCAGCCAAACAGTTTGTTTGGAGCAAAGGACTTTTGCAGGAAAGCTTTTGTACTCGGTTGTAGAAACAGTGCTTCCCCTCCCTCTCCTCTTGATGTACTGTATTTTCTTGTATAGAATATGTGCCTTTTCTCAATATTAGTGCCCCCTGCAAAAAAAAAAATTAAAAGGTTCATATTTTAAAAAGAGGAACTGTTTGTTTTTTTTCCGGTTGTTTGTTGTTTTGGGGGGCACTGGAAAACAAGCAAGTTTGGAGACACTCGGTGGACTGTATAGCTGCCAAGATGGGATACTGTCTGTCTGGCTCAGCAAGCTGGAGGGACAGAGTCCTGTGTTAACCCTCTCACAGCCGTAGCTAGTGGCTGAGCACAGTAGCTTATGCTTGAAGCAGCAAGTGAGCTGTTGATGGTATCTTGATGAGGCTTGTGATGTAGAAACAGCACTCTATTTACAGGAACTTATATAAAGAGCCAATTAAAGTAAAGAACTGGCAGGCCTGTTACTTAGGGTGACCACGTTTTCAAAATGGAAAGGTGGAGCATATGCCCACCTCCCCACTCTCCCGTCCCCGCTCCCCTTTGCCGGCAGCATGGCTGGGATAGAGCAGAGCGGGGCTGGACGTGGGCTGCGGCTCGGGGCCCCTTGCCTTGCTGCCTTTCCCTGGGGAGCCCTGCACCAGCCCCGCACCCCCTGCCCACCCAGCAGCAGTGGGGACAGCAATGGTCTGGTGTTATGGCCCCCCACTGCTTCTGCACCCCGAGGGGTGCATTGCAATGGTGGCACAGGGCTCCCTAGGGAAAGGCAGCAGGGCAGGGAGCCCCGAGCCCACAGTGGACAGGACGTTCCTGCTGCCTGCTGTCTCGCCCAGACTGTCTTTAGGATGCTACACTTCCTGGGCACCCTCTGCTCTCAGGAGAACTTACTTTATGTTGCACACTAACCACGGCCCTGTAAAAATCCTCCCCCACCTTCCAAAAACAAGGTGAGTGTTATATTTGTGGTTGTGTTGTATGCAAGAAAATATGGTATTCCACATCTATAACCTAGCAAGGGAGATTCATCCCCCAGGCCTAAGTTTGGGTGACATAGCCCGGGCTGTGAGATGAACAAGCCAGGATTTGTGAAAGCAGAGTCAGAAGGCTTCCAGGGGTTGGTTTTAGCACACAGCCCTAGACTTGCGTGGCAAAAACTAGCTTGAATTGTGGCAGATTGGTTGACTTCTAGGGCATGCCCTTTAATTGCACGTGCAATCACTGGTCTGCAAGAGAAGCCTTATAAAGAGGGAGCACTGAGTCTTTAATGTGGAGATCATAACACTGAGTTTTCTTCTCCGCCTGGAAAAAAAAAAAAAAGATGTTGCGGGGGAAATGTTGAGCGCTGCACACTGGGATTTAACTTTGTCTCTTTCTCTCATTAATGTTAATGGGAGTCATATTGCTAAGTCCCCACATGGAGCAGTTTAGATTTACCCCTAATTTTCCACCCGCTGCACAAATCCTAATGTGAGAATGCAGAATCAAATTTGATGTCAATAATTAATTAAATCCCAGGACTGGTTTCACTGGGCGGCTGCAGAATTACTTTGTTAACCTTCCACAGAAATGTAGCCATGTAGCGTTTAAATGCCCAGGCACGTCAGCTTTACCTTAACCTTGTTTTTTTTTAATATATGGCTTGTTTAGATACGCTGCAGTAGTTGTAATTTGCTCATATATCATGTGTGGCATCACAGAGACGTCAGATCTTCATGGGATTGAAATGGAGGAAAAATGGTTTCTCACAGAAAGTCAGAAAAGAATGTAAAAATGTTAAGAAAATGAACAGATTATGTTCAGCTTGTTGTTTAATACACTAGGTTTCCCACCCCCTCTACCCCCTCCAGTATATAACTATTATATAAAGCCAGTGGAAACTTGATTTGAATTTGATAAGGTGGAGAGGAAATGATGTTCTTCTCTCCCTGAATGCTATTTTTGGTTTGGATGAAGATAATGATGTACTCTGCTAGAATGATAAGAAGGCTGGCTCCTGATTTACTTTTACCAGTGTTGGTATGCGACCAAGTCCACCTGGCATGGAGGAGAGTAAAGAATATAGAGGATTTTTTGCATAGAAAAAAAGATTTGTGTTTTAACTGGTTTGTGTTAACTTTATTGCTGTAATTAGTGCAGTGAGTTTACAGTTGGGGATTTATAACAAAGTCCTGTACCTGATATATGCATGCACAATTTGAGATAAAAGCTGTTCTTGACGATGAGGCTTTCAGTGTTTCTAGTCCAGTAAATCTGAAGGTACCTTTTTACATAATCTGACATGTCTTGGTCTTTCAACATCCTGTGTTTTTCAGGTCCCTTTGTCAGGGTATGTTAAAGAATTCCCTTTTAAATTGCATGAGCCGCTTACATTGATATATTCATAATATGCTTACAGAGTTTAAATGATAGACTCTGGCATTCTTTTAAAGAAGTGTGTTATCAGTAATGCTGTGGAGGGGTGAGAGAGGCATGGAGGTGGGATATGTGTCTGTTCATTTTTCAGAGGTTCCCTGGAGCCCTTAAACCATTTTTTTTTCCCCCTTGCATTTTGCAAATAGCAGTGTGACTGCCAGAACTTGAATATTGGTATCCCTGGGTGTATCTACACGTGCATTAGATCCAGGAGTAGTTTACTCGTGAGTAAACTACTCATAAGTAAAGGTGCCCAGGTGGGCGTCCACACAGATAGGGGAAGCGAGAGCGGATTTGCCACTAATGGCAGCAAAGTACTCCCGCTTCCTAGGGCCCTGCAGTGGGCCCCTGCTGCTCCCCCTCGGTGCTAGCCTGTGGGCTGCCAGGGAGCACTGGGCCATGAGAATGCTATTGCCTGGCCATGGATGGGACTTTGCTCCCTGCACCTGGGGGTGCTGCCTGCTGCTGGGGCAGGGCCACCGTCCCCTGGCCCTGGCTCACTGATCGGAGGCAGAGAAAGCTGCAGGGGACAGAGGCAGGTCTCAGCCCCCTGCCCAATCCGCCAGTGAGACAGCTGTTGGCTAGCTTGCTGCTAGCTGCCCCACCAGTGGATCAGAACAAGGGACTGGGATATCCCCTGTGGCAGAAAGCCACCTTGGTTTCTCCCCAAAATCTCTGCCCTGTGACAACATGATAAAATCTCTGGGCTGTGACCATTTGAGTCGGGTGGGCTCAGCAGAGGGGACCGCACCCTTGCCCTGTCTCTTTAGGGAACTTGAGCTGGCTGCAGTCCTGAGGGAGGGGGGAACCTGCTCCCTCTGCCCACGGGACTGGTACCTGGGTGAGGGGCATCTACCTGCTGGGCTGGGATCTGCCCGGTGACAGGTGATGCATTTCAAATTGGTTGGCGGAGAGCCAACCGGGGCTGGCCTCCACTGGCCCAGGTGAATGAGGTCACGGGGGCTATACAAGTTAGGACGGGTGAGGAGGCAGGCTCTTCTGCCATGAGGTGAGGCTGGAGCCATGGGGGGGGACTCAGAGGAGCATAAACATCTGAAAGGGCCCTCTCCCCCAAAAACTCATGACCCAGGAACTGCCGGATGCTAGAAAGGATCTCACCAGCCTCTGGATGAAGCGTGTGAGTACGCTACTCGAGATCTGATAGATATCTAGCTGGCAGTAACCCAGATGCGGGATCAAAAGGCTACCTCAGCCACGCTGTTTGCTCTTTAGGATTTCTAGGGTATTGCTCAATCTTGTACCCTATTTTCACCCTACCCCTGTAACCAGTAAAGTTCTCCTTTGTGACTGGTGAGGGAGACTTATTGAGGGGTGGGTCTAAATTACGCCAGAGAGACCCCTTAGGTCTGCGGACTAAGGGAGACTGTACTTTTTGCCCCCGGACTTGGGGAAGTGCCCCACGTGCCTGTACTGGGTTGAGTATCCATAGGACATTAGGCCTGTGTTTCCCCGAGGACACAGGGACGGGACTGAGTCCATTCTCGGCGTGGTGGCGGTGACGTTACCCCCAGACTAGCAAGTGTGCTCCAGGAAGGGGTCAGGCCGGGCGTGAGGTGCCCCTAGGGAGGCCTTCGGAGCCTGGCAGGGGGTTGGGCGCAGGGAGGTGGGTGGCTCAACACAGAAGCACCCCCTACTGGCCCGCCACATCCCCCACCCCTGCAGCTCTTCCCAAGTGCTTTGAACCCCCACTTAAGGCACAGGGTTGGACCTGCCCCTGACAAGGACAGTTCCCAGCCCCCAATTTGCAATCATGGGATGGGGGCTGGAGAGCCTGTTCCCTGCTCAGTTCCTTGATCCTTAGCTCCCAGCACTGGCCCCGTAACTGTGGAGCTGGTGCTGGGAGCTCCCTGCTGGTGGGGGCTGGGGAGTCTGTTCTCTCTCCAGCTTTGTGATCACAGAGCTCATTAGGGAACAGACTGGGGAGCTTGTTCACCACCCAGTTCTGCAATCACAGAGTGTGGGAACATGCTCTCTAGTCTCCATCCCATGATTGTGATCTTGGAGCAGGGGGGCTTGGAGCGTCCTGCTGCCCGGGCAGGGGGACATAGTCCCTGCCTGGGCTCTGGTGACAAAGCCCAGCTCAGCAGCAGGCAGCTCCCGGGGGCGTGGAGCAACCTCCCACCCCCTGGTGACCAGCTGACTGGGAGCAGATTTGCTCCTGGTTAGGCATCTACATGAGCGCTACTGTGAAGTAAGTAATCAAAAATAAATTTGCTACTGCATTTGCAGGTAGCAAATTTACTCACGATCAATGAGTTTTACTGCACAGTAAGCATGTGTACTTGTAGACGCACATGCTTACTGCATAGTAAACGACGCTACCTCTCCGTAATGTGTCTTGCTTAGATGCACCCACCGATTACAATCATACCTGGACAACAGTGGCGCTTTCTTTCCCTTTAAGTTTGATAAATAGAAACTATAATATGATCTGTATGTCCCGGTACTGTATCAGCTAGCCCAGGAGAATCTTTCAATGCTTATTTGTGCAGGGTCATGATACACTGTGAAGCAGCATGATTGTGTAAATAAGGGTGGTGGGGAAACAAGGCCAGAAACCAGGAGCAGATGCCTAAAAGGTACATGAAGTTGAAGACAGAAAAAATAATTCCTTACTTTTATGGAGAGGAGTATGTTGAAAATATCATGTGGAAAACTGGGACTGGTCCTAAAGGCCTGGGTTCCTGTAGTTATATGCTGCAGCCTGCCTGATTTTTTTTTGGAGCAGATGATCCATCTGGCACACATCCATGATCAAAGTCCCCATGGAAAAGAATGCCTCAACAGTGCCCTGCCAAGCTCTGATTATTGGCTCAAAATCATGGCATTTGCAGGTGTTTCTTATATTACACTACTGTACACATCACTGGCAAAGTCCTGTTGGGCATCTTGTGTACAGTTTGAGGCATAGAAGTGCATAGGCTGGATGGAGCTTCCTGGGCAATTGAGTTCAGTCCTTAGTTGTTCTGACCCCCCGTATTAAATGCAGACGAATTTCAAAGGGAACAAGTAGAGGGAAAAGGGTTGCTTGGATGACTATGGGTAATGAGGACCTTGGCTTATATAAGCTTGGATTGTATAGTTTCCAAAACCAAGTTTGCGGAGAAGAGCACAATTATGCTTCATAAATGCATTTAATGGGTGAACACTGGAGAAGGACAAGAGCTGCATGAGTTAAGAGGCAGTATTGATACAAGATCAAAGGAGTGCAGCCTGGCCATGGACAACTCAAATTGGAAATGAGAAGGTCTCTAAACATGGAAAGAGGACCCAGGAAACTATAGGTTCATTAGTCTTACCTCAGTCCTGGGGAAGCTCTTTGAGAAAATTATCCAGGTGCACATCTGTGAGGGCCCAGCAGGGGAGTGTATGCTCAGGGGCAATCAACATGGGTTCCGTAGGGGCAGGTCCTGTCAGACCAACCTGGTGGCCTTCTACAACCAGGTCACAAAAGCCTTGGACGGAGGTGTCGTGGTGGATGCAGTCTTCCTGGACTTTAGGAAGGTCTTGGACACTGTCTCCCACCCCATCCTCATTAAAAAATCAGGCATCTGTGGTGTCAACACCCACACAGTCAGATGTGTCGCCAACTGGCTGGAGGGCCGCACCCAGAGAGCGGTGGTGGATGGGTCATTTTTG
>NW_017728947.1:114071522-114075086 GCF_001723895.1 Crocodylus porosus | reverse complement strand
GGTCAGGCCGCAGCTGGAGCACTGCGTCCAGTTCTGGGCGCCACACTTCAGGAGGGATGTGGACAGCATGGAGAGGGGCCAGAGGAGGCCGCTCGCATGGTCAGGGGACAGCAGGGCAGGCCCTACGAGGAGAGGCGACGGGACCTGAACCTGTTCGGCTTCCAGAAGAGAAGGCTGAGGGGGATCTAGTGGCCTGTTACAAACTAGTCAGGGGGGACCAGCAGGCGCTGGGGGAGTCCCTGTTCCCCCGAGCGTGACCGGGGTAATGAGAAACAACAGCCACAAGTTGACAGAGAGTAGATTCAGACTAGACATCAGGAGGCACTACTTCAATCAGGGCGGCTAGGATCTGGAACCAACTTCCAAGGGAAGTGGTGCTCGCCCCGACCCTGGGGGTCTTTAAAAGGAGGCTAGACAGTCATTTGACCCCAGCATCCTTTCCTGCCCATGGCAGGGGTTAGGAATAGATGATCTGCTGAGGTCCCTTCTGACCTGACCAACTATGAAACTATGTAGAGGAATGAAGCTCTGGAATACAGGAAGGAACATGAATTCATTTTTAAGATGGAGCTTGTATGTTTAAAGAAAGCATGTGGAAGACAGGAAAGGCGTGGTTTTTGGAGCAGTTACCAGAACAGGAAGCATGTGAGGGTTAGAAGGAAACTTGATTCCTGTAGGTTGCTTGCATGGATGGGAGGAAACTGGTAATCTCATGCTTCAGGGTTTCTGTTGGTCACCTTCTAGGGTCAGGAAGAAATGCCCCTTTCTCCCCTTCCACTCTAGTTCATTCTTCTGGACTCTTTTTTCCGACAAACTATTGGATGTTTGCTGCAGCTGGGGCTTGGGAGACAGACTTGGGTGAGCCCATGCTCCTCCATGGTACTAAGAAACCTGTCAGGTACCTGGTGGGATGGGTTTGCTTATGTGCTTAGTTAAATCGGTCCTCAGATTTATGATTAGAAAGGGATTTTTTTCCCAGTGACCTGCTATATGGAGAGAACGTAGAGTTCAGGGCATCGGGAAGACTTTTATTTCCTTCAGGTTGAACCTGGGAATGACCTTGGATTCTGTAGGGAGAGAAAGGTGATGAATGGCAATCTATTTAGCGACCTAGCTTAGGTGCCAATTTGATGTCCTCTTCTAGGAAACAAATCTGTAGTGAATCCAAAAATCCCAAATGTTGTTTTAGTATGGTACATCAAGCACTTGGCGAGCAACTGTTCACCAGGGCACCCAAGGGGAAAAGCAGGAGCAATGGCCACAAACTCCTAGAAGCTTTATTCAGGTTCAATATTAGGAAAAACTTCTTCACAGTCAGGGTGTCCAGACTGTGGAATAAGCTCCCTCCAGAGGTGCAATCACCAACCTTGGAAATCTCCAAGAGGAGACTAGACAGTCACCTCCTGGGGTCGCCTGACCCCCAGTTATCTTTCCTGCTAGGTGCAGGGGGCTGGACCCGATGATCTTCCAAGGTCCCTTCTGGTCTTACAATCTATGAATCAATGAATCTAGTCTCTGGTTTGTGTCAGCTGAGTCCCACACTTTTTTGTGGCATAATGCAAAGCATATTGTCCACCCACTTCCTTGCACATGTTGGTGTCAGTCTCCTGGCCACAGTAACTGAGACATAATTCAGGGACTGAAAATACAGTTCAGCAGCTTCATTATTTTCTGTGCTGCCTCTTTGACTTGCGTTTGCTTGGCTTTGTCTACAGCAAATCTTGCATGCCAATTGCACTGGCATTTTTAATTTCCATCCAAAATACCTGGCAATATTCGATGAGCCGTTATTTGATCATCATTTTTTTTGACCTTTCATTTATTAGAACCCCCATTGGTGTGATTAAATTTTGATGTGTATTTTTTGGACTGAAGGCCGAAGTAATGAATGTGAATAAAGAAATTAATATAAGGCAACGGTGCAAGTGTTAGCATAGAAGGAAACAAAATGTATTCCTTCTTTATCACTTTCCCTTGCATGGTATAATAAAATGAGTCTTCAGAATATGCTTTAAAATTAATGAGATATTATGGGAATGGAAAGCATTTAAAGACCTTCCCATATTGATAATTTTATTCTCTCAATATGATGGAAATAGACATGCAACTAGGTCTTGTGATTATCTCATGCTTGAGGTCGGCTCTTGTCCCCCTACTCTATCTGTGGCAGGTTTGGGTACTTTTGCAGTCTTTGGACAATATGGCTCTGAACTGAGGGTTGATTGTGCAGATTATGTTGCATTGATTGTGTAGTTCTAGGAATAGGTTAGACAGGTACTTGAATTAGATGGTTTGGGATGCTCCTGTCTATAGCTGGGGGTGGACATGATGACCCGGGCAATCCTGTGACGACTCTTGCTGTGGCTGCTTCTGGGAGCGAGCGCCGTCCGATGACTGCAGCCAATCCCAGAAGCGGCCACAGCCACGGCCACTCCTGGAAGTGGCTGCAGGGATCACAGTGATTGGCTGGTACTAGCAGGTGGGGCACCTGTGCTCCCACCTGCCCATTGCCCAAGAGGCAAGTGTGGCTGGTTAGGGGATGCACATGCACCCCCTACGCGTCCACTACCTTCCCCCCTCCCACACATGCTTCCTCCCCTCCCCTAATTGTCTTCCTAATTTGCAGATATTTCCTTTTAAACAGACAGCCTCTTTTCAACCTTGAATTACTAGGACTGTAGAGTCGCCCTGATTCATCTTTGGCTCCCCCCACCACTGCTATTTACCCCCTCCCTTCCCTGTTTTACCTTTTGTTTTCCTAATTTCTACCTTTTTACGTTCTCACTGACATCCTGCCACAATTTTAGCTTCTCTCACTTCTTGGCGTCTCAGACCAGCAGTGACTGCCTAAGCCTGACGAAGAGTGACTGCGCCCAAATGCTTGCTAAGATCTTTTTTCCAACTACTCACTCGGTCTGATAATAGATATCACAAAGTCCCTCCTAATCTTCAGCACTAATTACCTCTGCTACATCTTAGGGCCACTGCTCCTAGTCCTGCCCCCTGTGGTCAGGGAGTAAAGCCAATCTCCATCCTCTCTGTTATTGTCCTTCAGGTATTTGAAGACTTATCAAATCCTCCCCTTAGTCTTCTTTTCCCTAGACTAGATTACTCTAGTTCCTACAGCTTTCCATCATTAAGTTTTTCTTCTGAGGCCCCTAGTAATTTCTGTTGCTCTGCCCTGGGCTCTTTCCAAGCTGTCCACATCTGTCTTGAAGTGAGGGGCAGAAAAACACACGCACCGGTGTTAAACAAGGGAGTTAATTTTTAAATTCTGGTGTGCATGCAGGAAGCATGCTTTCACCGTGTGGTGTCTGATGTGTGCGTGATGTGGTGGTGGATGACGTGCATGATGTTGAGCATAGAATCATAGAAAGTTAGGGTGTGAAGGGACCTCAGGAGGTTACATCTAATCCAACCCCCTGCTCAAAGCAGCACCAGCCCCAGCTACATCATCCCAGCCAAGGTGTCACGGAGTCACATAGGTGCCCCGTGAGTGTGAGGGTGATTGGCAGAGCTGTCAATCACCCAGGCAGTTCAGGTGCCTGGTTGCCAGGGCAACCA
>NW_017728947.1:114007780-114071422 GCF_001723895.1 Crocodylus porosus | reverse complement strand
CTGCCCCCACTGAGACCAGCCCAGCTCCATCCTCTTTGCAGCCCCCCTGCAGGGAGGTGAAGGCTGCTATCAAATCCCCCTCGGTCTTCTCTTCTGCAGGCTAAATAAGCCCAGCTCCCTCAGCCTCTCCTCACAATTCATGTGCCTGAACCATTTCCTTTGCCCTCTGTTAGACTCTCTCCAATTTTTCCACATCCTTTCTCTAGTGGGGGGCCCAAAACTGGGCACAGGACTCCAGATGTGGCCTCATCGGTGCTGAATAGAGGGGAAGAATCACTGTCCTGGATCTGCTGGCAACAAACCTACCGATGCAGCCCAGGATGCCGGTAGCCTTCTTGGCGTCAAGGGCACACTGCTGGCTCCTGTTCAGCTTCTTGTCCCCTGTCACCCCCAGGTCCTTTCCTGCAGAGCTGCTGCCCAGCCAGCCACCCCCAGCCTGCACCGGTGCAGGGGATTGTTCTGTCTTAAGGGCAGGACTTTGTACTTGTCCTTGTTGAACCTCATGGGATTTCTTTTGGCTCAGTCCTCCAATTTGTCTAGGTCTACAATCCTAACCCTACCCTCCAGCATATCTACTACTCCCCCCAGCTTGGTGTCATCTGCAAATCCCATCTTCCAGGCTGTTGATGAAGACATGAACAAAACGCACCCCCCCCCCCTTGCTGCTCTCCTTCCTTCCTTTCCTCCAGATCCTGAGCTCAATCACCTCATGCTCCCTGCTGTCCAAGTTGTATCCATTGTGCATGTGGTGCCTGATGTTGTTCATGATGTATGGTGTGCTGTTGTGGAGCCTTTTAAATGTGGCGGTTCTGCTCTCACTATTTGGGATATGGCGATGTTGTGGTGGTGATGCTGTGGCCTCCCTGCATTGATCCACATTTGGCCTGGAGACTTGAGGTCTTACACAGTTTCTCTTGGGAAATTTAAAAGTGGGATCAACCAGGGTTGACTAAAGCCATTCCTTGTGCTTACGCTGTTCTATGCGCGTAATTATAGGCTGTGAGAAATTGGGGGAAAACTATAGCTGATGGAGAAACACACTTGTTCAGTTTCCATGACACCAAAATTAAGTATTTTTTCTTCAGTCCCAGGATGTCGTCCTCATTCCAGTACTGGGTGACTGGTTTCCCAGTATGCTGTTGGTTTACATGTCAGAGCAGTGGGTTTGTCTTTCAGGGCTATGGGCTTAGGTGAAACATGCTCTTTGCCCCTGGGCAGTCTTGTGTTTGGGTACCACAAAACATGTTCACATCTGCTGGCATGGGGGTGGTGGTTGGGAAAGGGTGGGTTTGGGTGCGTACTTGTATTTGCACCTCTGCAGGCAGTCTGTAGCCGAATCGTCTACTGCTGTCCCATGACGGAGCTTGTTGAGGATGGCTAAGGGGACCTCAGGGTGATAGACATTGGTGTTCGCCAGGAAGGTCCACCAAGCCTTGTGGAGGAGAGCACGAGCACGTCGCAATGTATTCTGGAAGGGGCAACGAGCCCAGCCTGCCTCAAAACACTTCCAGTTGCTGAAATCTCACTCTCCTATCCCTAACAGGTGTGCGCACAGCTCTCAAGGACAAAAGTGGAGTTACTAGTGTCTTGCTTTCTGCATGCCTTTTCATGTGCCAAAATAAAATGTTTGTAAAGCGGGGGGGGAAACCATGAAATAGTTTTGTGCTACATGTAGGGTGGCCACTTACACTTACATTCCCAGCATACAGAACGTCCCCTTGGGGAGGGGCTTCTCCCTTTGCCCAGTCAGCACTCAGGAGTGGGGCCACGGAGCCCCTTGATCAATCAGCAGCCATACCTGGGGCCACCATAAAAGGCCACCCCACTCCCACACTGGAAACCCTGCTTCTTCGGGCCGTGCACCACGCTACCTCTAGGCACAGCCAACTGAATTGCAGAACCAAATGGTTGGCATATATTTCCACCAAAGAACTGAAAAACGGGACTTGTTGCAGTCCATTTGTCATGCAGGGATGGACAGGGGACAAAGTTTTAAAAACAAGATGGTCCGGTAGAAAACAGGACCACCACCCTAGCTGTATGTAGGGCTTGAGGAAGAAGTGTACAAAATACCTGCTCTGCTCTGCTCTGCTGGGGGTAGATGCCCAGGGTGGGCTTCCTTCCTAGTTTGCATGGAGCATGGTTGTGTGTGTAAGGGTGTGTAGCTAAGACGGACACCAGCTCTCCTCCTCCCCAGTTTAAGGGCATTTAGGGGAAACGATCACCAGTTGTTTAACATAGCGTGTCCTGCTGATTTTGCCTAATAAAGGCAAATGTAACGAGTCAACAGGTACGCAACTACCAGCTGTAGTCATCTCCACGGGGCTGGCAGGCTAAGGAAGAACCCAGGCACTCCGAGATGAAAGGCTGCAGGTGGAGGCACATTTAATGATCTTCTTGGGGACTGGGCCTCTCTGTGGTTGTTTGTATGCCCTGGCTTTCAGGTGGATCTTTGTGTTTGGAGTCCAGGTTGATCCCAGAGTCTCTGCCATCATTAGCTACTCCAAAGATGACCACTTCAAGCAGGGAAAACGTCCCATAACAAAAGCAGGTCCATTTTCTCCTGACGTGGATACACAGTTTGACTATTGTCAGGGGCCCAGATATCTTTCCTGTTGTATTAGAGGATCCTAGATGCTTGCTTTTGATCCAGCTTTGCACAACATGCTAGCTGTGACCTGGCCTTTTTTCCTTTTCCTTTTTAGTGATGGTTTCAAACTTCCTTCCTATTTCTTCTCTCCTGGCAAGTTTTGAATGACAAAAGATTTTTATAGTAATTTCAGCCAGAGGCTGTGAGAAGAGTCCTGAAACATCTGGATTTGTCAAGATCTACTGTCACTGACCACTGGCTATACTGCTACAAGCATGGTTATGGAAATGCCATGCTATCACTTGCACTCAATGTGTAGCTCAGTCCATTATTTGACTCTGCCAGGGGTGAGCCTTGGGTGAGATACAGTATGCGTGTCCCCCATGCTTTAGCACAGACCAGGTTTATCAGCACTATGGTGAGAAAATTAATATCAAAAGGTGCTTCACAACATTTTTTGAGACAGGAAAGTAATACAACCTAGGAGTACGAGGGTAGGAGTCTTATCTCCCATAAGCCACCTAGTCTAAATACGAGGAATTAACTAGTCCTCTATTTGCAAATGATTTGTATCTTATTCTTATACCTACAGGCCGTGGCTATATGAGGCTGACTGCTCAGTTGTTACCACACAGTCATTTAGTACTTGCTTATCCAAGTACTAAATAACTGCGCAGTAGTGTCTCTGCGCAGCTTCATGGTGACACTGACTGTGGTAACTCATCGGTACAGTGCAGTAGTTCATTAGGACTGTGCAGTAGCATTGCATCATGGTTCATGCCCTGCGATGCTACTGCAGAGTGGTAATGAGCTACTGCGCAGTAAGCGTCTCATGTAGATGTGGCCAATGACTCCTAAGAGACCAGGAGCTGTGGCAGCAGCTTGAAGTTAGGTGCATCGCTACGGCATGGTGTTATGTGCAAAGTAAAGAAGAACAGACTTACTTTGGGGCTCGTGTATTGGACCTATTAAGAGCGCTACTTGGGCTTGCCATGTTGGACCCTTCTGTGCCGAAGGGTCATCGCTCTCTTTTTCTTGAGCACCAGGAAAACCCACCTCAGACTGATGGAGTAAAGTGGAGTTTGCAGAGACTGCTCATTCTTCCAGCATGGTCCTGGCTGAACCTGCGTAGCACCAGGTTTACATTTACCATGATCTGCTTAGTTGGTAAATTCAAGAGCTAGAAGAATGAGAATCTCTTTGAGATGCTGGTGGTGGTCTGGATCTAAAAAGGGAGATAAATGAGGAGAAGGATGAGAACTGGCTGGCGTTGGGAAGCAATCTAAGGAACGACATTTTAGCAGGCTGTTGGATCATGGCCTCATTATTTCCTTTTATTGCTGCACTGAGGTGCACTTCGGCAGTTAATTGCAGCTGCCTCAGTCAGGAAGACCACCAAAAGTTTTTTTTAGAAATATAAGTCTGCCTCCCTAAGTGACAGGATGACTGACAGCTTCATTTAAGCTCATCCTCTCGTTCCAAATGCGGTGTTTTATCTGCACTGAGTTTCTCATGTCTGATGTTTAAAAATAATTTCAAATGCAGTCACTATTTTTAAGCCTTGGCAAACCTGATGATGGGCTGATCTGAAATGATGCTGGTTTGCCTAATAGCTCGAGGGAGGAGGGGGGCGGGGAGGTGATGCGCTCCGCATTGGAATTGCAGAATCTCTCCCAGAATATGTTACACAGTTGTGATGCTGTATTAAATAGCCTTCCAGCACTACCTTTCTATACTCTTTGTTTCTCCAGGAAAACAGAAGCATAAGTATGTGTTTTGAGTTACGGTTTTGCTGTGTAAATATGCTGTAACCCAGTAACATCCTTGGGTTGGACTCATTGGTGGATGGCTAGCATGTTCTCTACAAAAAGTCACGGGGGAAGAAGTAAAAATACAGACATATTGTACACTGCATCAGCACATCATGAAGTCTGTTACAGACTATGGAAATGCTGCAAACTCGCTCATGATATTACTGGGCTATAGCGTATGGAAGATTTTTATTATTCTGTGAACTTTTGGCAGAATATTTCCCCGTGGTCTACTTCGGGTCATTTACCATCCTTAAACTATGTTGATTATCCAATATGTACAGACAATTTGCAAAATTCAATTACAAGATAAGGCAATGTTTCCATCATTTTGTAGAAAGGTCTGGTTCTTAGAGGCTAACAAAACTAAATTGGCAGTACATTTTTCTACACTCACCTCTTCCTACTCGGCCTCGCTGTGAATTGTGTGTGCTGAATTCCTGATGCTAGCAACCCCTGTCTTCAAACAGTCGGTAAGGATGTTCCCAATTCCTGATGTCAAAACTTAATTTGTTCCTTTCTGTTTTGTGGTGTCATTTCCACTGTCAGCTACTCATATGCATCTTTCTACATCTCTGCTAATTTTTATCTTTGAGTCCCAGTAATCCTCCGCACTGCACACTGAGAGTACTTTCTAGACATTGCAGATTTTCTAATTGTAGGGCTGCTGTCATTCAAGATCTGTTGGGATTTGCATTGTTTGTTTCCATGCCATAGCACCTACCCAACATACTTAGTCACTTCTCAAAAAAGTAAATTAGCGGTATTGAGCGCAGAATTTAGAAATTAGGAAGACAGGATTTTAAAAGCCTATAATCTCAAATGCTTTCCAGTCACAGGCAGCAAAAACATGGCACATGTGAACAGCTGAGCCACTGGTTTATTTAAGATAAAATTGCTACAAGTTATTTTCCATTCTCCGTAAGCTCCTTTTCCTATCCAAATATATTGTTTCCAGGTAAAATATGTCCAAAAGAAACTCTTTTTGCATAAGCCCTATATTGCTGATGGGCTAGCGGAGCTTATGTACTATTGTATGAGCCCGCGTACACCTCGAATGTAGATAAGAACATGTCTAAAATCAGAATTGAGGCATCTTGGATGTAATTACCCATAAAGGGAAAACTGACATTTATGGTAACGGGCTTATGCTACATAACTGGGGCAATAGAAACTTTAATGGCTACAAATAATTGGGAACTTGGAGTTGTGCCACCTGGTTTATGTGTCTCTTCTAAAAGATTACTAACAGCTTAGTATATCATAGAGTCATAGACAATTCGAGTTTAAATCGCATCCAGCCCAACCCTCTGCTCAAATCAGGGCCAGCCCCAACTACACCAGCCCAGCCAAGGCTTTGTCTAGTTGGGTCTTAAACACTTCCAAGGATTGAGATTCCCCAACCTCTCTGGGTAACTTGTCCCAGTGCTTTACTACCCTCCTAGTGAGAGAGTTTTTCCTAATATCTAACCTCAACTTCCCTGAATATCTTCAGTCTTGACTCGTACAGCAGAGTGCCATCGGCTGGACCAGGTTCTGTATCTGTCAGAGGGGCCCGTGCCAGTACGTAGGCACGTAGTTCGGCTTCTCATGTGAGATCTGCAAGCCCAAGAGGTTGGTATGGTTGTAGAGTAGGAAATTGTAAAAGCTTGAGTTGAAAGAGCCGGAGTTATGATGTTTAAATGTTTTGCTAATTAAAGATTTGAGTTTTAATTCTTTACAAAACAGATAGGCATCCAATGCTAGGCTGACATCCAATGCTAGGCATGCATATTAATGACTTTTTGAAAATGCAGTTCCTGATTAAAAGAAAAGGAAGAGTTACACCACAGGCTGCTGCAATTAGTTCAGCACAAATATTAATTAGTTCCTTTCCAGAGTAGAAAATTCAAGCTAAATCTGTAGCTCTTTGTTTACCTTACCTTTATATACACCCATGAGCTGTGTTGGACGTGACAGATTTGGGCTGGCGTCTCCATGCTCTTTATACCACGTGCTCCCCCACGTACATCCATTAATTTAAAATGCAGTGACATAATTAAGAGCAGCATTACACTCATTGTGCTTAGGAAATAGCACAACCTAATACCACTTTGACAACCTGCAAAATACTGAATGGCATGGACTGATTTTAAATTAAGTAGATGAACATGAAATGTGTTAAAATATCCCAACAGAGGGCTTATTTGCCAGCTGTTTGATTGTTTTACTCTGGCATTATCTACAAAGCAATTACGCATGAATAAAAAACTTTTTGAGTGGCTTTCAAGGAAATATTGACCACTAACATTTTAATTAAGGCCCATTGAAGAAGAAGCGTTTAAATCAACAAGATGAACAATGGCAAAGCAGGTTGGGTTTCAGAAAAGGAGGCTTGTTTACTGTTCTCCAAATAATATCACCAGTCTGTGCTCTTGACTGAAGTATAAACCATCCCTGCACATTGATTTTCTCCTTTGTTTCCAAAGAAAATTAATTGACGAAGAGACAAACCCTTAAAATAAGCTTAAAGCAACCGATTCATCCACAAATAAAAACATATTGCCTTCCAGGGGTGGATGCAGTTAGCAGCGACGTAGGGAGCCATGGTGCGGTTTAGGATAGTAGTTTACATGCCTCATTGCCATGTGAACCAGTTAATTTTGCAGGCCCGGTCTGGAGAATTTTTGATATTGCTTATTGCATCGTGTTTTTTTACACTGGTTTTTGTTTAAACGGGACAGGAGAGGTCCGCTGACAGGAGTATAGGCTTGCCCTCACAACTGCTACCATCGGCAGATGGAGGAAATAGAGCATCTGGTTGCTGTATTGCTTATGAGCAGCACATCTCTCTCCCACTCGGTGTCTACGCACACGTGCACCTTTCTTCCCCCGGAGATATGGGGAGCCTTCTTCTCCGACTTCTCTCTGGAGATGCTGTAGGGGGTAGGCAAAGGTGGTCTTTTCTCTTTATCTCTCAGCCCTGGTTATCTTTCACTATATCCTGCCCTTCCAAATAGCCTCTTACCTTTGGGCAACAGCTGTTGCGAACTCATCTTGTTGTAACCAACCTGGTGAAAATGGAACGGATACTTGTAAGAAACAGGGGGAATATTCACCTGAATTATTTTCTAGACTCGTCAAACTTCGTCGTTGGGTCACTAGAGCCTTCTCTCTGAAAAGTGAGGCTGCTTGATTGCTGCAGCTGGCAATGGCAACCAGGTCATAAATCTGAGGACAGTGGTCAGGTCATGCCTGCACTTTCTCTTTGATGAGCTAAAAGGCTGGAGCAGCCTGGCATCAGCCATAATGAGGCGTCCTGGAGCCTACCACATTTTCCAACTCTTCAACATCCTCATTAGCTTTTCCTGGAGCCCTCCCATCTCTGAAAGGGCGATGATGATCCTCAACTCCGTGGCTATCAAGATTTACCATTGGCAAGCAGCTCACCCAATGCAATGCTTACACGGGGCTTTGTTCATAACGTGCGGAGATATCGAGTCTGCCGCTGAGCACCTGTCTGAGCCACCACCTCATTCACAATCTTGGCCCTGGTAGAGCAGGAGAGATTTGGAGGGGCTTTTTTCTTGGCAGCGCTGAGATCCACCTCTGGATTCGGCCTCCAGGGCCTCTCCCTACAGATGCTACAACTGATGTATTGGTACGGCCAGTGCATGGGTGATATTATCATCCCACCCATGTTATATAAAACTCTTTCAGGGTAAATAGCAGCTTATGATTCAGCGGATGGCATTTCTCTACGCTTTTAGTAAGTCTACAGTAACAACGCTCCTCATAAACAATTAGACACCTGGCTCTAGCAGGAGGATTAATTTATGGTGCTTATACTTTTATGAGCATTTAGAAGTAAAACAGCTGTTTATTGTCCATTTTACATTGCAACCTTTGTGTGTGACACATGCATTTGAATAGTTTCAGCCAAGTGAGAATCGCTCCAGTGCCCGCTCCACATTTTGGAGATTACGTTGGTTCTTTCTGGCATGAGCAAGTTAAGACCTTGCCCAGTTACTGCTCATTAAGTGAGAGTGGATTTGTGTAGCTCATGACCTGTGCAGATGGATGCAGTACCTGGTAAGAGTGCTCCTCTGTAAGATGGGATATTGGTTGTAGCCGTGTTGGTCGAAGGACACAGGCAGACAAGGTTCTTTGGGTAAATCTGTTATCTTTCATTAAACCTACTAAAATAGTTGAAAAAAATCTTCTTTATATGCTTTTGGGTACAAACGCCCTGCTTCAGGTTGAGGGAGGTGACTGTAAGATAGGTACTCTGCTTTGCAGGTGGAAAAAGCTACCTCATTTTTCATGCTTGCTAAGATGATCCCAACAAGGAGTGGGCATGGAAGAGGTAGAGCAGTATAAATGTGCACGCTAGTTTACTGCACAGTAACTTCATCCTAAGGTTATACTTGAGGTGGAGGAGAAAATGTAGTTTAGTCTCGTCTCTGCTGGAGTTCTAGCTTTCTTTCAGACCCAGCTGAAACCGGTGCACTAGGACTTGCACCAATCGCGTTTTCACCAGTGTACCTGCACTAGTATTTTACCAAGGTTCACACTGATGCAGCTGAACATGCAGAAGTTGGGAATTTGCAAAGGAGTGAAATTAAACAGGAAGTAGAAATTGAACCCCCTTTTGTTGCCTTCTTTCAACATCCCATCAACTGTAGATCAGCCCAGATATTTAAGGGCCTTCATTTATTTTCTTTTCCATCCTCCCTTACTGCTGCACCACCCCTCTAAATGGGGAACTGGGGGTTGCATCTCAAAGGTTTGGCGGGTGCCACTGAGAACTCAGCTTTGCTGCCCCAGGAGCTGTTGTGTGAAGTATCTTCCTCCAGTACATCTCTTATTTGTGGTATGCCAAACACTGAGGTTTAATGGCCCGCTCTAGTCTCTCTTTTGTGCTGGGATCAGAATGGGCTTGGCTTCCAATCAAAAGCATTCAGCCATGCCTAATTCTCATCTGTTTAAAATACGGATGATGCAGTGGTGACCTGATTTATATCATCGTTTCCTGGGATGGATCAGCACTGGACTTAGCTTTCTAAATTAGCCATCAGTCACTGGAGATGCGCAGCCTACCCTAATCTACAGAGGAGTATGATGCCAAGCACCATATGGTTAAACATGACAACTAGGTATCACCCCAGATCTGGAGACAACCATCATCTTTTGCCTGTAGTCACACCTGTATGGCTGAACCATAGGCAGCATATGTGATCCATGTTAGGAAAGTTCATCTTTGTGGAAAGCTACTGAAAAATAGTTCATATCTTAGCCTCCGTTTATTGCAAAGTGAGACCTCACCTCCCTGCACAGCTGATAGATCTGACATTCTGCTAAAAGCCACAAAAAATGTATTTTGTTAAAATGTCAGTGTCTTTCATGAAGCGTATTGTGTCGGGGGCATGTATTGGTATTTATTTCATTTAGAAACTTAATTAGGAAGGTATTCACTGCAAGTGAATGTCATCTTAATAACACTGATCAGTAATCGTCAATGGAAACATCCTGTTCTATTCTTAGATATCACCAGAGAAAATGAGGGTGTGAAGGGAGCTCAGGAGGTCACATCTAGTCCAACCCTCTGCTCAGAGCAGGACCAGCCCCACCTACATCATCCCAGCCAAGGAGAATGAATAAAAGGAGAATAAATGCAAAAGCAACTTGCATGATGAAATCGCTGATTTAGGGAATGTATCAGGTGAAGCATCAAAAGTATATATGTTCCTTTCAAAAGATCATTTCGAATTTGCAATACCCATAATCCCACAGTTGCAGATAAAATTAAATTACAGTACTTTCAGATAACATGCTGGAATAAGTTGCAAATGCAGGAAATGCTAATCAGCTTGGGGTAGGGTGGGGAGTCTAAAATGATCCAACAGGAGGTTTCTTTGTGCGTCCTTTCTATGTTTGCACTGGCATGTCTGGTTCCCCAGTGTGTCAAGAGAATCGGATAGAGCTGAATTGGAGAGTTGAAATTTTCAGTGTCTGACCCAGATTAGGGAAAGCAGGGAAAAAAAAAAAAAGCACTGCTACTTTCCCAAAGCCAGCTCAGCCTACAAATGATCCCCAAAATGGCACTCAAAATAGACCAAGTCAGTTGATGAATGTAATTGCCCCTTTCTCTTTCTTATGTACTTTGTGTAGAGTGGCATCAGCTGATCATATCCTCGGGAGTCCACTTTCCTGCTTGAGACAGATGTCTTCACATGATATGCAAACAGCATCGTAGAGAATGAGTCGTGGTAATTTGGAAGGCTGGAATGACTGATGTATTTTTATTCATAGTGAGGAATCCTTTCTTGTATTTGGCTGTGGAAATAAGAACTGCTGGCACTTTGACTTTCTTTCCTCTTACGTACAGGTAAATGCAATGTCTCTACAGTATATGGAGCCTCTATATCCTTCTAGAGCTCACTGAAAAAGAAGGGGAAAAAAGAATGGCTCAACCCTAACAAACACGTAATAGATGTAATAGTAATAGTTATTAACAAACTTGTAATAGTTATTAAACTTTTGATTGACATGTCAAAATTATTATAATCATCATTATTATTTCTATTAATATTATTACTAGTACATAGTAGTAGTAGACCCATCCTCCTCATCTGGATTCAAATTTCCATGTGGAACATAAATAGTTTTGATTTTTTACCTTATTTTTATCATATAACCGCTCCAAATGAATTAGGCCTTTTTCAGACCCTTGTATTTTATTCAGCTCGTCAGGTCTGAAGTTACAGTGTGACATGTACTACTATCTACTTGAATCTAAACCAAGACATTTATCTGTAATCATGGGGTGGGCCGTGGCAGGGAAAGCCCCATGTCTTAAATTTGTATATAAAGCAGGGGTGGGGGGAAGGGCTCAGGTGGCTTCTGAGGCTCTGATTTTTGCCCTGAGCCTGGGTTAAGGCCAGAGTCAGACCCACAGTAGCCTCATGCCCCTGTTTCATTTGCCCTCTCCAGATTCTGCCCCCCACCCCTCAACTCCCTTCCCCATGCCACCCTCATTGGTGCAGCTGGCTCTGGCTCAGGTTGGATTCCCTCCAAGGCACAGAGCAATTGGAAACTCCCTCCCCTGCCTGGCCAACCAGCAGCACTGACACTGCTGCATGACCTGGCAAGGGCTGCGCTCACACACGCACACACACACACACACGCATATATATATATATACACACACACACACACACACACACACAGATGCATGTATATACATGCATACATGTATGTGTGTGTGTGTGTGTGTGTGTGTGTGTGTGTATGCATATATTCACCCATAGCTCCTAGAACTTCATGGAGACAGTATCTAAATAAAGCTCTACATCTTTACATTTTTCAGTGATAAAGCAATGGGAAATTTCCCTTCCCTTTCCTTTTGAGAAGGTGGTTGAAACCCTAGTCTGACTGAAGTGAATAATAGAATTCCCTTTGACCTTAGTGACATCAGGGCTTCACCGACTGTGACTGCAAAACAAAATATATGGGGTAAATGCAGAATTCATTTGCTGGAATGATCCTCTTTAGCTAATTACTATTGATTTTATATCCGTGTGGTAATGAGTTACAGTATCTTGTACTGGTAATATCTCCATAGGGGTGAATTGAACATAGTTTTCCCTCTGCCTCCCCCTGCACACACATACTTTGTCTTGATGTGGAAAAATAAGGTGCTAGTGTATTCTCTAAGGATGCTGTTCTTGCAAAATTGTTTGGCAAAAGGAGAGAGAAAGTAAAATCTGCTTTCTCATCTCGACAATAGGCCAGCTGAGAGTATTGCAGACTAAAATCATTCTTGTTTTTCAGTCCAACCACAAACTGATAGTAGTGTTTTCTCTTTTTGCTTAACAATTTACTTCTTTAGCACCTGACTTGGTTTGCTCAACAACTAAGCTTTTCAGCTGTGCTGCAGGTAGCTGCTAGCTAATTCCATAATTGTTTCCTAGCTAAGGTCTTACTAAATCCATCATTCTCTTGCAAATCCTAGGTGCTTCAGAATAACTTGGGTGAGTTTTTAGAGGACCACTATCACAGGCAACTGCTGGGGGGGCAAGTCCCCCCCTGAGATTGGCCCCTAAAAGTAGGACAGGTGTTTTTGCTGCACAGGCTGGCCCCCTGTTGTGGGGAGAGGTGGGGGGCACTAATCCGTGGCACAGAAGTATAGGAGTGGATATGGGGCTTTTTGCCCATCCCTAGGCCTGCCCACAAATTGTGCACTCCCTAGAGTCAAGAGGCACCAGTGAGCCCTGACCACTATGGGGAAACCTAGAACAAGTTTCTTTCCAGCCCTGAGTTTGGCTCGTGACCTGAAAAAAGCTTTGCTATGTCATAGTATTTGTGTACCGAAACCCTGTCTTCTGTCTTAGTTACATTATCGATATTCCCCCTCTCCCCCATCACCCCAGTTGCTGTTTTCTATTCGGGGTCTGTATTTTTGATGTAGATGCATGGATGTCCTGGTAGGGTTCCCTCCTACCATCCATGTTAGGATAACCCATTTTACAACTTCTAAGTGACTGAACATTGTCAACAGTATCTCAGTGCTTTCTGAAGAATAATAGACTCTGGTCTCACAGAAGCATTTCCCTGATGCGGGCTATTCATCCTCTACCCTAGAAAGCCTGGTACATCTGCACCATGTCACCTCCCATTACGTGCCAAAAACTCCTGGCCAGTAACAAATTAACTTAGATGCACTGTCCCACCATGACACAATTCTCCATTCTCCACGGCTGATTATAACTCGGCCGTCTCTCAGGAAAGGAGCAGCGAGGTTGCAGTCTTCTTCATTAGGCTAATCCATCATAACATGACCGTGAAGCATCTTGCCTCTCATGGCTTTCTGAAATGTGTGGGCCGGGTTCCTGGAAGATCAAAAGCCCCTGTTCTGCCCGCCCCCATATCAGCATTGCAGTAGTTTCCAGGCTTTCCCGTACTGCATTAAGTGATGTGACTAGCATCTGTCATGTTGAGGTTTGCCTGCTGATTTACTTATCCCGAATAACTCCTATATAACGCACGGCTGCTCCACCACTCTTCCTTTGGCAATCGCTCCATTAACGATAAGGCTCTGATTTGACTTGACTATTGATCTTGACAATAAATATATGCTGCACTTTTAAAATCCTGGAATCACTCTCCTGAAAAATCACCCTGGCACCGTGTACTCATTATCTGGGATTATAAGAGGCTGCTTTTGTATTTGCTTGTTTGCTACAAAGTGATGAATATCGGGCAAGCACAGAAGGCACAAATGGGGAGGCAGAGAGAACAGGCATTCAAACTGTTAGGTAATTTTATTAAAATTGCAGCAATTTTAATAAAAAACAAGTCAAGCATAAAGCTGATACAAGTTTTCAGCCTTTGGCACTACAATAGATCTTTCAGGAGCTCTAGTATTTGCATTTTTCATTACAGTGCAATGAAATCCCAGTTCTTTTAGACTGTCTTTCACAATGATTACAAATTGATCATGGGCGATTTATTTACAGTTTGAGAAATGATGGCCTTTCCTTGGCATCTGAATGCCTTATAGTCTTTAAAACAAACCTCACAAAGCATCCTCAGAGTCTGCTACAATGGCACTCCTGTCAGATGAGAGAATCTGACCCACCAGATAAATCTTGCTTTGTTTCCAGAAGCTCATATAAGCTTGGCATTGATGAATTCCCATGAGGTATTAAGTCCCAGAGGCCACCAAATCAGGAGAGTTCAGTCTTAGGACAATCAGCAAGAATAAATCACTAGGTTGTGAGAACTACAATGGGGCATAAGGAGAAAAGCTTTAGATAGACCAGCCCAGGGTTCGGGTAGTATTTTTATAGATTATAATCTATACCTTGAGTTTTATCAGGGATTAGCAGACAAGGTTCTTTTGGGTAAATACGAGATCTTTTATTAGATGCATTAAATAGTTGGAGAAATTGTTCTTTGCAAGCTTTTGGGCACAAACACCCTTCTTCGGGCATAGGGAGAGTCTGCTGGTGTGTGTGTGCTCCCCTGGGTGGAATAGAGATGTGAGCTAATATGCAAAATTCAAATTGTGAAAATGCACATGCATGGCTGGGAAGACCATAGGAGAGGGAGATAAGAGGTTTGTGAGAGCTGGGGATGGCTGGGGGAGGAATGTATAACCAACACCCCCAAAATCAGGAATTAGGGTACTTGTACCCATAGGGGTCTGTAATGTTCTGGTGAACAAAACTGAGATATTCACTTTCCCTAAAGCTTCTGGCTGCTTTTCCTGAAGATAACACCAGGAAAAGCGTACGGTAGTTACTTAGCTTTCCTCTTGCTAAACTCTCAGGACCAATACGGTAAAGCCTATGCATGAGAGAGCTAACTACATCCTCCAGATCAACTTTAAATAAGTGGAAAACATCCTTTTCTATGTCACCAGCCCAGTGTAGGAATCGAAGGTCAGTGATGAATCCCATGAGATAGAAAATCGTGTGGGCAGAGCTTCAAAAGATACCTGCAGAAGGACTCTCAGCGAGGCCCCCAGCCAGTCCCTCTAGAGGTTTTCGGTACTAATTAGCTTTAAACCATGTCATTCATCCACAAGGTGGGACTAATGCAAAGTATCCTCTTATGTTTTGCGCTTGAATGCTGAATTTCACAACGGCGCATAACACCATGCGAACAGCTGTCATGCAAACTGACGGGCAGAGAGCACGTAGAGGTTATGCAAGCACCTCTTTATTATAGTATGTGTTCAGCATGCTGGAAGTGCACTGTGTAGTATTCTCATCAGAAAAATCATAAAGTCCCTATTTTGGTAATTTGTGTATCAGGGAAGCAGACACTGGGTGTATCTACATGTGCGCTTTACTGTAGAGTGGATTAATTAGCTCTGCAGTACAGTGTCACTGTCGAAACACAAGTGCGCTGGTATTAGGGCATAGTAAACTAATTAACTCCACCATAATACGGTGCTGTCTTATGGTGGTGTCAATATGTGCCATTAAACACACATGTAGGTGGTGACTGCTGGTGTAAATAGAGCCTGGTCAGCCCAGCCAGTTGGGGCCAGGCCCCTGCTGAACCATCGTGCCCCATCCAGCCCTCACCACTGCACAGAACCCAGGGTCTAGCCCCTCGTATCCTCTGCCAGCCCGGGGCTGTTCCTCCCCAGCTCAAATGGCTGCTGTCCTGGGCGCACATATAGACAATGCACCTGGGAGCAGCTGACTCCGGTTCAAAGTGCCCCGGAGTTTATCACGTCTCCTTAAATGCATGTGTAGATGCACCCAAGTGCACCTAGCAAAGTCCACAAGTGCCCCAAATACATATATATATTTATTCCAAAGGGATTAGTGCCATAAACTCCACAAATCTTCATTGCAGAATCCCTCCTGCCCTTCAGCAGGGACGTGCAAGGCTCACCACAAACATATGAAATGTTTTTGTTTTGTTTTTTTATGGCAAACAGGTTGGGGTTTTGCCCCGTGGCACGTGCAGTGAGGTTAGTGGATACTGTGATGGCACAGACCCATTTTAGGTACCTGAAAACAGTTGCTTCACAGAGGACCCCAAACTGCAAGGTCCTGAGTTACTGCTGTTGCTTTTAATTTATTCTGATGAGACTTTATTTTGATCAACTCCATGAAGCAGATTAAAACATCTGGAACAGAACAGCGCTGCAACCCAATGGAGGTTTTCTCCTTCATGCAAGTCCATTTCCATAGCTTACTAGGAATAACTTTGAGAGGCACAGGTGGACCCACTTAAGGAAAGGAAGAAGAAAACAGGAGAAGAAGGATCAAATAGGTTGGTTCCTCTGTATGGCCCCCGAGGACCTGCAGTAGCCCATTTGTTCCTTATTCTCTCAGGTGTTCATACAGGATGTAACTGTCCCCAGTGTTCACACACTAGCAGTCCACTGGCACCTGGCCTTCCCACAGCGTTGCTCTCAGACAGTTGCCAGTCCTTGGTCTACAGCTCAAAATGAATTTCTGGAGTACTAATGCACAGTAGATGTAATGAAGTGCAGGTGGAACGTGGCAGCTAAGATGTTTCCATGCCTATAATGCCATGGCACTGGGGGGGAGACTTTCAAGGACACAGATGGAAGTTGGTGCCCAGTTTTTGCTGTTTTCTTTCTTTGTGAGGCAAAAAACTGCTGGTCTTAATTAAGGGGAAAGAAGTGAGGAGAGAAGGTGGAGGAAGGAAGGGTGGGAAATGGGGTTAGAAAAGGGATGGAAAGAAGTGATGTGCTATTTAAGGTGAGGCGGGATTCCTTAGGGTGGTATTTTTTATTGGACCAACTACATAGTTGGGATAGAGTTAGACAAGCTTTCAAATGCAAGACATTTCTTGATCAGGTCTGTTCAGTACAAAAGCAAAACAGCATAGTCAAGCTAGTTATATGAGCCAAGAGGAAGAAAGAGCAGGGACAGCAGACAAATAATTAGCAGGAGGAAAAAAAAGAAGCTGAGTGCTAGGAGATCAAGGCCTATCAAAAGGGAAGAGGGTCATTCTCACCTTTCATGTGTAGAAAGAATTCAGGAATCAAGTAGATTGTAGCTTGCCATGAAACCAATATCAGTGTTAAGCCCTTGGTGATGTTTTGGGACATAGTAACTAATTGAAGATTGGCCAACAGCTTCATCCACTGTCCATTGAAGATAATGGCAATCTTTCCATCAGCTCCTAATTGCTCATACTATTTAAGCATCATCACAGACATTTCTTTTCATGCAGCAAGATTAATAGTGTTGTTCAGGATCACAAGAAGGCAGCTTTAGCAGTCATCTGGATTTCAGTATGTTAGCCTTGAACTGTAACCACAGATCAGTTCACAGATCTTTTCTCAGCAATCTCCCACTCTTTACTCAGCATATATTTAACACAGTTGATGTAGCTGTCGTTGTAACAGGCCCAGACCTCTTGGAGGAGACTCCCATGTGCTGAATACAGGAGTGGGATGATTTTTGGGTCAAGGAAGTGCATCTTGCTTCCAGCTCAGGTTTTTGTTCATATATGAGAAATGGGAAACCACCTTTTAAGAGCCATCATCCATTTCTGATTACTTGATTCTTGCCATGGGCCCTGATTTTTTGTCATGACTTCTAGGTGCAATCCAGTAGGGCGAGTCAATCCTTGGTGGCTTTGCCTCCCCATCCTAAGGCGGAATAGTGGCCATAGCCACAATCCATCTGTTGATGTTGTTAGACTGGTCTTTTCATAGTGGTTCAATTGCTGATTAATTTAGGAGCCTTCAGTATTCAAAAGAAGGGTAGATTTTGGTTTAAGGCTTGTTGGCTTTTGGAGTTTTTTAAAAGACTTTAAAATATTTTTGAAAGGTAAAAAAAAATCCTGTGTGTGCCTGCATGTAAATGTGTAGTTGTGTCAAGTTCAGGTTCATGATAAATAATAACATGAATGTCCATGCAGTATAAATACAGAGGCCAGGTATTTCTCGTGTTAGCCCAAAATGATGATGATTAAATGCTGAGACCTAATTTTCAGAATATACTGAAGAGACATCTCCAGAAAAAGCAGGCCCCTTCAAAATATCTTGGGGTGAACAACCACAGATTAAGGCATCCGGAATTACTAGTCACCTTTGAAAGTTTTGGCAAGAGGGATTGCAATTACTTGCTTTCCTGTTAAAGTTGCATCCCATGAAGTTTAGGGATAAAACAAGAATTGTCAGAAGTTGAACTGCAGTAGACTTCTTTGCAAATAGAAAAAGGTTATTCTGCCACCAATAATGATTAAAAATGAAAAGAACAAGAAAAGGTGGGAGAGGGATGCTGTGCAGTAATGTGGGGAGAAGAAAAAAGACAATCAAAGTATAGTCCAAGGAACAAATGAAAACTACTTCAGTTTTCAATAAAGGAGATGAGGTTGAGCTTGGGGGCAAAGGCTGGATAGCTAATGGAAATGGGAGTATTAAAATAGAAATTAATATAACCAAGGTGGAAGCAAATCTCTGAGCTTAATAAACACAGACCAAAGAGCCTCCATCCAAGAATTCTGAAAATTAACATAGGAAGTTACCGATGATTGGAGAATAGCGCCATAATATCTATATTTAAGAAAGGGGGAATGATGATAGTAGCTACAGCTTTTCTTTGCTACATGCAAAAGGCTTTGCAACAAGGTTTGATGGGGAAAAAAAACATAATAAAAGACAGAGAAATGGAAAAGAGGAGGATAAAATGCACTGGGGGTTAGCCAAAGATAGTGTGCGTCAGACTAACCTGATCTCTTGCTTCAGTTTTCTGGAGAGACGCAATCTATGACATCTTATTTAGACTTGTTTGATGTAGCGCCATATGGGAACTTATTTGTTCAGCTTTATGAATTTGGGGATTAGTACAAGAAGCGTGCGGTGGGTCAGGAACTGGTCAGAGGAAAAATAGTATTGGAGAGTGCTGAAATATAAGGGACTGGGCTTGCAGGATGTTATTCATGTAGTTTCTTTAAAATTGAATTTGGAACCAATCTTGTTTAATATTTTTCTTAGTAAACATCGGTGCTCCTGCACACTTAAGTCAGAACGGGCTAGCTAGATTTGCTGACGTCAGCAAGTTCAGGGGCTCTTTCAATTTGCAGGAAGGTAAGCATACAATAGAGGCCTATTTGTTATACAGAGACAGTGATCTACGCCCGTCAGGAGCTACAAGTCCCCCTTAGCTGCAAGAGGGAGGCCACTAGGTGCACAAGTGATGTCTTGTGAGAGCAAATGACAACACAGGAATAAGGGTGAAGCTTGCAGGTTAATAATTGAGGTGCCGAGGGAGGACACTGAGTGGGAAGCTCTGTCTGGTACCCATCCGCTACTTGCCATAAACATCTAAAAAGCCACGGGCACAGCTCACAGATGTGTACAGATGTGGGGAAGGAAGAGAGCCCTGCAGTCACCCCGGTCCCCTCTAGCCACCACCTCCTTCCTGGCATGGTGAATGGACAGCTTGGCCAAAGCCAGGAGATTAGTCAGATGTCCTGGGATTTTGTGAGGCTGTGGATGGGGGTGTGCATAAATTAAACGGTGCAGGGAAAAGTTGAAGTGCACCTCAAGAAGAGGGTCTAGAAGAGGCAGAAGATAGGGCATGCATGTGCCAGCATCTCCCTTCCGTTGCAGAAGGCAGTGTCAAGGGACGCACAAACCATGCCACACACACTCCTAGGTTGAGAGCTCTGTGTAGGACTCACCTGCCTATATCTCCAGTGGGCTGGGAGACTGAAATGGAGTTCAGGCTGGTCCACTGGGGATGTTCGCTGTCAATGAAGGTGCCCCACCCCTTGGTATCTGATTGGGATATGAGAATGAGGGTGCGAATGTTGTGGAGCATGAGCATGTATAAGTGCTGGCGGGAAGCTGTTTGGAAGTGGTCATGGTTGATGGCCCCTGACCTGTTCAGATGGTGTGGCAGGGAGATGACAAGGCAGTGGTTGGAAGACGAGCTCCAGAGGGCTGGGCGATATGACCAGGCAGGGACTGCACTCTTGTAGGTCCCGTTGCAAATGGGGCGATGCATAATGGTACGGCTTGCAAGGTCATGCGCTGAGGAACTAAAAGCAAATATTTCTCCTAGAAACTTGGAGTGTATCACTCTGAAATGACTGAGAAGGAGAAAAAACTGGATGCATTAGGCAATCATAGGATGACACTAGCTGGTAGAAACTACCAGGCTCAAATCCATAGAGGGGTCCTGGCTTCGTCCAGCTGATCTGGACCCCCCCCACCCACAAAGGTCCACCTGTCAAACTGCTCTGTCAGCCCTGTGACCGTAGTCCCATGGCTTGATATGTTATTGCGGGAGGTTTGTTGGTGGAGTTGAATGTCAGGTCTTGGATCTCCTAACAACAAAGTGCCCCAGGGGTAAATAAGCTTCCATTTTAATAGTCTATGTTATTGCTGTCAGTACATTGTAGTTATGTGCATTGCTAGTTCAAACCTCAACTCCATTTACTGATGCATCAGCAAACCAGCTTCCTGCCAAAATGGGCACGTCCCCTTGGAGGAAACCGTAAGATTGTGCAGCTTACAGCAGGGGAGTGAGGGAGAAAGGAGAGGGGAGAGACGGAAAAAGAAGCTGCTTCGGCTCCTGCTTGAGCTTCCATGGGTCTGTCTGACTCCCCAGGTGCAGCTGGGTAAGTCTGGCCTCATTGCACAGGCAGCTTAGGATAGGATTGGGGTAAATCTTACATTTTTCTCTAAAACCATTTAATAAAAACTGGAGATGTTCTTGATTCACTCGAGCCCTTCTCCATACCTTGTCCCCCTTTTTGCCACACTGCAAACTCCTCTTAAAGGTGAGAATGACTGAACCGCCAATGTGATGATGCTATAAAAAAAATGATAAACATGACCCCAGAATGAATCTGGCGAGGTTTGTCCAGTAGAGATAGGGAAGCATTAATGCCATCATCCAAGGGCCTGCTGAGACCTCGCTAGGAATACTATTGTATCTCTGATAGCTCATGTTCAAGATGGATGAATTCAACCTGGGACAGGTGCAGAGCATGACTGCCAAGAAGGGCAATGGATGGAGAATCTCTCTTACTCAAGGATTCCTTAAAGAGTATCCTTTTCCAGTCAATAAGGGCTAAGAGGGCGATATGACTGCTTTTATTTAACTACACTGGGAGTCCAGGGAAGGATAAGAACAAGCTAAGCTAACAGAGAGTACTGGAAGCTTTAAAAAAGGATAAAATCTAGGTCCTAATAATAATTGAGCTGAAACTTGGCGGGTGCCTGGCCCACAGAGAAGCAGGATCCAGAGCAGCAGTGAGGTCAAAGAAACGTCTTAATAGTTTCAGGAGAGAATGGGATCATTTTATAAAAGATGCAGTGTGATATGGTTGCCTGTAACAGCAGAAGAGTGAACTTAATACAGAAGGTCCCTTGCAGTCCACATTTCCTGTCACGCGAAGTTTCAGCTCCCTGGGTAAAATCCTGTCTCAGTCCACTGACTTGAGTAAAGCCAAGTTTTCTCCCTTCACCTTCTGCACTTATGTAATCCATGTGAAAGTACACATCAGCTTCACTGGAAGCAGACCTGTTTTACTCATTTTACCAAAATCTTCTGATTTGTAACCTTCATTTGCTGTCAGAAATGCCCTCTTTCCCCCCATGATAAACTCAGTACTGTTTCATTGTAGCTCATGCCTTTTCTTCCCTTGTCACTTAAAATGTCTGTTCTACGCTGTCCAAATGGGGATCAGGTTAGCCTTATGACTGGTCAAAAGATAATTAGTTAATAGATCAGTCAAATAATGTCAAATCATGTGAGGAAAAATGGTTAAGTATTTCAAAGCATTAATTTATGTAACAATAGTAATAAAAAGAGATTTTTTTTTGTTATCACTTCCAACAGTGTAATTATGTATATATCTATAAAAAAATTAATGGTTATTTTTAATGCAAGATGTGAAACAATGAAATGAAAGTCTAAAAAAGGATACCAATTATGATAACCTTTTTTAACAGTTAGGTTAGTATTTAAATGTCAAACTACTGAAAACTGAACAGTTATAAACAAAAAAACCCCTAAAATAAATAGAAATAAAACAAACACATGAGTACTAAAAAAGGAAAAGCCATTTAAAAGAATTACACCAGGTAAGCGATAGGCTAATTCTTCAAGCATTTGTAACTTCTTTTTCTTTTTTAGCCTCAATTGCTTTATTTAGATCCCTGCCATCATCCTCAACTTCATCAGGGTCTCCTTCCCTCCACTTCAGCTGTATTCAGTCAATGCTTCACCTGCCATTTTTTTCTCTAATCTTAGACTGTGGTACACAGACATCCCCTTCCAAGCAGTAGAGATTTTACAGTGGATTTCTGATTTCTGTCTTGGCAGTTTCCTGAACCAACCAGTTTCTTTCCACACGTGCAGCAGTACATGGAAATGCTACAAACAATGTTTACCATCTCAGCTAGAGGACAAAGAAGATGTGATCCATTCCACCAGGATGCAGAAAACTCCTTTTATCCAAGTCTTGGGTTTTCACTCCACATAGTTTTACAACTGGGAAGGCTCCTACTTGCTTTATAATTTGCTGCCTCTGTTGGAATTGCTTGTTTTCTTTTATATGCATGTGTGTACACATGCACACACATTTCTTGAAATGGGTAGCAACTTTTATAAGGTCACAAGCACAATCGGAGTAAAGCCCCTGATGATTTAAGACATGATTAACAGGTTACTTTCACCTTAAATAGTAACCAGGCCACACACTGAAGTCAAGTTAAGGTGTGATAATACAGCAAATGAACCCCCAAATTAATCCACATATAATGTGTAACACTTTTGTGGCTTGTTCATTCATATCACATGTTAAATTAAATGTGCGGCTGGTTGAGGCTCATGCATTATGACACCCGGCTACATCCCCCCGTGGACCAGCCAGCCTCCCCCCCAGCTCTAGGTGCCACTGGATTTATCAGCATTCACTGCAAGTAAACAAGTAAGACCTGCTGGGGGAAGGGGTAGGAGGAAAGGGGGGAGGCTAAAAATAGCCCCTGGTCCCCCTAAACTCTCCCTCATAAACCCTGCAAGTGCCCCCCCCAATCCCACCAAACCCTCCCAGACCCCAGCAATCCCCCACAGACCCTACCTGGTACCCCCAATCCCCTCACAGATTCTTCCTGCCCTCCATCCCTCCCATCTACACCCCGTGGTATATCCCTGTCCCCCAGTCACTCCCATAGATTATGCTTGCCCCCCACGGATCATGACTTCCCTCCCTATCATTCATGCAGATCGTACCTACCCCCAGTGTTGCCCCCACAGATCCTACTTGCTCCCCACCCCCTGCATATTGCACCTGCTTCTCACTGGTTCTGCAGATCACTCCTGCCTCTGGCCTTTCCCATTCCCCACAAATTGTGTCTGCCCCTGCTAGCCTGATTGCCTCCCCAGTTCCGCAAACCCGCTGTTAGTCCTCACCATCCTGACTTACCTTAGGTCATGTAGCCATGTGTAGTCCTATCTAACGTTCCACTAACATCCCCAAATGTCTGTACTTAGCCATGGTTTTTACTCATCCCAGGGCATGGAGACCCCAAGATCAGGCTGCCACAGCACAATCCCAAGGTCCTTATGACAGGACCTGTAAAAACTGCATGCCATTCCCAGTTGGGATTTTGGCACTCAGCTGACTTTCTGCTGGTGCTGGGGACTAGACTGGGGCCAGTTCCAGATCCTGGTTTGGTCCCTGGCCCCAGCTGATCATCAGCTGATTGTTGGCACCTGGGTTTCAACTTGGTTGCCCAGGGGAGCTCGGGATCATGAGTCAAGGTGCTCCCCGCTGTACTGGCAAGCAAGGTGTGTGATTGGGATCTAATCCCATGTTCCTAAATCATGTTTTCTGTCATGCATGTGTGGCATGGCAAGAGGCGCAGTTGTTGGGATTGAGGATTAGATCCCATCACACCTTAAAATGAACCTAGAGCCCATCACAGCTAGATCCTGTCACACCTAGTAGTCAGAAAGGTCTTGGCCCTGTAGCTGGGGATCAGAGATGTTAGGTGGCCTTTCATTGTAGAAGCAATCACCAGATTTCTGCCATTATATTATTCTGCATATTATCCTTTTCTCTTTAGATTACGTAAGTAGAATATGTTCATCATTTTCACAAATACCTTGCTAAATGTTCAGGACCTCATTCTTGGTATTCGAGATGGAATTAGTATCTTCCATTTTCTAAATGGAGTTACCTAAGGTTCAAGCAATGACAAATTTTGATTTTGGTTTTAGCTTGTTTCTGGAAAACTCTTCTGGGTCTCAGAAGATAAGAACACACTAGCTTATATCCACACAGGTAGCCCTTCAACTAATGTCTGAAATCAGTGCCACAACAGAGATTTAAATGTTGAGAGCTGTCTCGTGAAGAGTCTTCCAGAAATTATTAATGGGAGGGTTGAGTATAAACTAGAACAGTTTTTAAGCACATTTGCTATCCTTATTTGATTGAGTGGAGTTGCATCAGTCAACACAAAGTTGGGATGTATATGCCTTCCTCCTCCTTGAACGTATGAGCACAGGTATTCATTAGTTTTTCTTAAATCATCCCTTCTTAATAAATCTAACGACTTGAGCCCTGTCTTGCCTGCTGGTGAACACTGAGCTGATGTGTGCAGTGGAGTATATGCAATAGCTTTACGATGTAGAACCCATCATTGCTTTAATAACTTTAAGATGTAGCTTTAAGATGTAGAGCCCATCATTGTGTATGTACATCTCAGGCTACTCTTTCACATGCATTTCACTTTTTCATTTGAATTGCATCTGCTATTTTATTGCCCATTGGGTGCATCTACACATCACTTTGCTTTAGTACTTCCTTTGTGCAGTAATTGCTCCTACTGCGCCACGTGTGCAGCGTGCAGTTAGATTTTGCTGTTACGTTGCCAGAGTGGCACACTATACCAGGGGAGCATGCCACTACAGCTGTGTCTCAGCTCATCACATGTAGACCCACGTGGTTGCTATGTCACCACAATGTGCCGTAGGGCACTTCATTTTACAAGATCCTTCTGCACTTCTTTGCCATCAGCCTTGTTTTCTTCTTTTTTGGGGGGGGGGGGGTTGTTTGCTTCTTTTTATGTTTTTTACTGTGCTGACTAACTGGTGTCATTCACAAACTTGGCCACCTCACTATTCATCCCCCTGTCGAAATCACTTATAAACAGCAGAGGCTTCAGCACAGACCCTAAGGATATCCCATGTCTTATCTTCCACCTCAGTGATTTTATCCGGAAGGACATCCAGTTTGGGCACGAAGATGTCAAATTCACCACTTCCATCAGCAGTTTATTCCATTTAACCACCCTTACTGAGAAAAGTTTGTGCCTTTTTCTAATTTAACTTTGGCTTCAGCTTCCAGCCATTCGTTCTTGTTAAATATTTCTCTGCTAGATTACAGAGGTCTTTAGTACCCAGTATTTTCTCACCGTGTGGTAATTACGTGCTATAATCAAGTCACCTCTCTGTGTTCTTTCGGATAAACGGAACAGATTGAGTTCTTCAAGTTTCTCACTGCAAGACATTTTCTTCAGCACTCAAATCATTATTGTGGCTCTTGTCTGTACCTCTTTCAATGTGGAAAATTTTCCATGATGCCATGTTGACTTGCATTAGTTTGATTTAAGTTCCGTTTTTGTGTGTGGGGGTTTGTGTTTTTTTTCATCAGTTAGATCCCATAGCAGCTTTTCCATTGCTTTACCTAGGATTCATGATGGGCTAACTGGCTTATGGCTATATGATTTATCTCCCTTGCTCTTTTTGTTTAGGTCGGGGTGCTCAAACCCTTGGCCCGTGGCCTGTGGAACTGTGTTATCCAAACTGCCAGGATCCCTGCTGGTCCAAAAATTAGTGACAATGGAGCAGTGCCAATGTTAATTGCTACTGCTCTTTGTTCAAATGTTCAGAGCCGTGGGTAGCCCAGTGGGATGGATAGCTTGGCTTGATCGGGCACATGGGCCTAAGGCAGTGTGAGGCCCTATCTGGGCATGCAGGACTTGGGCTAAGGCATGCAGGGTCTCATTCGAGGTGGCAGTCAGGATTTGGTCTGCAGATTGGTTCAGCACCACTCATCCTACCCATGGGGCTGAAAGGTTGTCTACTGCTGCTCTACCGTGAACTAGCCATCTTCTGTACCTTTCCTAGTATCACACAATTTTTTTGGAGTATTAATATTGACAGGCTAAAAGTCTACATGGATGTCTTTCAGTTTTCAGTGCCATTCCCCCCCCCAGGACTGCCTATTTTAAATGGTTGATCCAATTAATCCTCTCCAGAGAACGTCTATACTGCACAGTGCAGCAGGGTGTATATGTATCCTCCAAGCGAACTTCAAATGCTAGTTTGTCAGTAGGGCAAAGAGCTGGCACGGAGCCTCGCAGCCATACTGCTTCTAACACCTGAACTAGCTCATTCAAAATAAAATACCTCTATGCTACACTGTATATGCATGCCTCTTGTTACTAATGGGCTGCAGAGTATTTTAGCAACCTCTTGTAATACAAGGACATCCCACTGCTACTTTCCAGATGCTCAGCAGAAATATTTGACTGTTTCTGCCATTTCTTCGTCACTTCTGGGGCACATGGCTTATGGGGAGAGGCTGAGGGAACTGAGCTGATTTAGTCTGCAGAAGAGAAGACCGAGGGGGATTGAATAGTGGCTTTCAACTCCCTGCAGGCTGGTACCAAAGAGGATGGAGCTGGGCTGTTCTCAGTGGGAGCAGATGACAGGACAAGGAGCAATGGGCTCCAGTGGCAGCAAGGGAGATTTAAGTTAAATATGAAGAAAACTTCCTCACTAGGAAGATGGTGAAACCCTGGAACAAAGTACCTAGTACCCCGAGAGGTGGTGGACTCTCCATCCTTGGAGGTGTTTAAGACCCAGGTAGACAAAGCCATGGCTGGGATGATGTAGATGGGGCTGGTCCTGCTCTGAGCAGAGGGTTGGACTAGATGTGACCCCCTGAGGTCCCTTCAACCCTCATTGTCTGTGATTCTATGATTTATACATTACTGTTTTTATATCATAAGCAGCCTATATTATTGATAGTTTAAAAAAAAAATCTAGTATATTTAAGTGGAAAGATTTTTTGTTTTGTCTTGAGCACTGGCTTTCCCCCTCTTTCCCTACCCTGATGCCTTTAGTTTCCCTTCAGATTGTTTTACATTTTTTTAACTTGTTGTATAATGATTAGAAAAATGTAGGGCTAGGACTTCAAGAACTCATGCAGTTCATTCCCCTCTGCTGAGGCAGGATCAAGTATGGCATGCTAGTGTTTTCTGTTTTACATTTTGCTGTATATAACTGCTTGCCACTTACCAGTGAGTCATGTTTGTTGTTGTTGTTGTGTTTTTGTTATTTTTTAAACTAAAGTTGTCCTAAAAATTGATGGTGGAACTGTAGCTTTTGGTCCACTCAAACTCTTCTTAAAATGTAATGTTTACAAAACTTGCATTCAATAGGGAATTTTTTATTTTAATTAAAAAGCATATAGCTCTTCATTTGGAATTAAAACAATGCCTTAATTTGCCATAAAATATCTTGGATCATTCAGACGATGTGTTTCCGTAGCTGAACCTTTTGTCTGCTCTTAGTGATGTTGATATTTTTATGTCATTTATTCCTAAATAATTAATATAACCTGCTCTGACACATTTTGGACATGGCTAGATAGAAATCTAATAAATAAATGGCTAATAGAAGAGAATGATGTAACGCTGATAATACAATTATTTTTTCGTATGACCAAAACGGTGTCCATATCTTTATCTTTGTGTGCTTTGGCATTTTTGACAATTTGAGAGCTCCTGGCCATAAGAGATGTTACCAGGGATCACTATGTGGAAGTACCTCTCGCCAGTCCCGCTAATAGGAACGATATCCTGAAAAATGGCTAGAAGAGACCTAGAGGACTGAAAAGTAAAATCCTTCCCCCCCGCCCCATTCAGGCTCTCCCTCTGCTCCTGCCCTTCTTGGTTCCCCTGATTTCCCTCCCCCCCCCCCAACCTCCTGCTTACTTGTGGCTGTCTGCGCTCTCTGTTCTGGGGAAGCAGGCAGGGAAGGGTTAACCTGCCTGCCCAGTCCCTATTGCCCCCACTATGGAGGCTCTGCTCTTCTCCTGGCTGAGCCCAGCCCAGAGAGCAGCAGCAGTGACAGTAATGCCTTAGTAGGGAGGTTAACCCTTCACTACCTCCTGCCCCTGGATAGGCTGAGCAGTGTTTACCTAACGGGTAGCCAAGAGTGTCTACATCTTAGCGTGATATGACCTGGGTGCCACGGATCACAGATAATGCTGCTCTGAAGTGGCTTAACTTTGAGTCATCTAATGAGTACTTAAAACTAGTTTCAGTGAAGTCATTAAGAAATGCAGGAGTTGCCCAGCATTACCAAGTAACAAGGCCCAAAGTGTAAATCAAAGTGTCACTGCTCTCTCGTACAGAAGACATCCCTATGAAGCAGTCTTCTACATAACAGGGATGTCTACATGTGAAATTAATTTGATTCAATACAGCCTGGTGCAGGTCATGCTGGAGTCTGTTGTTTCTTGGCTCAGCTTTTACATGTGCACCTAGGACCGTAGCACATTGAGCCAGGTTGGAGTAGCCCCAGCTGGGAGACATAGGGTGTCAGCCTGCCAGCCCGGGGCTCCTTTGACCCATCTCAACGTGCTGCAGCAGGGCTGGCTGGGGCATGAGTATGCTGCAGTGCAGAGCTTGCCAGCAGGCAGCCCCACATTGTAGCACCCTCATGCCCCAACCAACCCCAGTCACCATCTCCCTGTGGTGGATTAAATAGCTCCACTGTAGGACAGCATTTGTGTTGGGCAGTACTATCCTATGGCACAGTTAATTAATTTACTCAGACCTAATAGCACTGCTTGTGTATGTGATGACGCTTTACTGCGGAGCTAATCAGGCAGCTCTACAAAAAGCATCTAGTCTAGATACTCCCAAGATGGTCCCTTTTATGATGGGTGAAGTGTAACTGGGGCAAGTGATTCTGCATTGGTTGGATCCATATTTCTGTTACAACCCCTAAATTATGCAGCAGTGTATTATGATGTGTGCATTTCACCAGGCATTTCTAAATGGAGGGCATTATTAATATACATCAGATTTCCCTGTAGATTCCCGAAACCAAAGCTCTCGCATTGTCCTGCAGGCCACAGCAGGTTTATTTTGTTTTAAACAGTTTATGTTTGGATTTCTGTCTGTGTGAGAGTTTCCAGATTTCTGAAGGGAATTACTTCCAATATAGTACTTAGCATGTCTTTGCCATCTGGGTTTTCACTTTTATTTGGTTCAATCCAAAGATTAAAGACTGACAAATTGGACCTAATGGTGGTATAAATCCCTGTGGAAAACACATTTCCATGATTCTTTTTTATTATTAATATATTTTTTCAGCTTAATAAACTGATAAACTTGTACAACACTTGGGGACTAGTAACAATACCCTCTTAATCATAGATTCGTAGATTCATAGATGTTAGGCCCCGAAGGGACCTCAATAAATCGAGTCCGCCCCCCTGCATAGGCAGGAAAGTGCTGGGTTCAGATGACCCCAGCCGGATGTCCATCCATCCTCCTCTTGAAGACCCCCAGGCTAGGGGAGAGCACCACCTCCTTTGGGAGCCCATTCCAGACCTTGGACGCCCTAACTGTGAAGAAGTTCCTCCTCATGTCCAGTCTAAATTTGCTCTCTGCTAGCTTATGGCCATTATTTCTTGTGACCCCCAGGGGTGCCTTGGTGAGTAGAGCCTCACCAATTCCTTTCTGCGCCCCCATGGTGAATTTATCGGCAGCCACAAAGTCGCCTCTCACCCTTCTCTTGCGGAGACTGAAGAGGTCCAGTTGCCCTCGTCTCTCCTCGTAGGGCTTGGCCTGCAAGCCCTTAACCATGTGAGTGGCCTCCTCTGGACCCTCTCCATGTTGTCCACATCCCTCCTGAAGTGCGGTGCCCAAAACTGGACGCAGTACTCCCACTGTGGCCTGACCGGCGCCTGATAGAGGGGAAGTATCACCTCCTTGGCTCTGTTTGCCATGCCTCTGCTGATGCACGATAAAGTGCCATTGGCTTTTCTGATGGTTTCGTCACACTGCCGACTCATGTTCATCTTGGAGTCCACTAGGAGTCCGAGATCCCTTTCCGCTTCCGTGCTGCTGAGCAGGTCATTTCCTAGGCAGTAGGTGTGCTGGGCAGTTTTCCTCCCTAGGTGCAACACTTTGCATTTCTCCTTGTTAAATTGCATCCTATTGTTTTCTGCCCATTTGTCCAACCTGTCCAGGTCTGCCTGTAGTTGTTCCCTGCTCTCCAGTGTGTCAACTTCTCCCCACAGTTTTGTATCATCCGCAAACTTGGACAGAGTACACTTCACTCCCTCGTCCAAGTCACTGATGAAGACATTGAAGAGTATCGGCCTCAGGACTGAGCCCTGTGGGACCCCACTGCCCACTCCCTTCCAAGTTGATACCGACCCATCCACCACCACTCTCTGGGTACGACCCTCCAGCCAATTCTCCACCCACCAGACTGTGTAATCATCCAAGTCACAGCCTCTTAACTTGTTCACCAATATGGGGTGGGATACCATATCGAAGGCCTTCCTGAAGTCTAAGTAAATGATATCTACCCCTACTCCTGCGCCCAGGTATTTTGTAACCTGGTCATAAAAAGAAACTAGATTAGTCAGGCATGATCTACTTTGCTATGAACCTGTGCTGGTTTCCCCTCAGCATAATTTTCCCTCCTGGGCTCTCACATATATGAGCCTTAATAATCTTTTCAAAGACTTTGCCAAGGATGGAGGTGAGACTGACTAGCCTATAGTCGCCTAGATCCTCCCTCCTCCCCTTCTTGAAAATAGGAACCACGCTGGCCCTTTTCCAGTCCTCTGGAACTTGTCCCGTGCGCCACGAGCGTTCAAATATTCCCGCCAGTGGCTCTGCAATGATGTCGGCCAGTGCCTTCAGTACCCTCGGATGCAGCTCGTCCGGGCCTGCCGACTTAAACGCATCCAGTTTTCCAAGCGACTCTGCACCATCTCAGGGTCAACACCTGGTAGTCTGGTGCCCAGCTGCTGCCTCTCTACGAACCCATTGTGAGACTTGTCTTGCCCCTCGTTTAGGAACACTGAGGCAAAGACCTCATTGAGGAGTTCAGTCTTGTCCCCCCTGTCTTTCCCCCCTTTTGCCCATTCAGTAGTGGTCCTATTCCACCCTGGGCTTTCCTTTTACTCCCTATGTATCTGAAAAACAATTTTTTGTTATGTTTGTCATGTTTAAAAAAAATCAAACTTTTGACTTTCTCTTGCACTGCAGGTGAAGGGAAATGCACCTTGTAGATAGACAAAAGCCAGATCTGTCTTCGTTGCCCTGTGATGATAATTCCTTCTTCCTTGTCCTCTTCATTTTTAATTGCCCTGTGAGGTCTAAAGTCAATAGCTTCACATCCAGACTGCTGAACTGTTTGCTTCTTTGAGTGCTGGTGGAAGAAGTGCATATAACAGTTTTAAACAATTAAAAAAAATCTGTTGGGGTTTTGGAATATAAATGTCTGGCTATTCAGCTATACGTTGAACTCATGATGCCAAGAAAGTCTGGGCGACATGGCATTCATGTCTTTTTTTTGTTTTTTGTTTTAATCAGCTGGCTTTTAAAATGGCCTCCCTGAGTGTAATGAATGTGACAAGTTGCCATTTCTGGGTTGTAATAACCTGTAGCAAGTACCTGGTAGCTTTATGAGAACACATTTTGTATTCTAGTGGCAGCTTTTGTGTTGCCTAACCAAAATGCCTTATGTAATAATCCAGCGAAACATTTCTCTAACCCAGCACAATAATAGAAACACACTCTCGAACGCTCAGTGAAATCTCATAACAATGATAAGCATTATTTTGTCTTATATTAGTACCACGTCTGCTGCTTTAATGGAGTTGGAGAGAATTTCCACCATTTCTGGCTCAAAAGAATCAGTCATTTTCTGCTGCGAAAATTTCCCGTTACTGGAACTGTAGAAATGGCTTGGCAGAGATGTTACCTCTGTGCAGTCCTGCACTAAGTTGGATTTGATAGTCAATAGTTGTACCAATGAGCTCAAACACAGCATAGATGCACAGTAAAAAATAAATAAAAAACAGCATTGGCCTCCAAGACTTTGATTCAAATAGGAAAGGCAAAATAAGGAAGTACTGTCACCATGCCCATTTTTGCCATTTAATAGAAGACATAAAGCAAAAGGAGATTAGAAATTAGATGCAAAAAAGGGCTTAATCCCACTGTAGTTCAGTGCCACAGCACCTAATATTGAGCGTCCGGTCCATGGCGTGAAATCCAGACTTCTGTTAGACACTCCAACTCCTTATGCAGTAGTTGGAGAGAGGTGTGTCCACAATCCTGCATCTCTATCAAGCTTAGACGTATGACTCAGGACTTAAGAGAGGTGCTCTGGTAACGGTGCCTTTATACATTTATTTAATGGTTGCAGCCCTTGCCCCCTCAACATGCCCCCCCTCCAAAATAAACACAAAACCTCTGCCTAGGCACATGCATTGGAGGTCTGGGTGACCTCTCGTGTATACACCATGATCCAGAAGGATCAACAGTTGCCAAACAGCTCTTGTCCTTGGCAAGAAATGCAAGGACCCATGTTTCATCTTCTTTTTAGCCCAAGGTGGTTTAAACCTACATCTTGTGTATCCTAGGAGGGTGCCCTAACCACCAATGTAGAGATGTATAAATGGCTCCGATAGGACATCTATGCCTATGGACAGACGTGAATTTGGGTCTTGTGAAGCCAGGAAGAGAGGACAATAGTGAGCACGGCTGTGTATAGTGGGCAGTGTACTCTCTCAGGGTAGAGGGTGTTTGATAGACTCTTAAGTGATGTGCCCAAGGTCATACTGTAAGTCTAGGCCAAAGCTCTGAATTGAACTCCGATCTCTCCAGTGCAGCAGGGCATTTTGGGGGACATTGTTTCCACACACCTGAATATACCCTCTCTCTCCACGTTGGGCTAACTACTGTCATGTTTTGCCGGTATCATCTGATGATAATAAGTAGTATTCATCTGTATTATTCACACGTTTGTAGGTAACGTGGTATTCGGTGTAAGACGTGTTTTTTTATGTTTAGCAATCTAGCCAGAGGTAGAAATTTATTGTGTTGCTTATAGTCAGCTTTGGGGACAAAGCTCTTCCCATTTGATAGGGGCTGAGCTAATATCATTAGACTAGTAGGAAATCAAATTTTGGGAATGCTTACCTAGAATAAAATGAGTATCAAACAGTGGCCTGGTGCATAGAAAAGATAACATTATTAACGCATGCATCAGAGAGATGTCAAACTTTGGAAGAAAAGCATCTGCCTGGACCAGTGGAGGCCGAGTTATAAGTGACCTGGGCAGGCCGTGTGTGGCACATGACAGCTCAGGGAGTGGGCAGGGAGCAAAACAGCAGATAGATCAGGAAGTGGAGAGGAAGGCAACGGATTGGACAGGAAGCACAGGGAAGGAAGCAGAAAGCAGAGCAGTGGATCAGGCAGGGAGCAGAAAGCAAATTGGGAAGAGGAAGGTAACTGGAGTGTAGGAAGGCGCAGCTAATTTGGGGAATGCCTGCCAAAAGGCTGGTCCCCACTGAGCTAGACAAACGTGGCCTGTTGGAAATGGAAAGAGAAGAGACGGGGTGAGACAAGGTAGTTCTTCAGCACAGGGCCAGCCTTATTCTGACAGATTCGAGCACAAGTTCTTTGATTTAGCATGTTTGAAAACCCTGTAAGTAATTGTCATGATTTATTCTTGAACTGGCAGTCTAAGCGAACCAGTGCTCCGTACACCCGCAGTGCGTGAAACACTCGGTGGTTCATGGGGGGTATAGGAGGATCCCGATGTTTTGGCCTTGAAGTCTAAGCAAGTTAATTTCTGTCTTTTATTCTCAATTTGGATGAATGGGAGGACATAAAATTTCAGCTGTCTCACCTCTTTTCAAATATTACTGTAATATAAAATAACCTTTACAACAAAAATGAAATCTCATTATAAAATGTCATCCTAATTCAAACCAACTGTTTCATAATTTGTTTCTGTAATATTAAATTAAATGTTTTTTTCGGAGTAAAACTAGAGTAACGTTTATTTAAAATGTGTGCAACATTACCAAGAATTACTTTGTAGATGTGTAGACATTGTTTTGTTTTTCTGGGGGGGTCTTTAAAAAAAAAAAAAAAAAGCTTCCTCCAGTATGAGCACAGCCAGTGTTGTAATTACTCAAGTCAAACTGTGATTCTTTAAAGAAGAATTTATATAAAGTAGCTATTTTTTACCATGGGCATTTGAAGCATGTTAGTCTATGTAGGTTTGGCAATCAGAGTTGGCTATGAATGGGCTCACTTCAAATTTCTCTTTTGGGTATTTGCTTATACCTCTGACGATCCCTGTCTTTTTTTGGCACCTATAGACCCCAGTTATGCAAAATGTACATTCGAATAACTATATTTTCCTACACTGGAATAAGCACCATCCTGGAAATATGCCTAACTTGAATCATGTGAATTCATCCATTAACATTAATGTGATTACTAACATGCTAAAATTTACTGAGACAAGTTTCAGTACCTTGCTGCGTCAAGGTCCCAGGTCTTTCCTATGAGTTCAGTGTGATTGCTCCCATGTGCAAAGTTATGTATACAATCCTTTGGGATTGTTGTTTATAGATAAGTAATTCATTTTAGAATTATTCAAAAAAATATCGTAGGATTACATCAAAAAGATATTTATGGATTTCTACAACATTTTAACAAGAAGTGTGCCAGATTTATGCCCGTAATTAGTGTGGGCAGGGAAGTCAAGTGGTGATAGCTGTATATAGATAATTGAGCACTGCAAGTATGCGGAGACTGTTCGAATGCACAGCTAGAAAAACAGTCCAGGCAGATTTGGGGCGTATTTGGATGTTTTGATGTCTTGAAGGCCAAATTTGGAGAGGCAGCCTCCCACTGGTTCTTAGATGCTGCATTAATACAACTTTTACCCGTTGCCAACTGTGACTAGAAAATTGTCAGCAAATTAGTTGTGGGTGGAAAAAAAGTGCAATATAAGTTAGCAAAAATGATTATTTTTGTTGTTACTAAAGCCAGCTTCTCAACATACAGTGAAAGAAGCCCGCAGATAAAGGAAGCCTCTCCTCCCTTGGCAGGTTATAGAGGGGAACACCAGGCTGGAAGAAACCCTTAGAGCATTTAATCCAGCCCCTGTGTTCATAGGCATTTATCTCAGGAATTTGGGTATGAAGAGACCTCAGGAGGTCACATCTAGTCCAACCCCCTGCTCAAAGCAGGAGCAGCCCCAACTACATCATCCCAGACACAGCTTTGTCTAGTCAGGTATTAAATGCCTCCAAGGATGGAGATCCCACCACCCCTCTGGGTAACCAGTGATTTACTACTTTCCTAGTTAAAAAGCTTTTCCTGATATCCAACCTCAACTTCCCTTGCTGCAGCTTGAGCCCATTGCTCCTTGTCCTGCCATCTGCCCCCACTGAGCACAGCCCAGCTCCATCCTCTTTGCAGCCCCCCTGCAGGGGGGTGAAGGCTGCTATTAAATCCCCCCTTGGTCTTCTCTTCTGCAGACTAAATAAGTCCAGTGCCCTCAGCCTCTCACAACACAGGAAGGCAAAACCCCACAGTTGATGCCAGTCTGATGGTGAAGGTATAATTCCCTCCTGACCACAAATATGTGATCAGTGTGATGCTGAGTGGCAGAGCAAGACCCTCTCTTCAGGATGCTTCTCTGAGTTTAACAAACTCAGCACAATTATCAGTATGTTCCAGTCAAAAGCTTCCAACTTTATCTGTAGCCAACATCTCAATGCTTCAGAAGAAGGGGAAGAAAAAAAAAAGATTAAGATTAAAAAAAAAAAAATGTTTTAAAAAAATAAGAGATTTAAAAAAGCACCTTTCCAAACCCATCATAATGCTTTCCTGGCCCTAACTGGTGTTTTGGGGGCAGGCGTTGCCAGAAACCTCCCATGGTACAGGAGATGTACCTATAAGTTTCAACCTGGGGACTAACAGCACAACTCCAACAATGTTTTAGAGCCAAAACTCCATCTTATCTCACCATCTCTGCCATTAACTTATCCAGCTGCATCTTAAACTGGTTCAGCATCTCTCTCCCCATTACCTAGCAAAGGGAAACCATCTCAAAACGTTGGTTGTTTAGGCGTTTTCTTTGAGTTTGCAATCTAATTGTATCTGCAGTCCGTGGTACACCTACACAAGATGTTTACTGTGACGCTGCCTAATTAACTCCACAGCCAGATCTCAGCGTCCACACGTGGAGCCCAGTTAGGTTGCAGGAAATGAATTAACTCCGCCGCAGGTTAGTACTTGTAAACACAAATCCAGTCCTGAAGTGGAGTTATTTAGTGCACAGCAGTGCACATGTAGACACTGGCTGGGGCACAAGGGGGCTTCAGTGCAGGGGCTGCCTGCTGGCTAGCCCTGCACTGGAGCACCCTCATGCCCCAGCCGGCCTCTCTGCAGCACATTGGGCTGGGCTGGAGCAGCCCCGGCAGGCTGACCCCCCAGACCACCTGCCAGCCAGGGCTGCTCCACATATAAACGCCACACCCAGGAGCAATAAACTCCAGGTTGATAAGCCCCGGAGTTTATTGCTCTGTGCAAATTGCTCATGTAGATGCACTCAGTGTGTAGCCATTTGATCTTGTGTTTTGTTTTTTCCCCAGCCTAAAAAGCTCCTTCTCTTCCTTCATATTTGCTTCATGAATATGCCTGTTAAGAGGGGATGTACACCCCCCTCAAGCTCTGTTTTGCTAACCTACACAAGCTAAGCCCCTTTAATTTTCTCTGATAAGAAAAAGTCCCCATTCTCTTCTGTTGGGCCTATTTTGACCTCCTCCCAGTGACCAGAACCACATACAGTATTGCAAACAGGGTCTCGCCAGTATGTTGCGCCATGACACTAGTACTTCCTTGCCTCTACTGCAAATACCCCATCTACTACTTGCTAAGATTGTGTTTGCTTTTTTTGTTTTGTTTTGCTTTGTTTTTTGTTTTTGTTTTTTACAGCTATGTTGCATTAATGGCTCATGGTCATCCTGTGATGAACTACCAGCCCCCACATGCCTCTTGTTCTCAAAACGCCTCTAGTCTATGCAGTGCCATTTATAGCTCAAGCCCTTGTTACTGGTCCCTGGCTTTGCACTTCATCCTATTAAACTTCATTTCAGTTCATTCCTCGGTACTCATCTAGTCTTTTTCTATATTGGAAGCACCCCTCAGCTTAGCATCATCTACACATTTCATGAAGATGCATCTGGGTCCAGTGCCAGGGTTGCTGATGAACTCGTTAAGCAGAATGGGAACGCGTTAGGTAGCATCTCTCCACTCAGATAACTCACCCTCCAAAATAACCTGCCTTTGAACTGGCTCTTTTTCCACCTCGTAATTATGACCTTGATCCCTGTCCTTTCCAGATGGGCCAATAATGGCCTACTAGGCAAAATATCAAAAGCAGTAGCCTTAACCAAGAAGCTCATTCCTTGTCACAGGAAGATTAGTGTGACACGATCCTCCTCTGATAAGCCCCCTGTTGTGTTTTGTCCCATTTTCCATTTCTTTCCAAATCTTTAACTGTTTCCTTTGGTATCAACTTTCCCTCTATTGAAAGCAAGCTAAAAATCATAGTCATTATCTGTTAACTTTTTATTCTTTGCTTTTTTTTGGTATACTCCAAGGGCATCCCCCCCCCCCCAACCCCATACTCCTTTTTCAAACATGAAAGCCCTGCTTTTCTTTTGGGGTGGGAGTTCATTTCAATTGCTGCTGAAGAAGCAATTATAAGAAATGTATCTTGTATAGGAGTTAGCAGTACCCAGAGCCTCCTTTTCAATTTAATAGCTAGAAATAGAAGGAAAATCTTCCTTAAAACACTCTGCTTTATTACTTTAAAGCAGTGGCTATTTGCTGTAGTGGGCCGCACTTGAAGCTCTCAGCGTGTTACCTGCACCGCATGTGCACAACTTACTCCCCATGTATCCATTTAACAGGATGTCACATGAGCCACAGCAGTGTGTTGATTGGGCTGGTGCCATGGGTTGAGAACCCCTGCTTTAAAGAAACATGGATGCATTTGCGTGAGCCATCGAGGAATGAGTAAGGGTTCAGCTTTCCACAAAATAACAGGAAACCACTAGCATGATGTGTATTTAAAACAGCTGGACTATTCCTGATACTTGACAAATGTTATTTTATCTGAGTAAGATTTTAAAAAAGGACAAGGAAATCTGGGAAAAAAAATGAAAACGTGAAAATGAAAGTGTTGAATGAAATACCAACTAGATAACAATAATGTTTTTTAATGTTATTGTCATACGCTATTATATTATTATAACACCTAGGAATATCACCACGCACCAAAACCTCCTTGGGCTCAGGGCTGTACAAGGATAGACCGACACAAAACAATTGTCCCTAAAAATCTTCCAGTCCATTTTCAAAGATTGGGCGAATGACACCTGTGTTGTGAGACTTGCCTGCTGTTTGCCAAGAAGATCTGAACTTTCACCTGCCTGCAAATTGCATGTCAATACTTTAGCCACTCTATAATCCGTGACTACATCTGGGTTGTTTCTCTGTTTCCAGATCTGGATGATCCAATAGTGACAGTTCATCAGAGCATAGGGGAAGCAAAAGAGCAGTTCTACTATGAGAGAACAGTGTTTCTCAGGTGTGTTGCCAACTCCAATCCGCCCGTTCGGTACAGCTGGCGGCGTGGTCAAGAGGTATTGCTGCAGGGGTCCGACAAAGGAGTCGAAATTTATGAGCCCTTCTTTACCCAGGTAGGAATTGAGGTACAGTATTTCTTTTTTTTTTCCCCCCTTTACACAGTGCTTTCAACTTCACTTCCATCTTAAACATGAACCCACTAGGAAAGAAATTCCCTCCTTCCGTTTCAAACTGTGTGTGTGTTGCTGTACCCTGCCCACAGTTCTTCTCAACATGTCTGTTATATATGGCAGAGGTTTTCATCAGGTTGTTTCGTTTTACGCGTAAGAGCTGGAGGGAATGAGAAGCCAGATGCCATGTAATACAGTGAGAGCTTGGGATCTAATCCCTTGAAACTCCCCTCCTGCCAGTGAAGATCATAGGGAAGTAGGGCTGGAAGGGACCTCACAAGGTCATTTAGTCCAGCCCGCTGTGCAGGGCAGTATCGTCTCTGGCTGGATCATCCCAGCCAAGTCTGTCCAACCAGCTCTTGACCATTTCCAAGGATGTAGATTCCAGATGTTTTCTAGGCAGCCTGCTCCAGTGCTTGACTACCCTCGTCCTCCCCCTTGCCATCCTAAATTTTCTCTGCTACAGTCTGAGGTCATCGTTCCTAGTCCTCTCCCCTGTGGTCACAGAGAAAAGCCCATCTCCACCCTCTCTCTAATGGCCCTTCAGTTATTTAAAGACTGGTATCAAATCCCCTCTCAGTCTTTCCTTCTCCAGGCTAAATAACCCTAGTTCTTGCAGCCTTTCCCAATACATCTGATTCCCTGGCCCCTAATCATTTTCTGTTGCTCTGTGCTAGCCTTTTTACAATCTCTTGTTGGGGTTGGACTCCATGATCTTCTGAGGTCCCTTCTAGCCCTAATGTCTATGAAATCTGTCCACATCCTTCTTGAGGTGTGGGACCCAAAACTGGACACGGTACTGCAGGTGAAACCCCTTCAGTGCTTAATAGAGCAGAAGAAACAATTCCCTTGATTTACAAGTGACATTCCTGTTGGTACAACCCAGGATGCTGCTGGTTTTTTTGCAACAAGAACACCCAGTTGGTGCAAGCTGAGCTCATTGCAACCCCCAAGTCATCCTCTACAGTACCACAGTCTAGCCAGTTGTTCTCAAGTTTGTGTATGCATTCTTCCATCCAAAGTGCAGAACTTTGCACAATTTCCCCCAAAGTACTTGCTATTAATGGAGACAAGGTTATCTGAGTAATGTGATTTCAGAGCTGAGTGATTTAAGAGCAGAAGCCCCTTGAAAAGTCCATAATATTTGTGCTCTGTAGTCACTGCGGTTCTTTGTTATCCACCCCAGAGACTAATACTATGGAAGAGGCTCTTTAGCTGGTCAGATACAGTTTGTTTAATTTTTCAGATAATGAAACAGCTGCACAAAAATGGACATTAATTTTCTACCCTGAGATCCTTAACAGGCCCTGTCTGCGTTTTTGTGGTATAGAAGCCAGATGCATTTGAGGACTCTAGTCAAAGGTGTTTTAGACCAGTGGTTTTCAACCTTCTTTGGTTTGTGGACGCCCCAAAAAATTTGAATGGAGGTGTGGACCTCCTTGGAAATTTTAAATGCAGGTGAAGACCCTTTGGATTGTAAGTGTGGGTATTCATATCATTTTGAATGATCACAGACATCTTTCATGGGCCCCTTAGATATAATCTGCAGACCCCCAGGTCTCCATGGACCACGGATTACAAAAATAAGCTTTTAAGCTAAATTCACCCCTCTCTGAATTTTATCCCTTGAGATCTAAATACCCCGAATGAAAGGGAGTGCCTTTCCTGGGCTGCATACCAGGTTGGTAATATACCCTACAGGACAGGAGCGTGGATGCTTTTGAGTCTGCGGGAGAGTTGTGCATGCCTATGGGAAATACAGCTATGACCAGTGCCATCAGCATGAAAGTGGCATTAAAAAAAAAAAGCAGCAGACAGGCAACCCCTAAATTAGGGTAATCTTCCCCAGTCAAATGGATGATTTCTCCTGGAAGGATAAGGGGAAAACTCTACTGGTGTAGGATACACTGGGTTTGGTGTTAGCTCTGTCCATCCTGGGGGAGCCATTTGTCGAAGGCAAGCAGCCTTTTACTTGCTACTTTACTGCCTAGCAGGATGTCACAGTAATGGCTCTTACTGCATGCAATATCTCAGGATTTTGCCCATCTGTCTATTCCTGATTCAAATGCAATTTACGTTGGTATAGAAAACTGATACGGGTTACGCTGGAGTATGTAACCATCTGTCCAGACCCTGAGCGTATATATTTGTATAGTAGCGTTGCAGTGTTGTTACTGTGATGGTCCAGGAAATGTCTCAGAGGCAAGGATTTTTTGTGATGTATTTTATTGAATCAACTGTATATGTGGCAGAGTGGTTGGATAAGCTTTTGAGTATCAAAGGTCCTTCTTCAGGTCTGAGAGAAGCAGATGCATGCTGAGATAAATAGAATCACAGAAAATTTGGGTTGGGAGGGAGCTCAGGGGGTCACATCTAGTCCAACCCCCTGCTCCAAGCAGGACCAGCCCCAACTACAGCATCCCAGGCAAGGCTTTGTCTAGCTGGGTCTTAACAACCTCCAAGGACAGAGACTGGGAAGCCTGCACCAGTGTTTTATTGCCCTCCTAGTGAGAGAACTACCTTCCTAGTGTGAAAATACTAAGAGAAAGCACTTCTATCATATTCTGGAAATATTTTTTATAAGCATGTTCAGAGTAAGTTTTCTATTTTCAAATTATTGTACTACTCCCTAAACACTGATGGCAAGATCAGCAGCAGATATCAGCAGGGGTAACTCCTTTGAAGTCACTGCTGTACAAACATAAGGATCCGACCCTGAAGCCATAGCTGTTTTCCAAATGTCCCCAACCTAGCTAGTGTGAAGTGACAGTGCATAGGAAGTGAAATGCTAAAAAAAACTTTGGAAGAAGCTAACGTCTATTGCAATCCTCTTCTCTGATTGTAACTTTTCACCCCTTTTGAATTTTAAGTTTTGTTCCACATTCATCCTTTCCATTAAAGCAGGGGCTGGGAAAATGGAGAAAGGTGGTTTGCTCCAGAGTGTTTCTACTGATGTACGGGTTGTGAGAACCCAAGCTTGTTGGCCATCAAAATGCTCCAATCCAGTTTTTGAATGCATTTGTATTTTTTGAAGACAGTAGAGCAATCCTTGTCCAAAAGGGAGCAGATCCTGTTTCTTTCAGCCAAACCTGAGTGACAGCAGTTCCAAAAAATAAAAATAAAAAGGTGGCAGGGTGTATTTTCAAAATTCAAAACAACAGTGAGCAAAGCTATAAATGAAAAGCTGCTCAGGAAATCAGTCTCGGAGCAGAGAGCAACCTGCAACTTTCATAAACAATTCTGAGCTAATGATTTGAGAGCACCATCATTTTTGCTTTTTATTATACCTGACAGCTTTATATTGCTAAAATAGCTTGATATTCTACAGAGAGATGGGCAGGCTGAAACCTAGCTGAGATGAGAATTAGATTGGGGTAGTAGAGTTATTGGGCTTCTGAAAGCAATGAGATTATTTTTAATTCACCATGTATGGACTGGGTTAGGGAATCTGTGGTTTGTTTTCTGGGGAAGTGAGCACAGATGTGTAGCTCGGAGTCTTTTGACTGTTTAATTAAAAGTGAGAGGCCCCCTCTGAGGTGGGAATTCTTGACTAATAATGTGGAAATGTTTATTATCATCTCCTTTATGAGATAAGTTCTTAGTGGATGATAAAATATGTCATGTTAAATTACATCCCGCATTTTTCTTAAATATGGTTTCTAAGTCGCAAGGACTGTCCTCCGTACAATTTTTGCCTGTGTTGAAGTAATGAATAAATCAGATTGTCATGTTAATAGTCAGGAGCTTATCCATAACCTTTCTACATTTATTGGAGGTCAGGTTGAATTACTGTATCTTGCTCTGTGTGCACATGAGATGCGATACATGTTTAGAAGAGAACAAAATGTAATTAAAGGTTCAAGCATCATAAATGCCTCACGCATATTCTTGCATAATTGGTTCTCCTGATGGCGTGGTAGGAAACGGCAAGGGTCCGTGTGCAGTGGGATATGAGATATTTGGATTTAAAGTGTCTTGAGATATGCCTTTGACAGCCCTTTTCCTGTTGATATGTTTGAGGCTGGATTGTCAGCCTGCTGCAAGGAAAACAAATGCTTGCAATGTTTTAACTTTTCTCTGCTATGACAGCCGAAGAAAGAGAGGGAAGAGGGCAGAAAAAGCAATATATCGTATTCACATTTCCACTGTTTGCCCTGTTTCTTTTGACCTTCCTATTTCATTAAGTAATAGAAATCGAAGCATAAGCCACTTGAGTTTAAACATCCCATTATTAAGATGTAACACAGCGATGGCCTGGCATTTTAGGGACCCTGTAACTCAAAAAATAGCTTTCAACTTTGAAAGCATTTCTTTTAGCGATTCAGTCCACATCAAGGATTACTTAACTCAGCTGCTGTGTGAGAAACCTGCATGCGCTCATGGAAAAAACAGCTGAATTACTGGACTTTTTTTTCTTTTTAAACCATAAACTTGCTGCACATTTTTTTTCCTCAGGATTTTCATCCTTGTCATTACATATTGTAATTGCACAGTTCAATTACAGGATTACATTTGCTGTATTTACACTAATTATGTAATTAGGCGTAATTAGACTAATTACACAAATCAACTAAAATTATTTTTAACAAATCATGGCAATTCACACAACATAATCCACAATGAAGTTGTGGGATCTGTCCACAATTTCAGCAAGGAATTTCCAGCTCATGCTTAAACATGCAAAACTCGCCATGGACCTGATCTCCATCCGGTTCAGTAAGTTCGTTTCCTTTGCCTAATCTGAAGCCCGCTTGGGTTGGCCTGAATTATCCTATGCTTAAAATAAGTTTTTTTGGCCTGTGTATTTTATTGTTGTGTGCCTTTGGAGGGTCTAATGTGAAGACCGGATACTGCAGATGCTTAAACAGTTTGTCCTTAATTTCAGCCTAGCAGCTCGGGTGGGACTAATTGTATGGTATAGTGAAGCCTGGTACTAGACTCTGAGATTGCTTTTAGGCAAGCACTTCCCTGTCCTAGCCCCATGCCCTTTTCTTTTATTTCCTTCACATTTTGCTGATTAAGACATGTACAGGGGTTTTGAGTGTTGCCAGCCCAGTTGGCCATCCCTCCCCTTCTCATTTAACCCTATGCAAGTGATGTGTATGCCTCCCTTTGGTTTAATTAAAACATTACACCAGGTGATATTTTCCACAGTCTAGTGGAAATCTTATAATAAGAGCTGTCTAATGTTTTCTCTCTCTTTCCATGTGTGGTCCCATTCTTACTTAATTTACTCAGAGCTTTTATTCGCGTTAGTGGGACAGGTGAATAATTATGGCGCTTTAACAATATAGGGCTTAGAGCTCATGTGCTTTCATTTGTCTTCTCTGGCCCCTTGCTGAGTGGAAGTTACAGTTCTGTCTCCATCAGGTTTAAAAGCTGCAATAGTCTAGTCCTAAGGCAGCATTGGAGTGGACAGGCTAAATGACTTCACGAGTTCAGCCCCTGAAGAGCAAATCCCTTCCTAGCCCACCTTTGGCAAAGGGTTAATGTTGCGTTTGTGCATGCCCTGGACATGCTACATGGCAGAGCCTTTCCTTAGTGTAAGGCTAGTAGGGGGGATAGGGCTTTATCCCACTTCAGCTTCTCCCTGGTAGCTGATCCTCTGTGCGCTCTTCCCCCATAGCAAGTGGAAGCTAAACATCTGTAACTTTGCCGTCTCTTGCACGGAGGGCTCGGGCCATCAGGATTTGTCTTGTCCTTCTGGTTGGCTGGTGTCAGCTCAGATATGCTGGAACTGGGTAGTCTGAAGAGCAGATGCAAAGCTTAAAATATGTTTTTATTTCTGTGCTTAAAATTAATTGCGTATGCATGTTTCAATACAGCTTTATTTTATTTGGTGTATCCGTGGCACACTGTTGTGCTAACTGAAAGAAAATTACCATAAATATGTTATAGTGCTCAAACTGCCATGGGTTTTTATTTTATTTTTTTCCCCCGTCTGCCTTGCTTCACGTTGAAATGTTTTTGTTGTTGTTGCTGCTCCATGATGTCTTTGTTTTTCTTCTCGATTTAAAAGCAAGTCTTTGTGTTTAACAGTTTTTCGGATTTTTTTTTGATCGCATCTGATATCGCTTTGTCAAGGAAACAAACACCTGGATCTTAACTAACAATAGTCTAAGATTTTGCCTACTTTTTTCATTAAAGTTTTTTTTTTCCTTTCCTCCAAATGTTTCTGGTCTTGTTATGCCCAATTCTTATAGCATTTTATATGAAATTCTCCTGCTTAGATACTATAATTTTCTTCAGTTTCTCTTGAAAAGAACTCCTTTATTAAATACTCTGTTTCAGATCATTGCACCATAATTTACATAAATACTGTCTAAAAATAATATCATTGGGGAAGATGATTTAAAAAGGAAAACAACAGGGTTTTTTAATTTTATGATTTAATTTTTTTTACAGCAGCTTCTGGTTTTTGATTAAGTTGGGGGTAGGGGGGTTCTTAGTGGGGTTACTTTTACCTGATGTGAGGTGCAGCAAACGTGATGGCTTCAGAGTTGCTTCTAAAACAAAGGCTTCTTTCCTCTTTCTTCCTTTTTTTTTTTTTTTTTTAAACAGTAAATGGGGACCAAAAAAATCCCACACCGTTGTTTATGTGAGACTCTGTGGGCACGTCCACACGTGATGCTAATGGCGCAGTAGACTAGCTCTACTGCTCATTAGTGCAGCACGAAAAAAACTGCTAATGCACTGTAGAATTAGTCTACTGTGCACTGGTGTCATTTAAAAAGCATGTGCCTGCACTAAGGCGCAGTAGGACCAATTACAGAGCATTACGTTAGTACCGGTGGGCATTTATACACATGCATTTTTGTGCAGGGATGTGCCAGCAATCCAGCGGGTTGGAGCAGACTTGATCAATCGAGCACGTGCAGTTTTATAATGACACAAAATGCACATCAATGCACAGAAAACAGTGGTGGTGTGCTTTTGAACTCTAAAGCATCTACGATGCGTTTTAGCTCAACAGTGTCCCACCACCATTTTCTCAGCGCTGATACACATTTTGCTGCTCATACGATGCCGTGAGCTTCAGCGCCTGCCACTGCAGCATGTGCGTGTGTAGAAATGCCCTGCAATTACAGGTGCTAAGCTTAATGCGTTGTAATTGTGGCGCATTAATGAGCGTGTAGGCGTGCCCCGTATGTGGAAATGGGTTAGTTAAAATCAGCCTTGCGGTCTAGCACCTGCATCTACTTAGCCATCACAGCGCAATGCATGTGTCACCTGGAAGTCTGCCTTTTCCTTTGACTTAATCTCTTCCTTACCTGCCCTTTCTAATGTGCACAGGGGGAAACAAAGATTCTGAAACTAAAGAATCTTCGACCTCAGGACTACGCTAATTACAGCTGCATCGCTTCGGTGAGGAATGTGTGCAACATCCCCGACAAGATGGTGTCGTTTAGACTCTCCAATAAAACAGGTATTCTGCGTAATAATCCACTCTCCCACTTGAGCCCGCCCTCTACACTGTCTTCCTAAGAAGCAGACTACACAGGATTGTGCTCTCGTTTACAATCTGTATCACTGCAGGCAGCTGCACCGTTGTGCATCTCCACGTGCATTAACACAAATTAGTTAATGAGCATTAAACCTAGTACTTTCATTGTGAGGTACTAGGAAAATGTGCATTAGCTTATCTAAATGCACATTAACTAAAGAGCATGGTTTTTAGCAATTCTTTAATGCACATTAGCAAAAGTGCACGGTTTGTTTGTTTTTAGGGACACTTTAATGCTCATTAAAATAGACTAATGTGCCTTAAAGCACATGTGTAGATGCTCCCAGTATCAGGCTGTGTCTGGAAGAGGTGGGAAGAAGTAGCAAATGGAGATGGAGTGCACTTAGATTACGGATTTTGGCTCAGCCCTTGAGACATGAGGGGCCAGCTATGGATTTTTTACTGGGGTTTGACATTGGGGGAAAATTCAAAAGTTCCCTGATTATTCTTCAGGGCTGCTTTAAAGTCAGTTTATGAAATCAAGTAAGGTTCAACCAGAATAAGGGTATTACAACATAGTGTGGACTCTGGGTAAAATGTTTTGTTATACACCCTCTGGGATCCTTAGAGAGCTGGTCAGGATTTTTCCTTCACAATGTTTTATTACAGCTAGGGAAAAAGTGAAACTTTTCACAGGAGGTTTTGCATTTACCAAACTGTTTTGATTTTATGTTGGGAAAACTGAAGCGATATATTCTGTTTGGGGTCTGGTCAACCCTGATGGAAACATTTCAGTGCGCCACATCAACACGGGTTGTACCAAGCCAGCTAGAGGCTCATCCGCATCTCCTCAAGCTCCCTCATTGGGAAATGTAGTTTGTGTTCCCCAGAACTCCATTTTGTACCATCAGGGGCTGGACTGCATATCGTACGATGCATCTCTGTCCTCTACCTGATGGAGAACCATGGTGCATGATGGGATTCCGACAACAGTGGTGAATCATGGGAGAGGAGAGCTGGTCTACCCACAGTTCAACACATCCCCGTTTGATTGTGCAGCCATGCCAAAATGTTTGGACATCTGCACATTGTCAGGGTCTCCTTTAGTAAAGCACGCTGCTACAAATTGAGAGCTGTGAGACACGAACAAAGCTGCGAGTTGAACCTGGATGGAGGTCACCAGGAAGAGCTTAGGTGAAGTGTACTTTTGCATTTAGATTTGCACGTCTTGCATTATTTCTGCTCTCCGGGCTTGGCTTCAGAGTGTTACCCACAACTCCTTTTGGTATTTCTAATGGAAAAATGGAAGTGACATATGTAGTGTTGTAGCCTAAGGGCGCCGTTCTGTTCAGTAGTCATTGTGTAAAGCACGAAAGGATTCACTGAAATCTGCATGAGCATCCAACCGGGAGGCTGCAGTCACCTTCAGCGTCATGATTAAATAACTACTGCAATGCTTAATTAAGAACTAATGTACTTTTTAATTGACAAGACAGTAAAGTCCTCATTTGCTCTTGTATAACCACATAGAAGTTAAGTAGCATTAGTCTAGATTTATGTAGAAGATCAGACTTTGGTTATATGGGTCCTTACAACTCAGTTTTTGCCTGCATATTTGTTGTCTTTTTAGGTGTGTTCACACATGTGCATTGTAGAGAGATGTTGACAGGAGACACAAAATCTGAAAAAGGAACAGGGTGGCTATAAAGTGACAGATAAATTGGCCATTTGTATAGGCTCCTGCTATATTTAATTAATGCAAGTGGTTGCAGGTGAATTTCAGGTCAGTCCTTTATTATGCAGTGAAAATGCGTCTTCGGCATTGCCGATGATTGGACTGTTTTTCACGTATCTATTTTCAGGACTAAAAGTGGCAGAAGAGATTTGGTCAAAGGTTATAACAACATTAGATTTATGATGGATGATAGCACATGACTGCTAATGTTGGTACAAGCCACGGGCTTCCATTATTTTCCTACAATGAATTGGGTTGGTGGGTCCAGAAATGTGTGAGATGTGTAGTGTTTCATGATTTTTCAAGTTTTCTTTGACTGACGGACTCACTGGCAGAGCTCCCTATTGCAGGGCGTGCTCAGATCAAGGATGCTCAGTCTCGCTGGCTGGCCTGGCACCCAGAGGATGTTCCAGAGTGGTGTAGGGTATGTTATAATGTGTGGTGCACCCCTCTTGATCGACCCAACTGATTCATGGACTTTACTGGGCGCTGGTGAAGCCTCACTTAGAGTACTGTGCCCAGTTTTGGGCACCTCACTTCAAGAAGGATGTGGACAGATTGGAAAGAGTCCAAGGCAGAAAAACAAAACTATTAGAGGCCTGGGAAGCAGGACTTCTAGGAAAAGGCTGAAACAGCTAACAAGTGGTATGTAATCTGGGAAAGAAGGAGTGTGCATTTGTGGTGCGGGGGAGGAAGGATTTGATAAGTCTTCAAATGCCTGCAAGTTGATTATAAAGAGGGTGGAGTTGGGCTTTTCTCTGTGGTCACAGGAGACAGGACTGGAGCAATGGCCTCAAGCTGCAAAAAGGAAAATTTGGGTGGAAATGAGGAATTTCTGGATTATGAAGGGGTAGTCAAGTATGTGACTGGGACTGTTAGGGGCAGTCAGTAATTTCAGTGGAGCAGGCCTGTCATTGAGAAAGTGCAGGTTTATCTTTTGCTGCTACTTCTGCTGGCATGGGCTCTTTCATCCATCTAAATTCCTGTGCACACATCTGAGTCGAGAGGCTAATTTGGAGACCATCAGGCACTTCTTTGGGTGAGTATGTAGCCTAGTTTCCTATTAAACACAACCTGCCAGATTAGATCTATGAGCTTTTTGTTTCCCATGTTTAATGCGTCCCATCACTTATTTGATTGTCTGTCGTGGCATCACCAGAATAACGACCCATTACTGTGTTAGAACCAATAGGAAGTATTGTATGACTGAAACTTTCTGCCTGGTTCTCCTTTAATAATTAGAAAAAATAATTAAGCAGATGCCATCAAACAAACATGCATTCATTAGTATACATCAGACATCATTCAGGTTTAAAGCATTACACATAGGTGCAATTAGGTACATTCACACCCACTTGATCAACACCAATGGCTTAATTGCATCTGTTCTGCATGACTCTGTGTAGTCCTGGACACAACATCATATGCCTGTATGCACGACAGGAGTGGAAGTAAAGCTGGCATTGTCATGCTCTTAATCCAGTTAATGATTTCCTTCCAGCGCAGCTCAGCTCTAAAACAGAAATAGAGAGAGGAGCTATAATCAGCTTGCAGGTATACAACTGCTCACAGGCACCCATTATACAGGGGCATTTAGCGATTAGGTTCTTTATTGTCCTATTTGTTTATTAGGTCATTTGTTGTACAATTGCACCTCAAGGCAGGAAACGAGCTCAGAGCCCTTTGTGCTAGGCCCTGTGTGAGCAGACAAAAGCCTGTTCCTTCTGGGTCGAGTTCACAGTCTCCATAGAGAAGGTGGACAGGGGAAACAAGGTGGAGGGAAAGGAGGCGACTTGCCTGAGACCACATCATGGGGCAGGGGCAGGGGCAGGGGCAGGAGGAGAATCCAATCTGCTTGACTCCGTATTCTACATGTAGACGGCGCTGCCTCTTCGCAGAACAAAATGTGTAATGTCAGGGCCTTGTTACACAGTAAGTTTAGGCAGCTGCTTGAGCTCTTAACCCTTGAATTGGCCGCGTAGTAACACCTTTAAGTGACTTAAAGCACTTGTTATTTGTTTAAAAGTTGCACCCCTCCACAGATTTATATCTAATGTCCATAACCTTTCTCCTTAAGCAAGATTAAATTGTGGCCACTCTCTAGACCTATTCTATTGAAGTTGAACTCCTCCAGCATCCCATGATTCGGTGGCCTCTCGTGAGTCAGGGCAAGCAGGGACACCAGGATGCAGAGGGGCTAGGCATGCCCAAGTGCCTCACTCCCTGGGGGCGTTGGGCAAAGCGGATGCTGCAGTCCTGGACCCCACGGCCACTGAGACTGGTTTGCTGATTATGCTGCCAGGAGGGGGAGTCAGTGGGGAAGATGGGGCTCCTCAGTGCTCAGGCAGTGCCTGGCCAGCAGCAGTATGGGGGATGAGCTCAGAGGAAAAAAGGATCGAGTCCCTTTTTACATAGGCTCCTAATCCTGCCCCTGATCACCAAGTCTCTAGTGGCAAGTCACAATTGTGCAGGTGTATGACAGCCAGAAATGTTTTTTTTGTTTTAAGGTGTGACTGCTTTACTAAGCTGAACAACTCTAAGTGGATTAATATTCATGCAGCTTAAGGCATAAGGTGTAACAAGGCCCTGAGAGCTGTCTCCCCAAAGCATCCCAGCATGGACCCATGTTGCCTGAGGGGCTTAAGTGCAGAGATGCACTAAAGCAATAGAAAAGGGCAGACTGTATGTTGTCACAGAGCAGCCGGCACCACCAGAGACTGCCCCTAAGGTGCCTATGCCTCATCCCTTGTTTCTGCCCCCAACCCAGGTCATCATAGCCTACTCATTTTGCCCACTTCCAAGCACTTGTCTGCTAATATCCTGGTCCACCCTAGACTAGGGCTAGGTAAATAAATTATTTGCACCCGAAGGATACTGTACAGGGATCATGTACACAGTCTTCATTCTGCTCTCTCTCAAGCATGAATTATTGACAGGTAATATTAAAATGCATTTGTTAACAGCCTACGTGTGACTCACTGTTTAATCTTGAGAGCTAGAGAAAGGTGGCTTACTGCTGCTAACTCTGAATGCTCAGATGCACTGGTATGCATGGAGACAAATATGGGAGCCTTTAAACATGGCATTGTTCATTTGAAGGGATTAGGGAGGAACAGCATATATACCCATGGGCGCACTGGGTTTCTGGTTTGACATGCATGAAGTGTCTGCAAAGTGCTGATAGGGTTAAATGGGAAACAAGAGTATTTCACATACTGAAAGTCTGCATCTCACATCATTTTTGGCTCTAACACGATTGATTAAAAATCAAATGGAAGTTTTGATCTTAATCTACAAAGCTTTCTCAGTGGCAGGACTTCATTTGAAATTATTTATTAGTGTGGCTTAGCCAAATCAGCCTGGTTAGATTGCAGATGTCATGACTAAAATAGAATATGATGGTTGGATTCAGACTACCTCCAGAAAGAAGTCTGCCAAGGGGGCGGTTGGGGTAGGGGGTGGCGGGAAAGACCAGGAACACTTCCAGTCTGTGTCTCATAGCTGCATAGCATCGTTCAGCAGAATCACAGCTTAAACTGGCATTTTGGTAGGAATCAAACTGAAAAAAGCTTTTAGCTCCTTCTAATTTCTCTCCCCCAAAAATGCCATTCTCTTTTGCTTAACTCATTGTGTCCTAGTTTATTCACAAAAACACAGCACTAGAGAACGATCTAATTTGGAAAATAAATATTCATCTGCACATTGCATTGCACTCTCCAGGAATCTGACGCCAGTGCATGAGCACGCTCTGCAAAGGCCTGAAGTCATGAGATAAGAAATATAGCCGTTGTAATAGTCAAAGCTGAATCCTGACAGTGGGTGGAATTAGTTGGATAGTAGAGAAATCTAGTAACTAATTATAGATACTTATGCTGAGTCAAAATGACATGCTAGACGTGCTTACTGAAAGCGGTGTGTTTTAGATATTGTCACTGTTTCCCGTACATGCTGCATTTTGTAGGGAAATAGCAATGCCCTTCTTTCTACACTGAAGTCTGGGCTACACACTGCTCTTTCAGGGATGTTCTGTTTTAAACAAAATGCCTCCACTTCATTCCTGCCTTACTCACAAGGACACTGTTGCAGATGGGAATGAATTGTAATCCTGGGCTTTCTTAGGGTGAAGCTACGCCATACTAAATCTGTGGATGTTAAGTGCTGTTAAATCACAGTGTCCTGTAAGTAGTTGAACGTTAAGGGTTAATAGCCTTTCTTGCCTGCATGGATCTGACTTGTCACTAGACGACTTGTGAGCAGGGTGTGGCTAGGACCCAGGACACCCCTGCTCTGGGTAGGAGGAGTGCTGGGATCCTGGAGGACTGAACATTGCTACTTTTATCTCTGTGGAGCAGAAGTGAAGTTACCCTAACATGAGCTGGGTAGCACAGCCCAGAGTTAACCCTCACCTGAAGTGACATAACTTTGAGATGCTCAGATGGCACTTATCTTATTACATCTGTAGAGTGCGGACACATTTTAACTGCCCTTAGTGTGGTTTCAGTGTAAAGTGTAACTTCACACTCATTTGTTTTCCATGCTCTCGAATTCAAAGCCGGTTTTGATGTAACCTGATAATTTACTGTGAGAGGAAGAAATCTGCTAGGACTTTCAGGCTTAAGCAGAGTTCATAGGGTGCACTTTTAGCAAACATCATGCAAGCAGGCCCATGTACCTTAATGCAATACAAGTGGAAGTAAAGGGAGCTCTGCATGAATGAGGGAGTGAGGTCTCATAGGTCACCTTACAGAGCTGGGTCTAAACTAGAAAGATGCGTGTTGTGTATCAGGAATCATGCTCTCAAATCTATGGGGGTTCACTTGTACTTCTGCCCAGACTTGGCTACATTCCTCAACCCACCCTATAGGACTGCGCTTCTTCAGGTATGTGCACAGTGAGGGTTGCTTCCCACAAAAGGGCATCACGGAGTACACACAAGCTTAAGAACCCCCCTGATTGAAAATCTGGCCCATTGCTGGATCTTGTTTTAGTAGGCAAAGACTTGTTAATACTCACTGACACAGTGGGCAGCCTATGTTCATAGGAGGCTCATATTGGGAAGAAAAGGGTGATTTTGGGGCTGCTTTTTTGTTAAAGAGGTAGTGAAAGGAAGGACCTTGTATGTGATACGTCAGTGAGGAAGGTTAATGAATAGTAATGATGATCTCACTTGCTCTTATCCACTCTTCTTCACTGTTTACTAGCAAAGGCCAAAGACAGCTTACAGACACATTAGCTCTGCTCCTACAAAGACTTCTTTTTTATGCCCTTGCTTGTTCCATTGACTTTAAGAGGACTATTTACAGTGCCTAGACTTAAATATACATGTACCTTTTTGAAAGGTAGGGCCTTTCTTATCACTAAATCTTATTGGAAAATGAAAAGTGCAGGGTTTTGTTTTTTTCTTTCCTTTTCTTTCTTTCCCTCTTACTTACATTACCCAGCTTAATCCGGTATAAATCTCCTACACGACCCTGACTAGGCTGGAATAAACAAGGTCTGTTCGCTTGTTAGTGCAGCCCATCCATCACGGAGCTGTTGGGGCCGTGCCATTCTGGCTCGCCTTTGATATAGCTATTAAAGTTTTATGTCCTGTTTTCATTTGATACCTAGTAACCCATAAATCCAGCTGTGGATTTTTTTTTCTCTGTTCTAGAGGCCGAGTCTAAGTATTTTGGGCTCATTTCAATTTGCCCATGCTTCTGCGTCAGATGTCATTGATCTAGCAGCTGCTGTTCCAGGGAGAGAGACACCTCTGCCCTTCCAGCGCAATATCTATCTGAGGCAATCATCACAGGCATCAGGAGAGACCTAAATCTGCTCTTAGGTTCAGAGAACATCAGCACGGGGTCACAGATTAGAATGTGCTTCTCTTCTAGCTCTGCACAGTCCCCTGGCAACTCAGTTTGAATTGCAAACAATTTGGGGGAGGGACAGTATGTGCAAGTGTAAAAAGCACTGAGATGATTGAGAGTGCTACGCACGTATCTTTGATGTGAATCACAGATGTGTGACTTGTTGCTGACTGCTGTCAGACTTGAGAAAGAATTGCCAAAGTGGTTAGTCGGATTCAGTGCACAATGCACACCTTTTTTATTATTAGGTGTGGACAGATCTATGTCTAGAGCCAGACTTTAATTAATCTCCATCTGTACATCAACCGTGGACAAGTTGCCTCATTCATATGAAACTATGTACTCTTGCATCGTTTTGAAACTTCCATTTTGTTCTCTCCACTCCCCAAAGTGCTTTAGTCAACCTGGATTTGGTGTCGTCTTTAATGTATTTCCAACTGCTGTTCCCCAAAACCTTACTGCTGGCTTTCAAAGCGAGCTTCTCTAATCCTATGGAATATTTCAGGAGGAAAGGAGAACTTTGCAAGCACGCCACACTGATGGCTACTACATCTGTTTTTTAGGCACCATAAAAAGGGGTTTGACACTCAGGAGTTCTGGGCTCCCACAAAACACAGGCTTAATGGAGGCTACCTATCCTCATTTCTTCTTCAGTGTAGTTAGTGGTTCCTGAATCGTGGTCCTCAGCGTACTGGTGTCCTACGAGGCCATCCTAAATGGTCTACATCTCATCTGTGAATTGCCCTGGGCCCCACATGTCTATTCATTTATGTGCTGGGTAAGAAATCATGGTGGTCTTTGAGAAATGGTGGATTCTGATTGTCATCTTGTGGTGCAACCAGGCCGTCCACCATACAGTCGTAGAAAAATAAGGAAGGGACCTTAGGCAGTTATGACATCCAGCTGCCTGCCCACGCCAGGATCATCCCTGATTGCACGATCCCAACCCAGTGCCAGTCTAAACTGCTCTTAAACATCTAAGGATGGAAATTTCACAACCTCCTGGAGTAGCCTGTGGCAATGGCTCACCACCCTCATAAGTGAGAAAGTTTGTCCTTATTTCTGAGGCCCCCGGTGATTTTTGTTGCATGCCGCTGGACTCTCCGATTTGTCTCCACCAGGGCTGTCCATGGGCAGCACGCAAGCTGTGGGCTCCTGCCCAGCTCTTACTGTGCACATTGCTGTTGCGGTGGCAGCCGCCAGGGTCACTGGGCTTCCCCGCGCTCCTCCAGATGCTGCTCCCTGCCCCTGTTCCTGGGGGCAGGAGGGGGCCAAGCTGCCTCATCCAGATGCTACTAACAGCTCACTTGATGCTTTGGAGACAAGATATAGTGCTCAGCCAATAGCTACAGCCATGAGAGGGTTAACACAAGACCCCCAGCAAGAGGGTGGTGTGTGTGGGGGGGATGTCTCCATCAGTGTGTGTGTATACGCATATTCACTCCTGCACATACATTTGGGGTCAGATTCTCTTTTGGGTGATGAGTATTGCAACCCCCTAGACATCAGAGGAGACAGTGCGGGGGGAACGGGCAGAGAAGAACATGCCTAGCAGAAGCAGGGCGCGTGGCATCAGGATATAAAATGCTGAATGACAGAGGATGAAGGTAGGCCAGGTACAGAGATGTGAAAAGAAATCCGATACCTTTATTTGGCATTGCCGACAATCGTTCCCTTCGGGTGCTGAGTGAAGACTAGCGAGGCAGGGAGATTTTACTGTGTGCTGATCCCTAATCTATGGTACTTTAGCATCAGCGTTTATAAATGAAACTCCAAGATGGGCATTAACTTATAACGGTAATTGTAGCAGCATAATGAACAGCAATTTACCTCTTAAACCTTTTTTCTACATTTGATTTCTGTGGGTGTCTTTGAAGTATGAAATTTCCACCGGGCTTTCTCACATCTTTAAATAATTATCGTGCAGGAGAGAGTAGCTGGTCCTTGGATGAAAGTGCAAACTTAGCTGGCAGATATAACTTTGGGGTAGTGTGCCTTGCCTTTTAATAGTTGTGAAGGCCTGCTGTGTTCTCTGGGCCTTAAAGCACTTAGATGCCTAAATTGCCTTTCCGGTAGAAAGCCCTGTGTAAACACGGAGGCTGTCCAAATGGCATGCAACAGGGAAATATTTTTCAGTAACTTAAATAATACAAATCTGTATTGGAGGCATAATGCTGTCAGTGGGATATGCCGCTTTTCAAATAGTGGTCTCAGATGGGACCTGTGGAAGTTGTCTCTTGTAAGGAATAAGGAATGCGTAATTCCTGCAAGCCTAGAAACATCTTGTGTGTGCACGCCGGGGGGGGGGCGGGTACATCTAATATTTGAATACTGATGCTTCAGTTTGCTTCAGACCAGTAATGGGAAAGTGTTTATTATTTCAAATGTGAACTATAATAAAAGACCTCAAAGAAAAGCCTCCAGCTTTTGTGGACACATGCTGAAGATCTTTAGCCTGTTTTCTGTCCCGGAGCACATGTTGCGATTGGGAGTGCAGCTGTATCTCGCGGCCTCAGGCTCAGCGGGGACCCATAGTGCTAGATGCTGTACAAACACACGGCGTGTAGGAACACGTGCACTGATCTGGATCAGTTTGGAGGTGTGTTTGTGACAGTGCCGATACCAGGCTCGTCAGTGGAAAGCAAAGGGTTCCTTCAGTGGGCAGGCAAGCGATAATGCACTCCTTTGCACAGTCTTGTCCCTTGTGCAATATGATGACCATCACTAATTTTAGATGCCTAGAAATATAGGACTGAAAGGCACTTCAGGGGCCAACAAGCCACTCCGACCTTTTTTGGAGAGGGAGGGATATAAATGTTAAGAAAATTAATAAACAGATAACTAGGTTTGGCCAGCTGCCTCCTGCTTGGGGCAAGACCATCCCTGTCTGAACCATCTCATCCAAGCGTTTAACTTAACTTGCCCTTGGAAACTTCCAGAAGTGAAGATATCCCAGTCTCGCTAAGCAGCCTGGTCCAGTGTTTAATCAAACTCACAGTGAGAAGGTGCTTCCTAACATCCAATCTGCATCTCCCTTGTTGCAATTTCAACCCATTCCTTTTGCCCTGCCTCTGTAGATTCAGAGAAAGAATTACCTTCCAGTAATCCAGTACCCTTTTTGGTATTTGGAGACTTGTTAAATCCCCCTCAGTCTTTTCTTCCCTAGACTAAATAATCCCATGTCTTCCTTCCTGTCTTTATATAGTTCTCTGATAATTTTTGGTGCTTTCCTCTAGACACTCATTTGTCTGTGTCATTCATCAGATGTGGTGTGTAAGACTGGACATAGGAGGTTTCAAATAGCAGTCTTGATTGGGACCTGTTGAAGTGGTCTCTTGTAAGGAATGTGTAATTCCCACAATCTTAGAAATATCTTGCAGGGACAGGGGAAAAGCCCATCACCCCATCGTAGAAAGAAATCTGTTTGTTTGTGCACAGGCTGCTCTTGACAAGTACGTGTTGGTGGCTACTTATCCCCATGTTACATGTGCAGCAGCTGCTCTTATGAGCTTCCCCTCCTATGCAATAAGGGACCTGCACCATCCTTGGTTTTCGTTTTACTTCATTCATTATCAGAAGGGGCTGGGGGTGGTTGTCTCTTGCTGGCTGCATCTCAGTCTGTGCCTTGACCTCCCTGATTTTGCTCCTCCTTGTTCATATGATACTCATCCTAATGATGATATCTATCTACATAGATTCCTGTCATCTCTATAAATGTCCAACCTGTTTTTAATCTTGTCTGGTTCGTGGTCTCAGTAACTCCTGAAGGCAGTTTGCTCCAAAGCCTAATTACGTGTGATGTTTGTTAGATATGTGCGTCTAGCTCAATGGAGAGGAAGCTTTGCCTTCAGATGCCTTCCCCTGTGCCTGCTCGTCCTGGAAGAGGGGTTCAGCCTTCACCCTTTGGGGAAGCATCAGAGACAATGAAAAGGCTGGGTACAGTGTGTGGCTCTTGGGGTAAAAGAAAACCAGAGCATTGGGCTTCTGCTGGGGAAGGGAAATGTTGGGTTGCTCTGGGCATGGGGATCCCCTGTGACTGGGAAGCCTCTAATGTTTCCTTTCCAGTTTATGGACAGGGATAAGTATAGCAGGTAGGGTCTCTGCACCTAGCAAAGTTTATCCCCTGGTTGAGAACAGTCAGAGATGGTCCTTTCATTGACAAGGGGAGACAGTGGGGTTGTTCCTGAACTTCAGATGGAGCAACCCCATGCACCAGTGCGGGCTGGGGATGACTGGCTGGGCAGCAGCTCTGCAGAAAAGGAGCTGGGGGGACAATGGGCAAAAGGCTGAACGTGAGCCAGCAGTGTGCCCTTGTTGTCGAGAAGGGTAATAGTATCCTGGGCTGCATTGGTAGGAGCATTGCTGAATACAGGGGAGGTGATTCTTCCCTCTATTCAGCACTGGGGAGATCACATCTGGAGTCCTGTGTTCAGTTTTGGGCCCCCCACTACAGAAAGGATGCGGACAAGCTGGAGAGAGTCCAGTGGAGGGCAGTGGAAATGGTATGAGGGCTGGGGAGCAGGACTGGTGAGGAGAGGCTGAGGGAACTGGGCTGATTTAGTCTGCAAAAGGGAAGACCGAGGGGGGATTTGATAGCAGCCTTCAACTCCCTGCCGGGGGGCTGCAAAGAGGATGGAGCTGGGCTGTTCCCAGCGGGGGCAGATGACAGGACAAGGAGCAATGGGCTCAGGCTGCAGCAAGGGAAGTTGAGGTTAGCTATTAGGAAAAAATCTTCTCTCAAGGAGGGTAGTAAAGCACTGGAGCAGGTTACCCAGAGAGGTTTTCTAATGACCACCCTTGGAGGCTTTTAAGGCCTGGCTTGACAAAGCCTTGTCTGGGATGATGTAGCTGGGGCTGGTCTTGCTTGGAGCAGGGGGTTGGGCTAGCTGTGACCTCCCGAGGCCCCTTCAACCCTCATTTTCTAGGATTCTCTGAGTTAGGGGAGAAGCCAGAAGCCCCAGATTATGTCTCAGGTGTACTGTGAGTTGTTGCAGCTCTGTCTCTGAATGGCATTAGAGAACAAGAGAAGTGAAATCACAGTGGCCAGATTCAAGCTCTGATTTACTGAAAAAGCTCTCTGTTTGAGCTGAAGTGCTGTTTTCTACCTATCTAGTCTAGCAACTGCAGGTATTTCTTTGAAGTCCAGACTTACTGTGGCTGTTGCTGAGGTTGTCCAGCATATAGGACTTTTCCCCTGTGTGGACCCCCCATTCCTTGGCCCAGTATCAGTAACTCATGCCATTCTCTGGAAGGATTGCTTTTGACAGACATGGCTAGAGTGAACAGCAAGACACAGATCCAGCCTCGTTTTAACTCGTGGGCTCTCACCTTGGTTGATTAGCAGCTTTTTCCCATGGCTGGTCACACGGGGAAGGTTAACAAGGAGTATGCCTTGCCTTGGAGACCCAGATTGCACCAATGGCATGGGAGGGGAGTTTTGGAAGGTGGGGAAACCTTTTCAAATTGTCCATCGCAGCCACTCCTCTGAGAATCAACCATAAAAATACAAACTCAACATGAGTATTAGTCAGCCCTCAGTTTGGCAGTGCCAAGCTACTGAGAGCAGGCTGTAATCATGGAAAATGCCTGGCAGCCTGAATTTTAGGCACTCGTGGAGTGAGCAATGCCATCTCCCCTCATGTGCAACCCGTTTCTTGTCCACCTGTTTTCCAGCCTCTCCATCGATCAAGCTCCTGGTGGATGACCCTATTGTGGTGAACCCTGGGGAGGCCATTACGTTAGTCTGCGTGACGACAGGAGGAGAACCGGCTCCCAGCCTCACGTGGGTGAGATCCATCGGGGTCTTGCCTGAGAAAATCGTCCTGAACGGTGGGACCTTAACGATACCCGCCATCGCTTCAGAAGACGCTGGCACCTATAGCTGCATCGCCAATAATAACGTGGGCAACCCCGCAAAAAAGTCCACCAACATCATTGTAAGAGGTAAGCCTGGCGTGAAAGCGCTCCGTTTTCTCCTTCGAGGGTTAACTCACTTGGGACCTGCTGAGGCAGGGCAGCTGCCTTGCTACCTGTGCCCTGCAGGGCCACATAGGTTGCTGGGCAGTTATCATAAGATAATGGTTTTATCAGTATGGGATTGAAGCAGTCGTGACATGGAACCGGCTCTCACTCCTACCTGGCATGGAAACAACTTTAAGGACCTTGTCTCGGGTCTAGAAGTAGTCCCTGTGGATTCTCCTTTTTCTGCCAACCTCTAGAAGGAGAAATAGCAATGGGGGAACCACTGCTACCTCTGGGTGGGCTAGACTTGCTCAGCATTTCTCAGACACACAGTCCTCTTCTGTGGTGTCCGTGGCAGTGCTCTCTGAAGCAGAGACATATGGCATACTTCTCTTGCTCCTGTGAACACTTGACGTGGGGTCTTTGCAGGCATTTAGGGTCTCTGCTGACAAGACAACGTCACTGCTTCTGAGCTTGTCTTTGTGGCCCTGAGGACTGGAAATGCATCATACTCTTTCTTAAATCCAGGACCCAGATGTAATCACACAAGTGAAGATCCTGGGGCCTCTGGCATTTTAGCATTGATAATTTAATCCAGACCTGGATTAAACATCATTCTCCAATAAGGATCTAGGAGAGATTATATACAGAATAATTGCTGCTAGGTGAAGACAAAATCTGCCCAGTTGTTTGTGGCTTTTGGTAAGGGCCTCGAATCACTAGAGAGAGAGTCGGAAAGGAGAGCTCCACCGGCTGGTAAGCACCAGCAGTGTGAATTAATCTACCTGAACTGAATAGTTCATCTGAAACTAAATTTTCTGTAATCTAATCTGCCACTGGTACTGAAACATAAACTCCCACACAGTGGGCACTCTTAATAACTTGTGATTAATCCTACTCGGGAGAATCTGCTGTATAAGGAGTAGTGGTGTGATTATTTTATGAGAGCCATAACCTCTGTGCACTCCTTATTGCCCAACATATTATACTTTTCAGTAGGAGGATGAATTAGTGTCTATTTCTGGGAGGACGGTCAATGAGACAGCATAGCATCAGGCCAAGTTTGTAGGAATTTCTTGGCCTCTTGCAACAGCTTTACTTGTAATATTATCTTTCTATTTGAAGTTCTCAACATTTGGCTGAAAGGGTTTATTATCGAGGTGCAATGCCACTGTGTCATTTCGAGAATGCAGCATCAATGTTAATTCACAGTGATTTAAAACAGCAATAAGATTGGGTGAAGGAGGGTGGGTGTGAAATGCAGATTTGCTATAAATAAGGAGAAAAGAAAGACTTCCCATACAAACAAAAGTTGTTATTTTAACTGACCCAACAGAAGGCACCATTAAGCCCAGAAGGGGAAAATGAGTTCATGGCCCCCCTCAGAAAAAAATTTCATGAGTCATGGCATCATCATATTAGTATGCTTATGTATTTTTTTTTTTAAATTTCTAGAAGCCCATGACTTTGAGGTTCTGGATGCCTATCAAATTATTTTAAACCTATCTGAGCTTTCTTTAAAAAAAGTGTGATGGCTCAAGTAATTCTTCACACAGTGAGGTGAGGAAAGAGAGCACCACAGCAAACCGCAGAGAAGACACAGCTGACTTCCAAGCTTGGTACATTGATAACTCCGTGTGATGAAAGCAGGGTGTGTGCATGTGCACAAATGTGCATGGGTGTGTGTGTTAAAAGGAAAGAGCTAGCTTAGAAAAAAATATCACCTGTCTATCAGCATTTGAGTTTCCTTTGCTACATGTTACATCTGAGATTTATGCTGTTGAAATAGTAGTGGGCAATATTTCTGAGGTTTTTTGTTTTGTTTTTGTGGGCATTGCATAGTCCTTTGCATATTATCAGTCTCATGGCTTCTCCTGTGCATTCGTTCTTTCTTTTTGTTTGCTGGGTGTCACGGAGTGGGTGCAGGGGCGGCCGTGATCCCACTAGCGCCCCCTGCTGTGTCAGCGTAGGTGATCCAGCACCCTCATATCCTCGCCCGCCACATCTTTGATGGTAATTGGTTCAATTAGGGAGGCTGCCTTTATCTCTTAAGACACAGCGCAAGTCGAACTGCCCCTGCTCTGTATGGGGTACCTCAGTGCACCCCCGCCTTAAGGGCTAATGCGTGCCTCCAAACCTCCCCTTTAGCACGCCCCAAGCCTCGCAGCTCTACCGGACGTTCTCCCGGCATATATTCGCCCCACCTGGGCCTCTGTTCCCCTCTCGCCCTCCACCGGGCCTACTCGCCCCACCTGGGCCTCTGTACAGCTCTGTTCTGCTCGGCCCTCGCTGGGGCCTGTGCCGCGCTGCTCGCGCTTCCCTCACCCTCTCTGGGGCCTGTGCCGCGCTTCCCGCGGTCGGGGCTCAGGTGGCCGTAGCCGTGCCTGGCCCCCTAATCCTCCTTTGGGGTCTCACACCTTACTCGGGCTTTACTCCCGATACTGCCCCGCTAGGCTGGGGTCGGGATACCCCGCTAGCTCCAGGGCTCTTCGCTGCCCCCTTTTTTGCTCTAGGGCTCGGCCAACATGCCCCCAAACAAAGCTGAGCCCTCACCCTCGCCCCCTCTGGGGCCTGTGCCGCGCCTCTCGCACTCGTTGCCCCCCTCTGGGGCCTTCCTCGCACTCGTTGCCCCCCTCTGGGGCTCAGATGGCCACAGCCGTGCCTGGCCCCTTGACCCTTTCCTGGGTCGCTTGCCCCACTGGGCAAAATACCACCCTCACGGGCTGGGGTCCGAAACCCCGCACACCGCGCCTCTCCGGCGCAAACAGCTGTGCCCCACTGGCACCGCTCCCTGTGCCACTACTGGGCACCCGGGGCCCCAGATTACTGGGGAGCTCCCGTGAGGCCTCCTCACACCCCTACAGCCTCACCCGGTCCTCTGGTACAACCATAACTAAACCAAGAGCCCAACGGCTATAACGCAAACACAAGAAGCGTTGAGTGTGGCTTATAACCCAACACTCACTCGGCTCCTTAGTCACGGCCTCTTATAGGGTTCGCTTGCCTGCATCATTGCCACCAGTCAGGGCAACCATCGACTCGGCCTGCTCGGCTACCTCGCAGAGGTCCTGCTCCTGCGGCAGCCAGAAGGGAACTGCTAGCTAGGCTCCAGCCTGGGCTGTTTATAAAGGCCCGGCCCTGCCCTCTTCTAGCCAGCTGACCAACATTAGTTGCCCTGGCAACCCTCATCTGTGCTGCCCTATCGATTGGCAGCTGTCCTTATTACTGTTGCTAGTAGCGAGCACCCTAGTGCTCTGCTACGCTGGGATTTTCCATGCAACAGCTGAATACACTAGGCATTTACAGAAAACATGAAAATCTGAAAGTTAAACCACAGGGACTCAGGGGCAGGTGTTGGACCTCAAACTCATTTCAAAACTAACCAGATTTTTATCTGGTTACCTAGATCCCATGTCCTTACTGTCTGTTTCTGGTGATGGTACTGTATTTACACAAATACATGATGAGGTCTCTCCCTCCCCCTGCTTGGCAGAGAGAAAAAAAGCCCTCATCTTATTACCACATACAAGGGAGTCTCACTAACTACAGTGTCTATCATCAAACTGCTGGCAAAAGCAGCATGTGTTCAGCAACAGAAACCAATTATGAAGTTGATTGAATGGAGTCAGGACTGAACATGACTGCAAAGCACATCCTGAATCACACAAAAATGCTAATAGAGACTTATCACAAGGACAGATTAATTCATAGTTTCATTGTTTCTAGGGTCGGACCGTGAAGTTGCGCCTCCTCATATCTAACCTAAACCTCCCCTCTGCCAGCTTGTGACCGTTATTCCTGGTCACTCCTGGCGGTGCTCGGGGGAACAGAGACTCCCCCAGTGCCTG
>NW_017728947.1:113937290-114007680 GCF_001723895.1 Crocodylus porosus | reverse complement strand
TTGGGATTACCTTCCTTTGGGCTTGGAGGATCGTCTCCTTAAGGAGCAACCACTCTCCTTGGACACCTGGCTCCCCTCCCCTTTTAATTAATTAATGCAACACATCTAAATAAGACATAGGGTAGTGCCCATTAAGTGCAGTCTTCCTCACTGCCAACTCTTTTTCCCAGGTCAAGGTGAGCCACAACATTGCATTAATTTTGACATCTTCATTCCCACAGCTGAGCTGAGTCTTTCTTTCCCATTCCCAATCATTCCTGTTTCTTAACAGTAACCTTTAATGCCTGGCAAACATCACAAAATAGGGCCCTAAACAGTTCACCCAGAATCCCTTTGTTGCCCTTCTCTCTCAGCCTGGTGCATATGATTATTGTGGCCCTGCCCTCCATAAGGTGGAGCTGGGCCAGGTTGCCGTGTGTCTTATCTGCATATAAAATTTTCGAGAATCCCAGGACTTGACAAGAACACCCAGCTCCAGTCCTGAGTCGGGGGCTAACTAGGACTTGTACCTTTGTGAAGAGTATCTGGAAACACATACTGAGCAGTGATGAGCTATGGGGTAACCATGGCTTGACATACTGTCGACTCTGGCGGGGCTCAGCCCAATGAACTGTGTGGTAAATCATAAGCCTTTGGCTTTGAACTAATATCTTGCATGGTTTATACTCTATATAAGTAGGTACAGACATGCTGCTTAAAGGTGCAGATAGAAGTGTAGCTCCCAGCTGTAAATCAGAACGATTTTTACAAAGCATTCTGAGTTACAACGTTAGCCCAAAGCAACCAGAAGTTCCCTGCTTTTTCCAGGGGGAAGGGGAATCTAGCAGCAGACTTAAGACCAGCAGCCAAGTCCCATAGAAAGGGCCAGGGCTCTCTGCCAGCGCTTGCTGCTTTCAGAATGGGAGCAGGGAAAGGCAGCCAAGGAAGCTCTTTCTTGGGGCTCCCCAGCTGATGATGAAGGTTGGGGTGTGTGAATTGGATCCCCCTCCCACCTTGCAGGGGCTACATTACACCTACCCTACCCTCCTGGGGGAGCTGAAACCCCCCCAGACAGAACTCCCTCTGCTCCCTTTTGCCCCTCCGAGTCTGAAAACAGTGAGAAGCTGGGAGCTCTTCAGACACAAATTACAAAAAATGCTACATTTTGTAACATCTTCCTCTGATACCTCATGCAATGAGTGGTTAGATTTTCACCCAGTCAGCCATTTGGAAGCTGTTTGCAGCTGTGCACTTGTGTTTGGTGACAGCTATGAGCTGCTTTCTGTGGCCAGATCAGGCAAAAATGGCCACTTCTTTCTGCCTCTTAAAATGTATTTATGGAGTCACTTGGGCTAAAACCTACAACCGTTTCAAAATCAGGCACCGTGCATCAATTCCGGATGCACTAAGTGCATGGGTACTATATATAAAATGCTACAGCCATGTTTAACGTCAAGGTTTTTGTTTTCTAATGTGCTCCTCACTTCCATATACTCAGGGAGCACAGGGTCTGATAATATGGAGAGGGGAAATGGGCTCCTAAAGGAAAATGTTGGGGGTTAACAGAGAACCAAGGGGCTACCTAACTTCCCCTCTCCCCCCGCACCATCCCCATACATTTATTTTCCCTACTGTAGCAGTGAGAGGGGGACAAATTCAAGGCAAACCTCCAATAATTAGAAGCTGTACCTGGAAAACTATAACAAATTTATAAATTTTCTACATATAGAATCCAATTATTGGGGCGTTGCCTTATATTTGCATAAAAACAGTAATTGAACCTTCATTTGTAGTACTTCCCTTGTCTTGGTTTTCAACATTTTCTTCTCATCTAATAGGGTTGGGTCAGTGTTGCAGCTTCAATCCAAGAAATGTGAGAAACAAGGCTTTTCCTGTCATTATCTTTCATTGAGCCAACTCTATAGCTGAGAGAGTTGTTCAGCAAGCTTTTTGCTCTCGCACTGTGCCCTTCCTCATCTAATGGCATTTAACAGCCACCTTTATGGTTTTATTCTTGTCCTTCTAGACCTATCGAGACTTTAGAAGCCACTGTTGCAAATGTCACCTGCACCCCTCTTGAAAAGTTGATTTAAGAACAGAATCATAGAAAATGAGGGTTGAAGGGACCTCAGGAGGTCACATCTAGTCCAACCCCCTGCTCAAGGCAAGACCAGCCCCAACTATGTCATCCCAGTCAAGGCTTTGTCTAGTCAGGCCTTAAAAACCCGCAAGGATGGAAAGTGACCCGCCTTTCTGGGCTCTCTGGGTAACCTGTTTCAGAGCTTCACTGCCTTCCTACTGAGAAATATTTTTTTCTTAAGATCTAACCTAAACTTCCCTTGCTGCAACTTGAAATATGATGCCTTTCAACTAGTAAGGTGTAGGTCTCTAGTAAAAATGACCCATTTTGTCCTAGTCCCACATCACTGAGCATCTAGGCAGGCAGATTTCAGAGTAGGTAAACAAGGGAGGTAAAGTCAAGGCAAGGGAGCATAGTCCTGAGATTAGGATGGTGGTTGGGGACGTAGTAGAAGTAAGCCCATTGTCATCTTCTGCTATGGACTTTGTGTATGAAGTTGGCCAAGCCTGTATCTCAGTAAGTTACTGAGGCCCTGTGCTCCTGGGGACCAGAGAAGTGCTCATGAGACAAGTGATGCATATGAATGCATTTAGGCAGGTGCCAGGTAATTTCCCCTATTTTCTGTCCATTGAATTGAGATAGTTTAAACTGCTGTGACTCCCAGCTCAATGAATGTGTGAGTAGAAATAGTCTCTAAGCAGTTCTTCCCCTTCGTTACTTCACAGATTTTGGCTTGCGGGTTTTCTTGTGCCTCTGTAACAAGGAAATGTGTTTCCCAGTTTTCCCTTTGTTGGCAGTTCCCCTCGCTTTTTTTTCCACATGCGCCTACTGTGGAACGATGTACGTGCACTGAGAACACTGAGTCTGGTGTTTCAGTCACGGCTTTGATCCCCTCGACACATTTTTTCCTCTCCTGAGAACCCTAAAAATCATCCTGAAGCCTCGGTCCCTGAAATTACGAGTATTTGTAATAGCTGCGCAAGAAAAACAATGCATTTGTTCCTCCCTGTGGGTGTGTGTACCCACCTCGAGAATCGATGGATATTGTAACGAGTTTAATGAGAAGACAGATCCTCACATAGAGCATCAGCCTCGAGTTTAAAAGACTCCTGTTAAGATAAGGTACCGTTCTTCGACTGTGTTGAGATTTTTCTTTTAGCCGAGTTGTAAGCCACCGAGTCAGCTTTCTTTGTTTTTCTACTGCCAAGCTTTCCTGCTAATGCCATTCCCTTAAAGCAGTCAGATAATGCTAATGAAATTTTTGCTGAGATGATAAAGAGAAGTTATACTGAGTACTGCAATGTCATTCCTTAAGAGGCACAGATATAAGCAATATCTTTCACTCTCCCCTTTTGTTCTGAACAAGAGCTCACTAGAGGCAAATAAATGACTTGTTGAATCACAGTTTTACTGTCGGAGCAGCTGCCCCCGTGACAACTCCATGTGCTGTTTACCTGGCAATCACCACTTACTGACGAATGCAGTGAAATGCAGACGTTCTTAAGAATGCCATTAATGGCTTGTTCCAATCCGCCTGCCGTTACTGCAGAATATTTAATTTCTTCAAGATAATATTATGCTAATAGGCGGTTTGGGTCAAAAAGGAAAATCTAATTTCAGCAGAATTGGCCATTAACCAACTCTAATGGTGAGCATTTTCTGTCCAAGTGCCTTCTGTAGGTTGAGGTCTTTAAGTTGTCCGTGTGTGTTCGCAGCAGCAGCATCCTCCACTTCCTTCTCCCGTGACCCTTATAATTGAGTTCATGTAATGACCACTGAAATAGCTTCATGTAAGTACTTCTAATAAAAAAGTATGTGGGGATTTAGGCTTGTTTCCTCCATGGTCAGTCAGGAAACTCCAAGAAACTTTCATGAATACACTGTCCCTCAGGTATCAAGCCTTGTTCAGGTAACTCTCCAGGAAAACTGATCCCAAATCCCCTGTGACTATTCACCATACAGGGGCTGGCCAGGAACATGAGAAATTTCCTGGGCAAAGTTTTGGAGTGAGACGATTTTGGGTATACAGTAGAAACTGAGCTCCAGCTCTGAGACATCTTTCCTTCATAGGAGTGGAGGAGCCTTCCTTGCTTTGGGCATAAACAGAAGTGCAGCTCCCTGCTGTCACTGAGAAGGCTTTACAGGTTTTGAGTTGCAACGATCCCCCAGACCACATGAAGTTTGCTTTGGTTCCAGCGGGGAGGGGGATCTAGCTGCCGGGTGCAAGCCTGCAGCTGGTTTCCCCTAGTAATGGCGCTTCCTCTCTCCCAGCCTGTCCCTGTTGCAGAATGGGGGAGGAAAGGGAGCAGAAGGAGCTAGGGCTTCCCCAGCCAGCTGTGGAGGGTGGGGTGGGTGCACTGGAGCCCCACCCCACACCTTGGGGGGGCTCCACTACATCTGCCCCACCCTCTGCAGGGGCTGAACCCCCCACCAGATTGAACTCCCTTTGCTCCCTTCCCCCCTCCCATTCTGAAAACAGCTCGAGGCTAGCAGGCAGCACAGACAGAAGTTACAGAAGATGTTCTGTTTTGAAACATCTTCATTTGACCTCTTATGCTATGAGAGCTCAGATTTTCACCTGATCGGCCATTTTTTTAAGCTATCCGCAGCTGTGCGCTTGTGTTTGTTCATAGCTATAAATTGCTTTCTGTTTGGGTGAAAATCGTTACTTCTTTCTTCACTCTTTAACACTCTTTTGGTAGTTCATGACCTTCTAATGAATAAAGGGAATAATTTAACAAATGGAAAAAAGATACCTTTTCTTAAGGGAGAGCAAAAGATTCTCCCTTAAGAAAAGGTAACGATTGTCTATTTCCCTGTTATGTTTGGGTATTCAACATTTCTTGAATGAAATTGGTGCCGCACTTCAGGAGGGATGTGGACAACATGGAGAAGGGCTGGAGGAGTCCACTCGCATGGTCGGGGGCAGCAGGGCAGGCCCTACGAGGACAGGCGATGGGACCTGAACCTGTTCAGCCTCAGCAAGAGAAGGCCGAGGGGGATCTAGTGGCCTGTTATAAACTAGTCCGAGGGGACCATCAGGCCCTGGGAAAGTCCCTGTTCCCCCAAGCACTGCCAGGAGTGACCAGGAATAGCGGTCACAAGCTGGCAGAGGGCAGGTTTAGGCTAGATATCAGGAGGCGCGACTTCACGGTCAGGGCGGCTAGGATCTGGAGCCAACTTCCAAGGAAAGTGGTGCTGGCTCCTACCCTGGGGGGCTTTAAGAGGAGGTTAGATGAACATCTTGCTGGGGTCGTTTGACCCCAGTACTCTTTCCTGCCATGACAGCGGGTCGGACTTGATGATCTGCTCAGGTCCCTTCTGACCCAACCAACTATGAAACTATGAAAAAAGAAAAAAAGGTGCACCTGCCTTTTCTCCTGTAATCTGGATCTGTGTAGAAATTGTGTGCAAGTGTCTTTTATCCCTTAAATCTTCAGATGACCATTCTTCTTCCAGGCTAACAGAAAATAGGAAGAAGGTGGACTCTATTACCAAATAGCTTTAACTGAACATAGGGCTGCTTCAAACTGGGCAAAAAAGCTGAGGTCAGAAGCTCACTAAGTTTGGGTCCACTTAATTTATTACTTAGATCCTGGGATATAACCAGAACATAAGGATTATAACCAGGAATCCCCGCCCCCTTCACAGATACAGCTGGAGGGTGGAGATGTATTCTAGCTCTGTGGTGGGCTTTGTGCCACATCTGAGGATCACAGCCATGAAACACACCTCCCATTTGGGATAAATGCCACCAGGGGACTAGACAGTTCATTTTGACTGTCACCGAGAAATCACAAACAAGCCCGTTGGACATGGAGAGCTTCTGGACACTAATTCTAGGTGCCACAAATGCACCTATGTTGTCCAAGGGTTTGTGCATGCAGATTGGAAGTAGGCAGGTGAAGGTTGCCAGGTGCAGCACTGAAGCAATGCAGAAAATCCCACAAAGACCTTTTTGGAAGGAATCCATTCTCAGTCTTTCCTGTCGACATCACTAAAAGCTGCCAGGCTCTTCTGGAAATACGATCTTATGTGAGTCATGCAAGGTCACAGAACAAGTCTGTAACTTAGCTGGAAATGAGGCCCACGTCTTCCCATTCACCTTTAGAGCCTGCGGTACAAGACCATCCTCTCATGACATGAGTTGTTGAAGTGGAAGATACGGGGCATGGATTTAATACCATTATCCTTGTAGGAAATAAGAGGAAGACGATGTTGCTTCCAGGCTGTTTACATGTTCATTTATGAAGAGAATTAGATGTTTGATTCTCCATGCTCCGCTGTGGACATAGGATGACTGTCTCTACCCCTTCCATGTTCTAGCTCCATGAGAGAGTCACCAAATCCATCCTGCCTTTGCTTCCTGGACACAATAATAGGGTTGAAAGAGGCCTCAAGGGTGGTCTAGCCCAACCCCCTGTACAAATGCAAGGTTGCAACTTAAACCATCCCAGACAAATGTCTGTACAAGTTCTTGAAAGATCCAAAGAAGGAGGGAGACTCCACAACTTCCTCAGGCAGCTTGTTCTCTCTTCTGCTCTTGAAGTCAAGCAGTTTTTCTTGATATTGTTTCTGGTTTTTATTTCCTGATGTTTACCTCCATTGCTGTAAGCCCTGACTTCTATAGCAGGAGAGAACAATTGAAAACCATGCAATTATGGAACGAAAATAGGGAATTCATCTGTGAGATGGAAGTGCATAGGCTGGAGACACCTGAGAAAAAGAGGGATTTCGGCATATTATATTGATTGTTTGGGGAACGTGCATGAGTTGCCAGTACAATGTAGTTGTGATAAAAAAACTAACTCCATTTTAGGGAGCATTAGCTGAGGTATGTGCACTAGGGGTCTTGTACAAGACCTGGGTAAGATACTTTAAAGTCATTTAAAATATTGTGTGCAGTTCTGATCACTAGTGTTCAAAAAGGATCAACTTAAACTGACATGTGTTCACAGTAGGGTCCCTAGGATGGTGACAGGAATGGAGACCTTTCCTTACACAAGAAGGTTTAAAGAAGCATGACTTGCTTAGTTGAGCAAAATAGAGATTAAAGGCAAATATGTGCAATTTATACAAGTACACATACAGGGTGAATATTAGGGAAAGCAAAGAGCTTCGTAGGCTAAAAGCTATCCTGGCACAATATCAAATAGCAAACACAACTGGATACAGATACATTTGGTTTAGAAACAAGAAGGTTTGTCTCAGGGAAGTGAAGTTTGCAGTGACCGTCCAAGCAAAGTGCTAAAGGCAAGAAACACGCATCTAGCAAAGAGTGAACAGAATACGTTTCTGGGAAGGATGGTACGGCAGGACAAAGGAGTTTGAGCACATTGGGTAGCATGTGTGATGTTGAGTCAGGTGGTCTTGGTCCTTGCATTCACAGCATCATAGAAATGGGGTTGGAAGGGAGCTCAGGAGGTCACATCCAGTCCAACCCCTGCTCCAAGCAGCACCAGCCCCAGCTACATCACCCCAGCCATTGTGGAATAAGCATCTCTCTCTGGCAGTGTGATGAGTGTCAGGCAATGTTATGCTTCAGGGCTTTGCTAGTTGTCATCTAGGGCCAGGAAGGAGTTTTTCCTTTTATAAAAGCTACTAGTTTCATTTTTGGCTTCCTTTAAGGCATTGGCTAAGTCTAGGGATTTTGACTGATGTGCATTGATACTCCTGGTTCTAAAAACCCAGAGGTTCTGAACTAAGAGGTCCTTGTTCTTCTGCTCAGGCTTCCCAGATTTGATGGGAGGAAGGATTTTTCCCCCTAGGTTAAATTGGCTTGGACTGTGAAGGGTTTTCGCCTTCCGCTGTGTTGTGAGGCAGGTCCCTTTTCCTAGCATTGTCTGAGCATGTATTAACTAACATATGAATTAACTGTCCTGTCATCACAGTGGCAGGGTACTGGAAGTGGCTTTGTTATTCCTGCCTGCAAGGGGGTATTCTTGGCTTTTCTGGATATTGTTTTTTATAGTTATGCTGGAGAATTTGAAGCAGTAATTTTTGGGAATGTTTCAGTTAATGATGCAGGGGACCGGACCTGCTGGCCCAGGCCGCCCTTCCAGTCTGATGTTCCTGCAGTTCTCCACCCTCCTTCATAGCAGCATTTCAGCTATTTGCAAGCTGCCATTATGCTCCTCCCCACCAGCAACACTTAATCTTTTTTTTCCTCCAGACTAAAAACCCAGTTCCGTAAGCATCTCCCCACAGTGCCAATTTCCAGCCCTTTAATTTCCCAACCCTTTTTATTTTACTTGTCTGCATTTGTATGCTAATACAGTGCCCAAAACTGGCCACCATGCTCCAGCTGAGGCCTCCCCAGCACCGAGTGCCTTGCAGATGACGCTTCTGTTAGCACCGCCCAATATTGCAGCTGCGGCACATGGGCGATGCATCACTCCACGCACATTTTCAGCAATGCCACTGCCTGCCCAATTATCTTTCACTCTGTCTTGGTGAAGTTGCTTTACTTCTCCCTTCCTCTCCTGCTGCATCTCTGCAGTAAGACGCATCAAAGCAACTTGCTGCAAGGTCTGGTGGAGTCCTGACCAAAGCATGAGCCAGGGAGGAGGGCATGGCTTCCTTCTCGTTGGCAGGGCCATTCAAGACTATCTTCACCCTTAAGCCCTAATCTGCTCCACCTGAGAATTCAGTAGCATCTCATTCTTCCAGCCCAGCTCTGCCTCCTCATAGCTTAGAGACTGCTGACGAGGTTTTGATGAACAAAGCGCCCCCTTACTAGCCAGTACCCTGGCAGGCTGGTAGTATATGACATTCTGCAATTAGCCTTTATCCGGTTGAGCCAACCCCACTGCTGTTGTTTCTGAAGGGCTAGGCTTAGCTGAGAGTTGATAAATGCCTACACCGCTCTGCTGTCAGGGCCAGCACCCTTGTGTATGAGGCTGGGCATGGATGCTAGAGTGTGTGTACATTATATAGAGGTATATTAAATAGGACCCAATTGAACCCCATGGTGCTACTGTTCTTCTTTCCCTTCCCTTCCCTTCCCTTCCCTTTCCCTCCCCTCGTGCCTTCTCCTCCCCAGACCTGTGCACATCTTCACCAGTCCCATGGCACTTGCAGGAGGGCCACCGGAAACGCGGCCTCTCTTCCCCCCTCGCCCCCTGCACTCTCCCCTAAACACTTCCATTTGGCATGGGTCAGTCGGGGAATGAGGCCACAAAGCTACCTAGAAGACATGCTGTCCTTCCTCCTGTTGCTTCTGAGCATGCCAGTGACTGAAGATCTTGAGAGCAGCAGCAGGGTGGGGAGCTCCCTCGGGACATCTTCATGGCTTCGTTTTCGTTTTCAGAATCGATGCAGCAAAGCTCGGGGAGAAAGGGGAGGGGGGCTTGTTTTCTGATGGCCTGTTTTCCTTCTTGTCTGTGACGCCTCAAACGCAGCAGCATCCTGCAGCTGGAAGACCCGGAACAGCGCAGAGTTGAGTAGGGGAATGAGACACGTAGTGAATCCTGGTTGGCCTGTGGTAGACGAAGCTTTCTGACATTGCACATTCATTCTTCAAGACCCTTAGCAGCTCCTGATCCCTGCCTTTTTCCTTCCCCTCTTGGCGTGCATCCCCATGGGCTCACAACTACAACAGAGGCAGAAATGGTTTTCTTTGCCATGCAAAAAATTCCAAGATCCCCCTAAATTGTCCCTTTTTATGTTCCAGAGTATTTAAGACTGTTCTCTGCCAGGTTCAGGGTGCGGATTTGAACCTCAGTCAAGCACATGCCTGGGGAGAGCCCCCACCAGCAGGGTAGCTTGGGGTTGTTGATGTGATTCCACTTCATGTAACCTGCTAGGTGTTTCACTGGACAAAGAGAAAGCCAGCCACTCTGTAGCCCACTGGTTAGGGCATCCAGGTAGATGGAGGGCATTGATGGATGTGAAACCTAAACTGAAACAGGCAGATTTTCAGAGGGAAGGTGGTCCAGGGGTGAACATGTTCAGCTGGCACTTGGTGGACAGAGATGTGCCAGGGCAGCCGCTGGCTTCCTCCATTGTCCTGGGCAGGTCACAGAATCACTCTGTGCGAGATGCCCCCTTCCTTAATTGAAGTGAGTGGCCCTGCCTCACTGCACGGAGGTGTTGTGAGGGTAAGCGCGTTGAAGGTGTTCAGGTACTAAAGCAGTGGTTCTCACCATTTTCCGACTCAAGGCACCCCTTGTTAGACTTAAAACCTCCCTCGGAAAAATACCAGTGCATCGTTTTCACTTTTTTTTTTTTTTTTTTGACTACATAAAAATAGAAGGGCACTTCTGTTGCAAAAAAATTCAGCTCACAAGTGGTCAGAGTGCTCTTAACACTGTGGATTTCTGTTTGAAATCCTTGGGTTTATCATGTTTGCACACTTAACAGTGGTGACATTGTGTGTCACCTTGCAGCACCCTTGATGGCATCTCTAGGGTGCTGTGGCACCCTGCTTAAGTATCACTGTATCAGTGGGCACGTGAGTGCTTAAGGTTCTGGCCAAAGATTTAACTTGCAGCTGGATTTGATGCGCAAAATGTCTTGCTGTGTTATGCGTCTTCCTATCTACGTGCCCATGCAGGGATGCCTGAAGGGGACTCTGTTCTGAGAGTCCAGGTGCTTGTTGCTTTCTGAAAACCAGGTCTTGTTTAAGGTGTCTCAGACTGGATATCCCAAATTACTAGTGACTTCTGGAAATCTGGAGGTATAAGAAGCAAAGAACAGTTCCCTGCCTCTTCACTGCTGGTGTGTCTGTTTTGGGTTTTGGTGAAGGGCAAAAGCTAGTGACTGCCTTCAACGCAAGGGCAGAAGTGCTAGGTAATGTTCCTGGAGGGCATCCAAGGATGAGAGAAGGCAGAGGAAAGGATAGCCAAAGCAATCCTTTACAGGGCTGGCATGAACATACACATTACTAATATGGAGAGTGTGTGTGTGTGTGTCATTCACACCAGGCAAGAGAATCACTGCATCCCCAGCAAATGCTAAAATGACCCTGCCAACATTTATCTAATATCATTGTTCCCCTTTTTAAAGCAAAGATTAATGGCAACTTGCATGTGCACGGGCGACCTCGAGGCTTCCCCACATGAATCTGCGCAACGTCATCTGAAATCTGTTTCTCTAAGGTGGACTTCCCGATCAGCTGTGTTTAATGGGGAGGGGAGAGGAAAAAAAGCTATATTTGTGCAGAAACTTTTGCCAAGCGTTCCACCTCGTATCTGAAGAGCTGAAGGTTAAACAGAGGAGCAGAACAAACTGTGCTGACTGTCAGAAAGATGCTCAAGGAGACAGAGGCAGAGAGTCAGGATTACTGGCATCCACCTTTCCAGTTACTAAGGGGGGCAAGGATGATTTGATGAGATTTGCTGCTGCAGTTTACCTAGAACAAATACCGGTCGCTTCTAAAAAGAGGTGAAGAAACAAGGGAGTCCAACTGAAAGGAATAATTGTTGCTGTATGTGTTGCTTCTACAGTTGGCTTAAAAATGAAGAAATACTGACAGTGAGAGAAGGGAGAGGTGCTTATTTTATCAAGACAGACCCTCCCCCCCTTACTATCCACTGACCTTTAAAAAAAAAAAAAAAAAAATCCCACTGCTGGCAGCAGAAGCCGAGAGCTGGCTTAGAAGGCTTTAGATGCCACAGTGGTTAAAATACCAGCAGCCAGTGGTAATTTTGATATCACAGGTAGGAAACTATAAGGGGGGTGGAATCTAGTGTAGAAAAATGTTAGCAGGGGTAAAGAAAGCACACACTGGGACTCCCCCGTATGCCAGAGCCAGGTGATTACTCCACAGTTCAATGCAAAGATGAGATCTGGATTTGAAGAGCCTGGGTGCCATTTGTCCCTCTGCATTATCATCTTCCTGGCAGCTCGCTGTTGTCCTTGCAGGGGGGGTTACGTGCTGCCTATCTGGAAAGCAGTGAGGCAACATGGCATGCATTTCCATGATTCTTCCTTTCCGTGTCAAAGATGCGCAGAGCAACAGGACAAGGAGCAATTCATAGGCGTTAGGGCTGGAAGGTGACCTCGGATATCATCAAGGCCAGACCCCTGCCCCAGGGGCAGGAAGTCAGCTAGGGTCAAAGGACCCCTGCAAGATCAGCATCCAGGTGTTTATTGAATGAGTCCAGAGTAGGTGCCTGCACCACTTCTGGAGGGAGTCTAGTCCAGGCCTCGGGGGCTTGGACAGTAAAGATTTTTTGTTTGTTATGTCCAGCCTAAAATAGTCTTGGAGGAGTTTCTAACTGTTGGTCCTTGTTTTTCCTTGGGGTGCCCTGGTGAACAGACGTTCCCCCATTCCTGATGCACACCCCTGATGTACTTATAGGCAGCCACCAGGTCCCCTCTGAGCCTGCCTTTTCCAGGCTGAAGAGTCCCATGGCTCTCAACCTCTCTTCATAAGTCCTGTTCTCCTGCCCTCTGATCATGCACGTGGCTGCTCTGGACTCTTTCCATCTTTTCCACGTCCTTCTTGAATTGTGGAGCCCAGAACTGGACGCAGTACTCCAGCTGCGGCCTCACCAAGGCCGAGTACTGTGGCAGGATGATGTCCTGGGATTTACTTGAGAAGCATCTATGGGTGCAAGGCAGCGTTTTGCTCACGTTATTAGCCACAGCATTACATTGAACGCTCATGTTCATCTTGTGGTCAGTCATGACCCCCAAGTGTCTTTCAGCAGTGGTGCTAGCACGCGTAGCGCTGCCGAGCCTGTAAGAATGCCACAGGTTTGTTGTTTTTTTTCCCCTGAGCTGGAGTACCATTTATCAGTATTAAACATCATCAGGTTTGTGTCTGCCATTTACTAAGCCTATCCGAGTCAGCCTGGATCACTAGCCTGTCCTCAGGTGTGGACGCTACGCCCAAAGTTTAGTGTCATCGGCGAACTTGTCCAGTGCGCTTCTGTCACCAGTGTCCGCATTGCTAATGAAGATGTTGATGAGAACTGGTCCAAGGACAGAGCCCCGGGGGACGCCGCTGGTCACAGACCAGTGCCATAATGACTCGCTGCCATCAACCACTACTCTCTAGGTCCAACCTCGGTGCCAATTTCACAACCATCGGACTGTGGTGTAGCCGAGGCCACATTTAGTCTCAAATTACAGAAAGGGAAATTGAGGTTGGATATTAGGAAAAACTTTCTTGCAAGGAGAGTAGTAAAACACTGGAACAGATTACCCAGAGAGGTCGTGGAGTCTCCATCCTTGGAGGTTTTTAAGACCCATGTAGACAAAGCCTTGGCTGGGATGATGTAGTTGGGGCTGGTCCTGCTTTGGACTGGATGTGAACTCTGATGTCCCTCCCAACCCTCATTTTCTACAGTTCTATGACACTACCTATGTATTCTCCTCTCACAGGCTTAGTTTTATTTTTGTTTTGGGATTTTTTTTGCAACTGGCAAAGGGATCTTTTCCTTTCTGCCATCCCTGGGGGTTGCAGCTCCAGAGACTCTTTGTTTGTACCAGTTTCATGCCTGCTGGAAGTTGGGACCCTTGGCAAATATGCGCACTCCTAACTGACATTGCTACAGAACACATTTCTGGACACGTGTAGACGCGTCCCACTACACAAGATGCTTACTGCGCATTAGCCTAATAACACTGCTCTGTAGTGTGTCACAGCACAGACCTTGCTAGTGGCCACTGCACAGTGTTATTAGGCTAATGCACAGTAAGCATCAGTAAATAACCATATGCCAGGGGTACTGTGCATTGAGTTAGTACTTTATAAAGGAAGTGCTAACCTGAATGCACAGTATCAAAGGTGCATTAATGAATGTGTAGATGTGTCCACTATGTATGCACAGACTTACATTCTGCATCCACACGGTGCTAACACCTGTGATACCTCCTGGTTGCAGTGGGGCTTAGGAGTACTCTGCATTGGGCAGGAATTAGCTCTTCTTGCTTTGCTTTGAATTTTTTTTTTTTAATGTATCCACATGCACATGTTTTTCAGCATCCAGTGAATGCAGAGTCCAGGCATTCTCCTTTGGGTGGGCTAAAAAGCAAGAAATAACTTTTTTTAAAAACAAATTCAAGGTCCCATATGTTGTATTTTGTATCATAGGAGTAGTAGCCATTGAGCCATAGCTGTTGGAGGCAACCATATCAGAACTCAATCATAAACCAGTCAGGTTTGCTGCAAGCTACTTAGGGTTTTTTTTTACTCCCAAACACTCCTATTGGAAGACTGTTCCAAGGATCTCCCTGCTGTGATGGGTAGAGGTCTTCTCTTTACTGTCGTCATGATTTATTTGCAGGCAGCTTACATCCGGTTGTGCTTTCATTTAAATGGTTCTTCTGTCCCCTCCGTGATTACTTCTCTGATACGTTCAGAGGGAACAACCACCATCACTCTCAATCTCTGTCCTTTTTGGCTAAAAGGAGCAGGCTTTATTACTGCAACACATAGTGAAACTGAGATCAGGAGCAACTGGTGCTTCCTGAATCTGGGGGGGCACCTGCAGAAGCTGCCAACGGCAGTGGCCTTGCCGGGGGGGCACCAGCCCTACCAACAGCATCAGTGTTGGCTATCGGGGGGGGCGGCACCAGCCCCATGAATGAGATTGTTTTAAGTGGGAAAAACCCTAAGAGAGAAATTGTACCAACAGCTGGAGGCCCCACTCTTGGAATGGATACAGAAGACCCAGATCCATGATCAAGCTATGAGTGTTTCAGTGGCGGGACTGAAAACATTGGCTTCCTTCATCCTATAATGACTGACCAACTTGTATGGAGCTCTCAACTATTCAGCCCCGCAGCTAAATTGGGATAAGTTTCCATTAATAACATGAATTTCTACCAACTGGTATTTTCCAACAGTTTCATCAACCCAGTTCTCTTTCAAGATGCATGTAGAGAGGTTAGATCGTGGTCAGATGGGGTGGTTGGCATAGGGGTGATCCTGTGCAAGGCGGTTGGGCTAGATGACCCCTGGCGGTCCCTTTCCAGCCCGGCTTCTCTACGACTGTGATGCAACTCAGCTGCACAAAGCCTATTCTTATGTGCATTGCCAATGTGAAGTGCCCGTGGGTTGCTGCAGAAATAAGTCATTGGTGTTTTCTCCTAAAAGTTTACAACCCTAAGAATGAAATTGTAAAGAAACAAATAAATATATAATTGGGCTTTGGAGTTTAATAAGTCCATTTATTTCTATTACCAGAAATTGCAACCCTAGACATGTGTTTTCTTTCTTTATCAGGCTTTGGCCCATTGCAGATAAATTCAGAAATGTTCCCACAAAAATGTAGATGTTTTATTGATTCTGCAACCCATTTCATTACAACTTCCTACAGCCTCTGTTTACAGAAGTCTTAGTTTCTAATGATAGTTGGCTGCTGTCCTTCGTTCTGTTGTGTCTGCCCTGTACCTTCTTTTCTGTGTTTCGGGGACAAAAGTTCCTCTAGTGTCTTTCCCCTCCCTTCCCAAAGCAAAAGGAAAAGAATAGTGATTTTAGTGTGTGTTGGCTAGCAAGTGATAAAACCCAGTGTAGCCATGGCAGTTAAAATCATAATGCTTGTTAGCAGAGATTGGCCTGCTAACACCTGTTGAGACTATGACTGTCTTACCCACAATAGGATTTCCAACTCTTGCTTCGTTCTGAATTGGGACAGAAATGAGAGAACCTTTCTTATGAAGTTAAAATGTTCCAGTATATTTCCTCTTGACATTATTGAAGCATTTCAATTTGGTAAGTTTGAAACGTGTTTCAATATAATCGTTTTGTTCCGTGTCAAGAAATTGCACAATAGGCTCAAAGATTTTGGGTTTGGCCCAGCATGACAAGCCTTTTTGCAACATTTTACAAGAATCCAATTCATTTTTGTTGTTTGAACCATTGAATAAAAGCTATTAGCTATGGAAGGCGTTATTCAATGTAACCGTTGTCAGGGCAAGACAAATAGTCTCTAGTAAAATCCTTGGGTAGACTAGAAATCCCCATCCACTTTGAGTTATATTTTAATTTCTGGTGTATTAAGAAATAGACATCCCAGGATAGACATTTTAGTGTCTTGTCTTGTTTCTTTGCTTAAAATTATACTTTTTTTTTTTTAAATAATTGTACTTGAAGTTCTATTTGTTTCATGGGGTAGAGAGAAAATGAACATTTGCAATTTGCTTCCTTTTGGCTTCTTGGGTAGCTGTGTAAGGATATTTTTTGACTGATTTGGCAGCAGGCTTTGGCACTACCAATAGACTTTATAAAGGCATTGGCCCTGATCAACAGCCAGCTGTAATGTTCAGAGGATTTATAATTTGTTTGGCAAGTATAAAACCTATTGGGGCTTATGTCAACTTCTCTGTAATGTTTAATTTATATTCCAATTCGTGTCTAGGTTTTGTGTGTGGGTGTGAGACTTGGGAAGTTGTAGTTTTTGGAAGAAAGGCAGTGCACCAAGTGTATTATTCCAGAATTCACATACCTGGATTGTTCTAATCATGCACACATCTTGTGAACTGGCGATTGGAAGTAATATAATAATAATACTAATATATTTTATATCATAAAATACAATATTATGCACATAAGTCTATTGTACACGGGGGGGCCGTCTACATTAGATGCCATGGTACAGTAGCAATGAGCTACTGTGCCATAGCTCGTTGCTGGAGCGCAGTAACATGGGGGGAGGAGGGGAAAGCGTGGTGACGGTACTGCACAGTAATGCTTCTGCAAGTGCTAAATGTGTAGACATGGCCACTAGTAGACAACATAAACTGTGTGTGTGTATATGTGTGGAGGTATATACAGTATAAATACATATTTTAATTTGTATGTTGCCATTTGTACGTATGATTCTCCCATTCTGTAGATACATATAGAATTTCTATAACAGAAAAATAACTGTGCGTGTGCGTGTATTTTACTTTCCCTGTCTACTCCCCCCTCAAAGAAGCCTGAAGTCTGTACTGCATCTGTGGTCGCCTGTCACTCCTGCTTACCATGCCATGCATGTTCATTGCACTATTACTTCCCACCCAATAATGTCACTGCACCGTTCATTGCACTGTTCACTGCACCATTATTTCCCCCCCAATAATGTCACTGTGATGAGTTTCATCTCCTACCTCTTGAAATCTTTGAGGCAAAGATGGCCTTTTCATTTCACGTTGCACAGCACCAAATTGATGGGGCTTCAACCCTACCCTGTTAGATTGGTTTATGCTGTGTTATCTGGGCACCTTCCCATAATTCTGTAAGTGATCTGGTTAACGTGATCCCACCTGGGTCCTATCAGTGCTGCAGTAATGTGTATGGTTGGTATAAAACTAATGATAGGAACTAGGATCAAAACCAGACTCTGAGATCCTAAAGCAGAACAAATCCATGTTGTATGGGTTGCTCTCATCTCTTCCTTAGCATTCATCAGCTATTCTGTTTTGTGAGGTTACATAATTTAACATCTTTTCTCAAAGTCCTTCTTATGATTCCCTGACTGTGTCTACCTGTCATTTTTTTTTTTTTTTTCAGATTAAATTGTAGTCAATGTAGGTTTCTTCTTCTGTTTTATGCTTGTGTAATGCCTGGCAGGCTGGGCTCCTGGTCTGTGACTGGGGCTCTTCTGGGCACTATTGTGATGAAAATAAATTACTAATAGTAGTAGCAGCAATAGCAGTAGTAATAATAATAGTAATGGTACTTCTTTCTTAATGGTGGTGTTATACTCATGTAGCTCCACTGGGATTATTCTTATATTTTGCAAGCATGAGATGGAAATCAGGTCCATTATGTTTAAGCTCTTCTGATGACAGTTATATCTCCTGAATATTTACTTTTAAAGCAATTAAGGGAGAATTCATGCTGTGCTTCACATACTTTGATCTTAGCTTTACCCATTTAACAGTGCATGTACTGAGTATCTTGTATAATGAACTCTACTCCAGCACATTGTAGAAGTTCATACCACCTCTTCCTTTTTCCCCCCACCACCCCAAAAAAGCTATAAAAAATAGAAGCTAATTAATTTGATTGCAGGTAAAAAAAAGGCATCTGCCACAAAACACCTCCAAAATAACAAATCCTTTTGTCTTAAAAAATGTAAAAGCACTTATAAAAATAGAGACAAGACCTGTGTGAATCTCCCCACGTTATTTGCATTTAAATTGAAAATGTGAATGCATCTGGTCTCATAAGTACCAAATAATTACTTGATATTAAAAAAGTTTTGGATATGCCCTAGCAGAAAATGCTTGACAACTTAATTGTTCTGACAGTTATTGAAAGTTAGGGATTTGGGTGGGGGGAGAACAACAACCTTTAAAGAAGGCCGTGTTGATAGCAAAGAAATGAGCTGTTGGTAATTAAAGCACTAGTTATTCTATCCTGGCCTAGGTTTTGCTCTACATTCGCAGTCCTTGAATGCTAGCTCCTAAATGCTCTCTAGGAATTGAGGGCATTTGTGGGAGGAGAGAATAAACACTTGAGTATGAATATAGTTGGCTGGGATGATGCAGTTGGGGCTGGCCCTGCTTGGAGCAGGGGGTTGGACTAGATGTGACCTCCTGAGCTCCCTTCAACCCTCATTTTCTATGATTCAATGAATGCCATGCCTCGGTTTTTATGATAGAGCTGGGCGGATGGGGGCAGGGGGCATGCTGCTCTCACTGTTTGCTCAGCAGGGAAGGTTTCTACTGGAGCTTTGGGAGTGAGTTCTGTAGGGCTGTGCAAAGCTTTGGTCCCTGATTCGATCCAGTGGAGATGCGGCCCGATTCGGTGGCCAAATCTTCAAAATCAAAAATCAGAGGGGGTCCCCAGTGCCCTCGGCAGCAGACCCAGAAGTAGACTAGAAGCACTTCCAGTTCGCTTCTGGGTTTGCTGGCATGCGCACAGGGGTCCGTCTAGATTGGTGACTGGTGTCTCATGGGTTTGGTGGTGGGGACCCCCCGCGGTCCATCACTGAGCCAGAGAGGTGTGTGGGGGGGGGGCCCTCAGTGTGCTCCCCAGCAGACCCAGAAGTGGACTAGAAGTACTTCCAGTCCACTTTCCGGTTTGCTGCCAAGCACATGGAGGGCCGCCCCCACACACACTCCTGTGGGATGCTCCATGTGCCCCAGCATCGCAGTGATCACAAGCTGTGCCTACTGTCTCAAGGTATGTAGAAAAAACTTTTAACGCTGTTCCTGTGTCTGAATTGCTGATTCTCTGACTCAGCATCAAATCTTCAGATTCAGATTCAGCCAAATCAAACCAGGGGCAGTGATCCCTGATTTGGGCCGAATCTGAATCCAAATTGAATTTGCACAGCCCTAGTGTTCTGCCTTTATTGGATGCCTGATTTTGAGACCACGAGCAGGCAACCCCTCTCCCAATAGTGGAGAAGGCAATTCTGGGAAGCACTTGTTGAGAAAGAATGACTTCATCAGGCGGTGTGTTCATTCGAATTCTGAACCACAGTCACTGACCAAATTGCACTTGAAACTTTGAATGAGCCAAATTCAACTCAGAATGAGAAAGGAGAGCCATCTGGACCTCAGCAGCGGGCCAACATGATCAGATGTTGCTGTATCATATCATGATATTGGGAGAACTTTTCCCTCTAGAAAAATAATATCCCAGACACCTAGTTACCCTGATGACTGCAAGCTAGCTGAAAATGAAATTGGGCTTTGGGACCCACCCAGTAGTTGCTGTTGATGTGGAGGTATGATCCTGGTATTATGAGGATGTCTGAATCTTTTGAGAAATCTTAGCCAGAAGCCATGTGATAATATCCCATGGCAGATTTTGTTGGTTAATCAATCATGGGTTAAAAGAAAAAGCATCCTGCACATTGTTGAAATAGATCTTTGTGGCTCCTTCTCCGAGGCTTTTGGCAATGTGCCTAGGCTAGTTGGGTATTTGAGCCTTTGTTTCAAGACTGAAAGCAAGATGGAAGCATCTGTTGCCCAGGCATCACATTTCAATATCTAATGTATTGATTATATCTCACTACGTTATACTTAATATCACGGTATTCGTGGAAATGCAAGGATTTGTCTCAGCCTTTTCATATTTACAGCAAAGACGTTACGCCTAAGACCATCCTGCTATCACTGTGCTGCCATTTAGTCATTCAACCATCTGAAGGGTGGTTCCAAAGAAGAGGAAGCTGGACTGTTTTCAGTGGATGTGTCTACGCATTTGATCTGGGATTGGTTTACTTGCAAGTAAACATTCCTGGGCAGGCATCTACACATGCAGGGAAGTGGGAGAAAATTTGCTGCTAAGGGCAGAATATGCTCCCACTTCCTGGGGCCCTCCAGTCGGCCCCTGCCACCACCAGGGGGAGCTCTAGGCTCCCCTGCATGTTAGCCCAGGGCTTGAGAGGAGGCACCAGCCCTGGAGATAGCTGCCTTCTGGCTGGAGCTGGCACATTGCACCCTGACCCCGGGGGGCTGCCTGTTGCTGGCTAGGGACAATGTCCCCCTGCCCCAGCAGCAGGGTGCTCCTGGCCCCAGCTTCCCAACTGGTGGCAGGGGACTTGCAAAGAGCTTCAGGGGAGAGGCAAGTCTCAGCCACCTGCCCCATCTGCCAGTGGGGCAGCTAGCAGCTAGCTTGCTACTAGAGGCCTCGCTAGTGGATTGGGGCAAGGGGCTGGGATCTAACCTATCCCTGCAACTGTTTTGAAGCTCTGTGCCTCAATCACCTGATTGGGGCATGGGGCTATGATCCGCACTTGACTGGGACAGTTCCCAGACCCCACTCTGCAATCATGGGAGGCAGGGGAGGACTGGAGACCCTTTTTCCTGCTCAGCTCTGCAAGCATGGAGCTGGGCAGGGAACAGGCTGGGGAGCTTGTTCAGCTTGTTACCTGCTCAGCTCTGGGAGCACAGAGCTGGGCAGGGAATAGGGTCCCGAGCTCCTACCAGCAGGGAGCTGACCAGCACCAGCTCCACACAGCAGAGCCGGTACTGGGAGACCCGTGTGTCCCAGAGCCAACTGCAGTCATGGGCCTGGGAGATAAAGGCCTCTCTGCACTGGCCCTGTGGTCGTGGAGCTGCCACTGGGACATAAGGATCCCCAGTCGTGATCTCAGAGTGATGGGCTTGGAGCTCCCTGCTGCCAGGCTGGGGGACATTGTCTTGGGCTCCAGTGGCAGAGTCCGCCCCGGCAGCAGGGGGCTCCTGGGGGTGGGGAGCAATCACCTGTCCCCTGGTGGATGGCTGACCTGGAGCAGATTTGCTTCTGGTCAGACATCTGCTACTGTGCCATTACTAATCAAAAGTAAATTTGCTACTTGCATTTACAGGAAGCAGATTTATTCACGATTAGTGAGGTTTACTGCATAGTAAGCATGTGCAAACGTAGATGCACAGTAAACTATGGTGCTGTGCAGTTAAGTGGGACTCTCTCACTAGGAGTGTGGTAAAACACTGGGACAGGTTACCCACAGAGGTGGTGGACTCTCCATCCTTTGAGATTTTGAAGTTCAGTCTAGACAAAGCCTTGGCTGGGATGATGTAGTTGGGGCTGGTCCTGCTCTGAGCAGGGGGGTGGACTAGATGTGACCTTCTGAGGTCCCTTCCAAGCCTCATTTTCTATGATTCTCTGTGCACACGCTTTTTGAGCAGTCAAAGAGTTCCAGATGGACATGTGAACTAACTGGTATCTTTTTATTATCATCATTAGTCACTTACAGCTAAATTGAGGACAGCATCCCCTGCATATTATAACAACAGTTAATTGTATATAATGTTTGTGATGTGTACAATAAGGGGCTTTGTCGATGAGTGCAGTAATTATGGATGGTTGCTGTGTTGGGGAGTGGGTTTATATGCTTTTGAATTGGTGGCATATGCTGTGTAAGGGTACTTCCGGCGTGTAACGCATTAAACCAAATGAGTGGTCCATTATTAGGTGGGTACACAAGTATATAAAATTATAGGGTGGATGAGTCCTGTTGTGTATTTAGAAAAAAAGTTACAGGGTGTTTTCTTATCATGAGGAACAGGAGGAAGTTTCCACTGAAGAGTAACGCAGGAGGGTATTAAAGAGCTTCTATTAAAGCCAGACCTATGCAAATCAGTAGATCTAGATAACTGCATCCAAGAGTTGTAAAAGGTTTAATTGGTTAGTTTTAGATGTTCCTAGTATTGACTTTCAGTAAGTGTAGGAACACTGGAAACAATCCAGAGGAATGGAAGAAAACTAAAATGCCAATATTTAAAAGTTACGTGTGGGATGACCCACATAATTTTAAGGCTATCAGCCCAACATTGATCCTGGGAAAATAACAGAATGGCTAATATGAGACTCAATTAATTAAAGATGAAGGCAGAGTAATACAATTAATGCCAGTCAATATGGCTTTATGGAAAATAGATCTTGTCAAATTAACTTGATATTTTTTTCATTAGATTATGAAATGTGATTGATAACGGTAATAATATTCATATAGTATCCTTAGATTTAATGATGCATTTTCCTAGATGCTGCATGTACTTTGATTAAGAAGCTAAAGCAATATACCATCAATTTGGCACAAATTAAATGGATGTAAACATGTGTGAAATGTTAGGTCTCAGCAGCAGCTCAAAACCAGGCATCTTCATGGAGCAATTATTTCCAGTGGGCTCCTCCAGGCAGTGGCTCCTGACTCCATATCACTTAATACCACCTTTGCCAGCATACAACATTTACTGTTCCCTAATTGAGGTGCATGTCTTAATTGGGAAAGGTAGATTTTTTTTTTGCCCTAGAAAACACTGTTCTTTGAATCCTCCTCTATCCGAAGTTTCACCGCCCCCCCCTCCCCCCAGCAGCAATGACATTTCTATTCTGGTAGCTTAATGGCTTATTATGCTTTACTCCATAGGCGTTAACGACCGTTTCTCCTTTTCAATGGTCTTGATGTTCCATTAATTGTGCTGACTATTTTTATCAGCAATTTTGTTATCTTCTTAGCTCCTCCTTGCCTCTCTTCTATTTCATAGACCTCTTTCTCAAATCATAGATCCACAAATGGAGACCAGACTTTAGCAGCAGCTACAAGTTTCAGCTTTTGGCTAAGCAGAAAAGGGTAGGTGAGTGAACTGAAGATTAGGCTTTATCCATCCCCTGTGTAGGCATAACTCTGGTTTTGTTTTTTGTTTTTTTCATACTGCTTTCCCAAAAACAATATTGGGGGGAGCGGGGGGCAGGGATGTTATGTGAGAAAATACAGTATTTATCAATGACGTGGAAAACCCTGGAATCAACACTGATAACATTTTCAGATGACAAATATTAGGGGAATGGTAGATAACAGACAGACCATTAACTGGATGCAAAACATTTGCAATGCTTTTTTAATGAAGGTACAAACAAACAATATCCTTTTTAATATGGCCTAGTGTAAGTGAATACTTGTAGGAGCAAAGAATATAGTCTATGCCTACCAGGTAGGGACTCGATCTTGGAAGCAGTACCCTGGGAAATAAAAACTGGAGGTAATGGCTGGATAATCAACTGAACATGAGTCACCAGCTGTAACACTAGCCAGAAGTGTGAATATGATCTTGGGATATATATACAAGGTAATTTCAAGAACCAGCTTATGTTAGCTCTGCATTTAATACTGGACTTCTGTCAAGTTCTGAAATCCATAATTCAAGAAGAATGTTGATGCATTGGAAAGGCTCCAAAGAAGAGCCATAAGAATGATTAAAGGACTAGAAAGCATGCTGTACAATAAAAGCCTGAAGGACTTCATTGCAGTCTCTGAGTACCTCCCTGGGAAATGAACCTGATGAATGCTACAAGGCAGGGTAGCATCTGCTGGGATGGTTAGGAGTAGTCCATCCTGCATCCTGTGATGACCCTTAAGGGTCCCTTCCAATGCCATGATCCTATGAGAGGGCTGTTCAGTCTTCCATGTAAAGTGCAAAATCCCCAATAGCTAGAAGCTGAAAACAGAAACATTCCAGCTAGAGAAATTAAAGTGTGAAATTTCAAGAGTGATCTGTAGGCTCCTGGGGTACATCCAGACAAGCGTGCATGTGCCTCTTGCCCCGTCTCAAACCCCTTTGAGGCAGAGCAAGAGCAGGGCAAGTATCCCATTTTCCTTAACTATCAGATAACTGCTATGGCTCTTTTTGTATCATCTCTGCTTTATCAATAGCTGTAAGATTTCAAAACTACGAATGGCATTTTCTTGTATTGGTATTATTGATGCTATATGCAGAAGTGCAGTCACCTTCCTCCTACCCATTATTCTGTTATTTTTACATCTCAGGATCTTATTAGCATTTTTTTCCCAGCACTATCTCACTGGCAGTTCATACTGACTTTGCTTCACTTAGAAACAATATACTCTTTTCAGAGTTGTTGCTTTCTCATTGTACAGGTTCAGTCCTCATTCCTTGCTTCAGAGAGCCCAACCTTGTATTTCACCCGAGTTAAAGTAATGTGACAGTGACGTCATAACCATGATGGTCCAGAAATTGAGAGGCAAGGATTTCTTAGTATGATATCTTTAATGTCTTGCATTTGAAATCTTGTCTGACTCTTTCCCAATTATACAGTTGGACAATAAAAGGTATCACCCTAACCAAATACCCGTCTCTCACCTATGTTAAAGGATGCTTTGTTTGAATGGGCCCAGAAGACCAGCTGTTCCACCTTGTTCTCTAATGCTCTTGATTCCTTCCCTAGCCTCATCCTTATTTACTGTTTCACTATTTTTTGTATCCTCTGCAGATTTTAATAGACTATCTTAAAGTACCAAGTCAAACACTTTACAGAAGTTACCCATCATAAAAAAAAACTTGTAATCTCATTAAAAAAAATGAAATCGTAAAGCCATGTTGCTGAATTCTTTATTAAATCATGAACATATCAGGTTTTTTTCCATTGTGTTCCCTCCCCCCCCCACCGGGATTAATATTAGGTAATTGGCTTGGAGCTACCTCAGTCACCTTGCTTTCCCATTTTGAATTTTTTGCCCCTTTTTCATTCTGGAATTGCTTTTTTGCAGGCCAACTAATAAATACTTCTTTAAAATTTTATTTCCATTCATTTACATTTATTTAGATCTGTGATTTTTTTTCCTCTTGGTTGGTTTTTCTCCTAATGTTCCTCAGCTTCAGGAAATTAGCTTTCTTGAAGCACTACTGCATGCAATGTGTTTATGTAGGTCTTGTCAAACTCATCTCATGTCGTTCTGATTAGTTTAGAAGTGTGGATGATAAAGATGCAATGCACTTAGACATTGAATAGCATTCTCTGTTCTCGACACATCCCATGTTAAGTAGATTGTTGCTGGTTGGCTTTACACTCTGCATGCACCTCGTTCATGTAACCAGGTGCTGTTATTTGGTCCCCAAGCAGCCATCATTTTCTAAGCCAGCAATAAATCCATGTCTGTCCTTCAGAGTGAATATGAAATAGTGTTATCAGGAGTTTCAGTGCTCTGGTTTTTAGTGATACAAAATTATTCTTTCCAATTGTTAGACACTGGGCACATCTACACATAAATTAATGCGCTTTTTCAAATTTGTATTAAATTCAGTAGCTCCAATGTGAGGTAACAAATCAATGCACATTAGTCTGCAATAATGCGCAGTAGGGCATTTGAACATTTTTTTTTAGTGGTGTTTAATGTGCAGTAGACTACTTTACTATGCGTTACTGTAACATCACAGTTTTTTAATGCAATGTTTTAATGCACAGTAAAATAGTCTACTGTGCATTAAAGCGCATGTATAAACATGCCCTCCACTGCTTATTAGAGATGGACAGCCCACGGCTGCTAGCCTGCAGCTCCCGAAATGGACTCCCCACAACAACACGGTTTTTCCTTTAGTGATTGAGCACATCACCCTGGTCTGCTCGTGTCCTAGGAGAGTAAGGAACTTCTGGAACAGCAGAGTGAGGGCCGTGGTGGAACTCCTGGAAGAGTGTTCCAGAAGGCAAGGTTTTATTTCCCCTAAAATATATACTGTAGTTCAGGCTCATATTAACTTTGGGCAGTCCTTTGGCATCTATCATTCTGGAGGTCAGATTGTAGATGATTGCAAGAGTATCTTCTGGCCTGAGAATCTATTCAGCTTTGAGCAAGTTTCCCGTTATCTAATTTGTCAGTTACTTGATGTATGTTGTGATGCCGGTGCTGATGAATGACAGGGAGACGGTCAAAATGAATACAAGAGATTATGTAAAGCAGGCTGCAGCTCCAACTGAAACATCAGCTGGGCTTGGTAGAGTAGGCATCCATTCCTGCACTTGCAGGACTGAGTTGCTGACTGTACTCTTGTACAGCAAACGAGATCTGCTCATCGAAGACTGGTAGTCAGCATACATTCTTACAGTGTCTTTGTAGATATACTCTATGTGTGTGTGATGCACACATTTGCTGGTTTTGTATGTGTATACATGCACACACATTATTTTGAGAGAGAGAGAGAGAATATGTGTGTTCACATGTGAGAGATACACGTGTATATATACACATATACACACATACTCTGTGTATGTGTGCATGAATGTGCTTGTGTATGTGTGTATATTATATATACTCTCCATGTGTGTGAATATACACTGTATGTATGACAGAACAAACAAATGCATGCGTGTGCACATAAATGTATGTGTATACACAGAAATATGTGTGTGTATAATGTGTGTATATACATATGTGCATCTATTTATTTTGTTATGCATGCATACACACTATGTATGTATATGTATACACACAGAGACACACACACTGAGAATATACGCAAACACAGAGTGTGTGTGAGTGTGTGTACACATATATACACTCACACTTTATATAACTTCCTTTTGGTGTCAAGTCTATTTGAATTTATTTTTTTCTTTATACCCCCCAATATTTTTTTTTTTTTAAGTGTATTATAATGTTTAAATGAGCAACATTGTAGCAGGATCCTTGGTGCTCTTGCTACTTTAAGAGGTGAAACAGTCTGTGGGTGCTGCCAGAGTCAATCAGCAGTCACGTGACCTAAAACGAGGCTGGACTTGCAGGATGTGAGTGCAGAGCCTGACCTGGAGCAAGAGTCTGATCCTGGTAGCCAATATGTGAAGAACTGTTGACAAGAAGGGCCGCAGTCAGGAATTCGGCAGACACCTAAGCTGGGGTAAGCAAGTGAGCGGTCATGAGAGCAAGAAGGGTCAAAACCCCATAGCCCACAAGCGATGAGAGGCAGAATCGGAGCCTTGGGGCACTTTTACATGTGCTCCAGTGCTGGGGAGAGTGGCACTTTTTAATTACAGCAGCTCCAAGAGTCATTCTAATTAAAGTGCCTCTGTGTCTCTTGTATCAGCATGCCCGCACTTGAAAATGGCGGTGGGGGTACTTGAACTAAAGCTCATTCAACAAGCTTTAGTTCAAGCACTCCTGCTGCCATTTTTAAGTGTGGGTACACTGAAACATAAGATGCAGGAAGCTGGTGGAGTGCGGTAATTGCCATGCTCCAGCAGACTCAATTAATCAAGTCTAATCCAGGGGACTGGATTTCAAGTGTGTTGAAGCAGCCTCCAAACTTGTGTATAGGTGCCCTTGGAGCCTAGGAGAGGCAAGTAGGGCCAGGGAACCTGAAGGTCTCGACTGGCCTAGGAACAGGGCCAGGAGAAGCCAAAGGTCAAGGATGGGCCATAGCTGAAAACCAACAGGGTCAGGGATCTGCAGCCCAGAGGAGGGTGGAGTCGGGACCAGGGGACCAGCGCCTTCAGAGGAGGTGAGATCAGGGCCGTGGACCAGGGCTGCACTTGGAAGTGGCCAAAATGGGAAAAGTGCCCGGGTGTGGCAGAGATGGACAGATGGCTCGAAAGCGAAAAGTGACACCTACGAGGCATGGGCATGGTGTAAGGCATGGTAGGAGCCATTTAATAGCCTGTGAGGCCACAAATACCTTACAATAAACACTTTGTGTTGTTCATAATTGAAAACCCTTTTGTATATAGAGCTAGATCCTGTTATTTAGTAGGTGTGTTCTTTTTCTTTCTCCTGGCAATTCATATGTATAACTAAGCCATATTTCAGATGCTAAAGGCTAATCATTAGGTTGTATCCGTGTATAGAGTAGCAGCTGACCTGTTGGTCACTGGAGACACGGTGTTTCTTGGAGATCAAGGACATCAGTGTCATGCATCTTCAGCATATCCGCAAGATACTCGCACTTCGCCTGGGAAAGTCCCTCAGTGTTGAGTTGAAGGATCTTTTTTTTCAGAATCGGTCTGTCATGTTACTGGCCCCAGAAAGAGCCACTAAGTTGCTGCTTTGAAAGACAGGGAGAGGGTTGATCAATGTTTGGTTGCTAAGGTAATGGCATTAATCACGATTTCTCACTTCACGGAGTGGGCCGCATGCAGGCTGCCATCTTCCGCTCCGGTAACTTCATTTAACGCAATGTAGTGTGCAACTGTCAGCTTCAACATCCATACTGACTGTGCAAAAATCTACATTCACTTAGCCATGCGAACAAGTGCTGCTGAAATGCAAGTTGTGAAGATACGTCATAGTCAATTTGTGCATTAAGAAAACTCCTGGTGAAATTAATAGATTTTTTTTTTCATATTGTGTTTTATTTGCACGTTTCATTTTGGTTTCAAAGTTTCAAAATAATACCTGGATACTAGGTTGTAAAACACCCCATCTGACTTAACAAGGTGACGTCCATTGGAACCTAAATCTGGCATCATTTTGCAACTTGTTACAAACCATATGATAGTTTTTATTCATCAAGGCTCAAGGCATCAAACTTATAGTTCAGTACTGTGGCTTTACTCAAAATGTTTGATTTGTTTGCCCACTTGAGTTTTAGTACAGCTAATTTTAGGGAAGCTTAAACTGTTTAAAAGGATTTAAGTAAAACCTTGCTCTTTCTCTCTCTCTCCCACCCACCCCTTTCCATTTCTGTCTTGCGTATCGGTCCACTTTTGCCGGCTATTGAGAACCATGGTGAAGCTCATGCATTTTAGGGTTCAAAAACTGCTTCTGGTTTCTTCTGTCCTCCTCAGTTGAATTCCCTTGACTCTGCAAAGTATGATAGCATCTATTAGGTTCCCTCAAGCACTGGGATTTCCCAGCACAGAACCCGCTGTGCCCTGAAGCCGGTTTCCCCTGATTTCCATCTAACTCTGGAAGAGCTAAAGGGTTTAGGTTTCATGGACCAGTCTCAGAGCATCTCTGAACCTGCACTCCAAGTCTCTGAAAGATTTCACCTCTTGCAGAAGCCTCTGTCCCTCAAGGAGCCCCGGTAAGCGAGACTCTGGGGTTACGGGGGACCTGGTACAGTTAGAAGGAAGGAGTGGTATTGGGGATGGCTTTCAAGGGTGCTACTTTTTCTTTGTTCAGTGTTTTGACCGAGGGCTGGATTGGGGTCAGTGTTAAGCTGTACCAGCATAGTAACCCCAGGAGGCAGAAAATGGAAGGGACCTCAGGAGGTCACATCTAGTCCAGCTCCTTGCTCAAAGCAGGACCAGTCCCAACCAGAGGCATTGCACACAAGTATAAAAGGTTTTTTTTTTCCTCTCTCTCTCTCTGTTGCTTGCCTTGCAAGAATATCTGCCTCCTTGGGTATAGCATCAGAGGCCATTACTCAAGTATTTGCTTCTAAATCATTGAGCATTCAGGCCTGTAGCATCCAAATGGCTGCAGTCATCTGGCTAATATGGCAAGAAAACAGCACTGGAGATGTGCTCCATCACTTTCATTATAAACCCATGAAAATAGACCTTGACTATTTAAAAAAGCGTGCGGGAAGGAGTACATTATTCCCCCGGTTAGAGATGGCAGTATTTTATCCATAACACAGGTAAATACCATGAGCCCCCTGAATATTCATCTTCTAAGAAATCCTCTTCACCAGTGCCTGCCCCTCTCCAGAATCACTGTGACAATTTGGAGAGCTGGTTGCTTTTCTCTTAAAGCTCACAGGTGCTATCCAGTCTGTACGGCAGTTTCTAGGAATGATCCAGGTTCTGCCCCTTTCCTTGGTGTCCAATGAGGTCCCTCCATGGCGATCCATGTCTCTCCAGATAAAGCACAGCATCTCTTCAGCCTTGACCAAAAATATGGGACCTGATGAGAATTCAAGCCAAAACAAGCAACACCGCTGTTGATTTGTGAGCAGCAGTTTGGCTGATGTGGATTCTGACCCTTTGTTAGGGCAAAGCTTTAATTCACCCTGATTTGGTGGTTGAATCTCAAAATCCAAATTGAATCAGAGGAGCCTTTAATCTCTCTGAATTGAACTGGGACCCTCTGAATCAGTTTGGAGAGATTCAGAAAGATTCGGCGATTCGGACGTAGAGACGGCTTTAAATGTTTTTTTCTATATACCTCTAGATAGCAGCAGCTCGTGAACGTTGCAGTGTTGGGGTGAATGGGGGGCTCCCCAGCATGCTCAGCAGCAGACCCAAAAGTGGACCAGAAGCACTTCCAGTCCACTTCCAGGTCTGCAGGGAAGTGTGCTGCTCCCCCACCAAACCCCCTCCTTGGCTTCTGGGTCTGGGGGGTGGGGGGAGGGCACCTAGGGGTCCCCTTGCAGCACATCACCAAGCTGGGGGGGGGGGCAGCCCTGTATGCTCCCTGGCAGACCCAGAAGTGGACTGGAAATACTTCTGATCCACTTCTGGGTTCGCTGCCAAGCACGTGGAAGCCCCCACCCTGCTCCTGGAGTGGATGGGATGCTCCATCCACTCCAGCATTGCAGCGATCACGAGCCGCAATCACGAGCCGTGATGCTCCAAATCGGCATTGAATCTTCAGATTCAGAGTTGGCCAAATCGAATCAGGGACAGTAATCTGAATTATCTAATCGAATCACTGTCCCTGTTTTGGGCCAAATCTGAATTGCACCCTCTACTCTGTGTTCTCGGTGAAAATCAGTATTTTGCACAATTATTCTTGTTAATATTGCTGTTGCAAACAGCTCCACGTAGCCACAAAAAATAAAGCCAAGCATTCCCTGGTCCCTGTATCAGCTTAGGAAGCAGCCAGTGGCCAAAAACTATTATGTCAAAACCTGCAAATTGTGTAGTTACTAATGTATTCAATTACTGTGTTTAATGCTATTCATATATCACAAAATGTGCATTTGCAAGATATGAACATGTTGATGGATTAAAGGAGTATTTGGTGTTGATAGGGGGTGGGACGATATAACTTCACCTGATGAATGCAAATGGGCTTTCTTTGAGGCACTGTAAATGTGTTTTATAACTTTGAAATGTAATTAGCTAAGGGGAGGTGAAAGGGTGAAAATACTTCTGGGGCAGTGTTAGGAAGAAAACAGTTTCTTCTGTCTTTATTTGATCACAGCCTGGTTTTGTGGCCTCCTTTGAGATGTTTGCTCAGGATTTCCTGCACCAGTCTGACGTGCAGACTGCAATTACAAATGTTCTGTACATGCGTGATGGATTTTTCTCACCCTGCGCATGTGTCTCCTACTCTTTCTGTGACTCATTGTAGACTTTCCTTTTCAGTTAAGTCTGATACTACATCCATCGTGGTTGTTTAATCTGGTTTCAGCCATTCTGAAAGCAGTTTAAGTGCACTGAACTTCTATCATGGTACCAATCTGAACCAGTTTCTGATTGCTTATACCAATTTACACGTCGTTTCTGTCCCTAGCCTTTGTGTACCAAAGATCTGAGGTTTGGTAGGAGGGAATTTCATGGCTGTCGGTTTCAGGAAGCCCTGGAATGGATGTTAGCGTAGGCAAACGTTTTCTACATGTAACGGCAGAGAACTGAACTCAGTATTGGAAACTCGTCCAGTCCCATTTTCCAAACTCCCTACCGAGGTAGAGGTACGGTAAGTGTCCGACCACAGTCCTAGTTCTCGAAGTATTGGATGGCCTCTGAATCTGAGTTTCCTATTAAAAAGTTGTTTCTCATCCCCATGTTTGTGAACAAAACCTTGACTATACATCCAAGTTTCTCCAGTGCAGAGCTAAAATGATCGGTGCTCTCCTGGAAAAAAAACTTGGAGGGCAGTAGTACGTATCCATATATCTGCTGTTCTATGAGAGGGTAATTGGAAAGGATTCAAATCTGCCCCTACTCTAAAAGCAAATCTGCTAGGAATGGACAAATGGTTCTTATACCAAGGATAGTTTCATAAGGAAACTCTGAGACCTTTGCAAAAACAGAGGTGAAAAATAACAATCCTGCAGCAAGTGGGAGGTTCAAACTCGCATCTCCCCCAGAGAGCACCAAGAGGACCAGGCCACAGGGAGCTGTAGGTCATGGGGCACTCTCCACCCTTCCTACTTGTGCTGGGTCACTTTGCTGGAAGGAAGGCAAGATTCACGGGGCCCTGCAGTAAGGGCAAAGATGTCCTAGCCTAGTGCTTAGGACACTCACCTGGGAGAATCCTGGGTTCCCATCACTGCTCCCGGGATACTTCCTGTAGTTTGTCTTAGGCCCCTGGCAGACATTACACTTACAGCGTGATTCACCAGTTAATTATATGTTAAAGTGCAACTTGTCCACACATTTGGGCAATTAACGGTGCAGTAACACAAGAAATAAGCCACAAAATTATTGCACAGAAAATGTATAATCATTTTGTAGCTGTTTTCTACCTTGCCCTAAATTGAACATGAGACTTGGTGGACTGGTCAACGATTAGCTCGCTGTCTGCTGCCCCCGGGACCTCATGGGGTCTTGAATTATTCCCTGTGTGATCCCAGCCAGATGACGATCAGCTGATTGTTGGCTGGCTCCAGGGACCCACTGGCACCCATGTTCCCAGGCTGCCCCTGCACCAGCAAGCAGGGTGTGATTTTAAAGTGATTTAAAATAGACATAAAAGTGTGCGTCCTGCCACGCACGTGCAGCACAATGCAATAATTGGGATCACGCCTTTCCATGAACACCTGGAGTGCCTCAGCTTCAGGCAAGCCCCACTTCAGATGCCAGAGTCCTTTACTGGCTCTATCTTTGAGTGTGTCGGTGCTGTTCTCTGCTTCCACCACCTATATCTGCCTCTCATGGCTGTTGTAAGAGCTGTGCAATCTTAGGAAACCTGCCTGCAGCTGATAAGCCTTGGGGGTGCATTTATTTGTAGGCATGGAGGAGGTTTCTGCACATGTTAATGCGTGATAATCAGTGTCAGCTTGCCAGGAGAGGGAGCAGACAGCGCATCCCTTAGCTTTCCCCCATGATGATATATGCATTGTTCTTTAACCCAGTGGTGAGTAGGAGGCTGGAAGGGAAGCAGGGGAGGTGGTGGGCAGAAGCTGTGCACCAGAGCTCAGGCAGAAATAAAATAAGGAGAATGCTGATTGCCTTGCTCCATGCAAGAAGAAAGAGACTTTTTCTATGATTATTGTTTCTACAAGCAACAGCTGTAGCAGGATGAATTTTTGGGAACCTGACCCGGTCTCTGTAGTCTACAGATATATTTGTATTCTGGTGGTTGAAAGGGTTTTAGTTAATACCAGGATGGCCAGAGATTGTGATAGTTGTTGGAACATGCTCAAAGGAACAGAAATGAAGGTGTAAAACACGGTGGGATTTATGGAGCAAGGAATAAAATAATAAAAAGGGAAGAAGGTTAACAATACCGAAGTGAACAAGTAACAGCAATGCACAGAATATGTTACCAAACACTGTCTCTTTACCTGGCAGGAGAGATGCCATGACGATGGTTTCGACCCAGGCGGTTCTGCTGACCTGGCCGGGGCGATCCCCTTCTTCTTGGCCTTGGATGACTTGGTGTAGTCGAGGGTGCATTGCAGGCAGCCCCCTTGTGAGAGTCTACTATAGCCTCCCAATGCGAGGATCTCAGCTACACAATTTATGGCGGAGGTTTCCCTCTAGCTTGCTCCTTTGGTCTTTTGGCTAAGAGCAAGTGAGAGTAGGGGGCATCCAGACCCCAGGTCCTCTGGGCTTGCATGTAGGATGCCTGCCTTGGGTTTGGGAGTATCTGAAGCCCCGGATTGAAGAGTCTTGGAGGTAAGATACTTGTTGGTGGTAGCATTATGCAGACTCGAAGGACTGAAGTTCAGGTGATAGAATTCAGAACCTTTGGGGCTAATTTGGCATGAGATTAAAAATAAAACATAAAAATACCAAGAGCTTTGAGTATCACGGTGGTGTTTAAAGGTGCAACCAGAACTGTCCCATGTAACCAGCCTAACGCGTGTGGAGGTTGAATAGATATCTGGCTGGGGTATTGTGATCCCAGCACTCGTTCCTGCCATGGCAGGGGGTCAGACTTGAGGATCTGTTCAGGTCCCTTCCGACCCTGGAAACTATGGAAGAAACTTAATCAACGAGGTAAATGGCTAAATTTCCAGATGGGCTGGGGGGGGGCTGTGCATGCCAGATGGTGGAACTGAACGGTGTTCGTTCTGCTGTTGAGTGCAGTTCTGGAGCTGTGGGTGTGTATCGATTTACAATGGTATTTAACAATTAAGAGATGCTACTGTCAAACCAAGCATATCCCTATAGAGTTAGCAACAGAAGTGTCCACAGGGATAGTCAGTTGGTGTCGACAAGGCTCTTGCGGAAAGACGAGAGGGAGTGATTTGTTGTTCCTCTCCAGGTTGTGATTAAATGGAGGAGTTCAGGGCAACGCAGCTTGTTAGCAATAGGTGCAGTTCCTGCTTGGACGAGCAGTTTTGGATGTGCGGGTGTGGGGTAGGGTCCAGGCAGAAAGGAGTGGAGCAGTAGCAGGACACAGGGCTGTGGTTCCTCTAGTTCTCTAAATGCAGGTGTTTCCTAGCTAGAAATCCTTTTACCATGCTGCAGCTCTGATGCTTCTCCATCCTGGGTGTCTGGAAAAACAGAGAAAAGGCCAGGTAACCTGTGTGCTGGATTGCTAGTCTGTGAGACCTTCCAGACAGAAAATATCGACCGTCCTTTCAGTGGCTTCAAAAACACCGTGTTGGCCATGCTAGATGCTGGGGAGTCAGGACTGGTGCTTTATCCAAAGTAAAATAGACAAAAACAGCAGTTCACTTACTGGTAGTCAATTTTGCAGTTTAGTACTTGGGCAGTTAGGGAGGTCTGTCCTGACCAAGTAGACAATTAGCTTATGGCCAGAAGCCTGAGATCCTCTTTTCCTTATCTTAGCTTGCAGATGCTATTGTGGCAGCAGCCAAAATGAGGAAGGGATGAGGTTTAAAATGACTTTCTATTAAACTTTACTATCCATTAGCTTGGAAGGAGAAAGTGCTGTAACACTCTCTATGTGTACCGGGGGAGGAAACATCCAAATGAAAACCGACTCACTGAGGTTCCTGACAAATAGAGCGGGTTGAATTATTCCTTCAGATACCTTGTATCAGAGAATTCAACTTCCTTTTCTTCAATTTGAAAATTATTGCTGTTTAATACATTTGTCATCCCTGCGTATTTGTGGGATGCAGCATGTGAACAAATTGCAGCTCAGGTGGTGGTTACAAATTATTCATTAGGGCAACTTTTGATTTATTTATTGTGTGGGATTGGCCAGCGAAGTCCAACAGTGTGGTTTCTGCTTTCTGAATAGCTGACGGCAGCTTTTTAAGTGGAAAGAAAAATGATGACAAATGACCAATGTACCCAGGGACAAATTTCTGCCTGCTACATTTCATGAAACTTTAAAAACCCGTGACCATTCAGATAATAAAACAGTCAATTACATGAGTTTCCAAGTAACAGCAAACCAAACAGAACATGTCTTGTGTTGTCTGTTCAGCTGTGTGAACAAAATAATTCTTTTGTTCCCTAATTAAAATCGTTATACTTCTTTAGGAATAGTTGTTTGCTCTCTACAGTACGGGGGATGCCCACGGGGACCTGGCCAGAATGCAAAACATGTTATATTTATGTGTGTAGAGTCTAGGGAAGGAGGGGGGAAAATTAAAAAATAATAATAATAAAAAAGGCACACAACAGCTATCATCAATGAAGTGTCAGCTCTTTTATATGTCTACAAAGTTATGAAAATGCTAATTCAGAATGGCTTTTGTTAGTTCAAAAGCAGTTGTTTTTGTTCAAGGAGTTCCTGAGCTAACAAAATTGAGCCTGAATTAGCATTTTCACAAGTTGTAGAGATATAAAGAGCTGACACTAGATGCTCTCGTAGCTTGCTTTGTACTTCATTTCCATTTCAAATTGTTATGCTTCCTGTTTATGTGCAAACTGCTTATTACCCAAAGTAGGTATCCAGACAAGGAAATTTTCACTCGGTAACCTTTACCATTTGTAACAATGTCACACTTCATTGGCTGTGAGCATATAAATACATGAGACAAGATAGGAGGATGCTGTAGCGTGTCCTGATTTCACTCCAGGATGCGCCCAGCCTGAGACGCTCTACAATCAGTTGCAAGAGTAGAGGAAGAGAAGGGTACTCGGAGTACTTTCTGCTGTGGGAAGGAATGGAGGGCAACACAGCAGAAATGTCATATCTGAACACTGTCTTCCACTGTGCATGTGTTCAGCATGAATATTTGCTTATAACATTTCCAACCGGTCTTGTCCTTGTGAGGCTTCCCAGTTGGAGACAAAATATATATAATTTGAGATTACGTAAGGAGCATTCGTATTGAGTGCTTCAGAAGTTATACATATGAAAAGAGCTTCATGGCTGACTTTTAAATGGGTATGATGCTTGTCTTCCAAGAGAGAAGCACCGTACCATGATGCTTGTGTGAATAGCCTTTGCCTCTTGGGCACTGATAGCAATGGAGGGCAGAGACCAAGTTATTGAGAGGAGAGAACATAGTGTGTGAATCTAAGGGCAGACTTCAGGCATGCCTTGCCTTTTCCCCATATAGCACGCTTCCCCAGAGTTGCTCTGCAAGGCTATTTCCATCTTCTGCCAGATGTGAGATGAGGCCTGTAATTACTTTTACTGATATTAGATCAATAGCTGCATTTCTGTATCTTCAGGCACTGTGGTATGACAGTTGAGACAGGGAACATACTTAGACAGAGAGAGAGGTAGCAAGTACTGAGGAGCATTGAAGTGGTATATGTACCTGTCTGTCCCCCTGTCTGATTTATAGATGGCATCTAGTCCTTGCTCACCTGGCAAGAGTGATGGAGACTTGAGCAGCAGATGTTGCAGTAATGATGCTGATTAACTCCTCAAGCATTTCAACCATGTCCTTAACCACATGGATTTGAGTAGTCACAACAACTTCATTGGGGCTGGTTGTAGATGTAGAATTGAGTGTGCACAAAACGTGTTTTTCCAGGCTGTGGTTAAAACTGGTCAGAGCTATGTTTTATTAGACTGACTTTGGACTTCTCTCTGTGTTTCTAGCCTTAAAAAAAGGTCGGTTTTGGATCACGCCAGACCCATATCACAAAGACGACAACATCCAGATTGGGCGCGAGGTGAAAATCTCTTGCCAGGTGGAAGCTGTTCCTTCAGAAGAACTCACGTTTAGTTGGTTTAAAAATGGACGCCCTTTGCGAAGCTCAGAGAGGATGGTCATTACCCAGACAGATCCAGACGTGTCCCCTGGCACCACCAACCTGGATATCATCGACTTGAAATTCACGGACTTTGGGACCTACACTTGTGTGGCATCCTTGAAAGGAGGCGGCATATCTGATATCAGCATTGATGTGAATATCTCCAGCAGTACAGGTAAGGTGGTTTCCTTCACCATTAACTTGACTAGTTAAAGGCTGAATTGTGGGGGGAAGGGCGTGATTGCCAAGATCTACCCCATAAATTAGGCAACTGCTTCAGTCCCAGACAGAGTGCTGAGCTCCTTACGCATGAAAGGTAGATGCAATTCTGGATAGATGGCAGGTGATACGGCCCTCCACTGCTTGAATCGAGAGTCATCAAGTGTGGGGAAGCAGCACTTTCTAATGGGTATGTTGTGAATGGTCACGGTCATGCTGTTCCTGGGAAGCAATGCCTTAAGTGTGAATTTTGACCAGTATATATTTACATATTCATGTCTGCAAGGAAGTGCATATCTTTGTTGATGGAGGTAAAGTTTTCCTGCTCTCTTGGCTGAGAATGCATCCTTAGGGTGGTGTGTGCAAAAAATGGCAGTATAAATGACCAGTGTTTGCTTACCTCTTTGGTGAGCAGTTTCTCATTGATTTGAGCCTGCATGCACAAATGTAGCGTTGTCTTGCAGTTGCTGCTTATTTTCCCTTGGGGCTGTCATTAGTGGTGTGATCCCAACGGCTGTTGTACTCGCAGAGCAACTGTAGGCCCTAGGTTACTGCACAGCGGTTCTTGTAGGGGCAGTGACTTTGTGTTTGGGCAGTTTATAAATCAGAATGTTCTGTCTGTATTTTTTTTTTTGGTTTATTTTCCCAATTGTGGCAAATCAAGTATTAATTGCACAGAATTGGCAATCTTATTTCTGCCGTGGGTCTGAGACTACAGGGGATTCTCAGCGTCCCTTCAGCCAGGCTCAGCTGGGCACCACTATTTATTTTTATAAGCCAGAAAATGTGTTTTGCAAAAAAAAAAAAGACTTCTTTGTGCCAGGATAAATTAGAAGTGGGGGTTGTGGGGGGAGGGGGGGAAGGAGTCAGGGTGGATAGGCTTGCTTGTCACTTTTCATAACAAAGGCACGTTTCATTTCCAGAACAAAAAAATCCTGTTGAAGCGCAGAAGCAAAGAATTCCAATATTAGGCTCGTTATAGTTTCTGCCTTTGGTATGATGCCTGGCATGACACATTTCCTTAGACTGTGCTAGCCAGCTATTCACTGATCTACAGTGTGCAGTGCTTGTCAGTGGAAGTACAACAGCAAAGAACACACAGGCTGGACCAATTTTTCTAGCCGAGCAAGTAAGTGTTGCTGAATAAATGCTTTCTGACCCCTTTCCCTGCAAGCACATGCTCATACATGCAGCCCAGCTTTTATAAGCAGCGTTTAAATCATCAGTTCATCTTCAAGAAGAAGGTCCCCATTTCCTGAGTCTCCTATTTTCCTATTCAATAGCACTGTGCACTTAAATATCACCTTCTGTTCAACATGATGTGAAAACTCTCTCATGCCAACTATTTTCCTAGTTGCCTGACTCCTCCTCCATACTTTGAGCTACAAACCTTCCCCTTGTCCTCAGTAGCACTCCATGGGTACCAATAGGGAGTTGCCTGTTGTGTGTATAATTGGTAATAAAAGAGACACAGAAAGGGACTATGCAGGTTTTCCAGAAGGAAATAGGTATTTCAGGGCTGGTGCAAGCATGCGGCTGCAGAATCTAGTGTTGTGTATTGGTCCCTCTGGCATCTGGCAGCATGTACAGACATTCACTCTCCCAGGAGAAACTCTCTTGGGAGTGATTTGACCCTGATTGCTCCCAGGTTATTTTTCTCTTGGAGCAGCCATTTTTATTCTGGGAGAAAAATTCTGAACATCTGTCCACTCATACTTTCTCTTGGGACAGTAGTGTCTCCCCCAGGAGAACTGAATGTCTGTACAAAGTCAGAAGGACTGGAAGGGCCTGTGGCTGTAGAGAAGTAGCCTCGTGGATCTGGAAGTAGCCTCGTGAGTCTGAGGCCTTCCAGAGTCTAGTTCTAGCTAATGTCACTGCTCCTCACTGAGGAAGTGGATCTGGAAAGTGGAGAGGAGGTCACTGGTCTAGTCTCCATAACCGTATGCATTGCCAACACACACTTTTCTGACATCATACACTGTTGTTTTAGGCAAAATATTGTAGCCACCTATAAGTGCAGGTGGAAGTCATGGCACCCCAACATTTAATTCAGCATGTGCACACAGACAAGCCCATTTGATCTCTAAATAATGTGATTTGTGTCTGCACCATAGCAGGAGTTCCCTTTCAGAGTGTGAACCTGATAAATCAGCTTTGCATGGCCGGAGAAGCCTGGTTAGTTCCCAAATCATGTCTGGGGGCTAAATTACTTCAGAAATGTTAGTGGTGGCCTGGCCCATTGAAAGATCAAGTGTATGGTGAGTAACAGGAGGGATGGACCAGTGGTGTGCGGGTGAGAGCTGGGAACCCTGACTTCATAGATGGATGTGGTTGGAATGGACCTCAAGGCTCAGCTATTCCCTCCCATGCCCAAAGACAGGATGCACTAATCCTGAACCATCCCAGAGAGATTCCTATCTGGCCTCTTCTTGAAAACCTTCAGGGTAGAGATGCCATGTCTTCCCTGGGCGTCTTGGTCCATTGCCCTGCGCTTTTCCAGATAGGAAGTTTCTTCTTCAGATTTCATCTAAATCTGCTTTGCTCCAATATAAAGCTATTGCCTCATGTCCTGCCCTATACAGAAAAGGAAAGCAGTGTTTCTCCTTCAGAGCAGTGTTTCAAATATCGAAAACTGCTCTCCAGTCCCTCCTCAGCCTCCAGAGTGAATGCCCCTCCTGGGTTCAGCGGTCCCTTGTATGGCTTGTTTTCAACCCCCCGTGTCATCTGCAGTGTGCTCCTGCCCTCCTCTGCCAGCAGCTTCATTTATGACCATGGGCACACAAGCTGTGTTGACATCCATCTGTAAAATAGGAATAATAATGCGTCTCTGCCCCAAGTCAGTTGCTGTGGATAACTGCATCACCAAGTGTGAGGTGGACTCATAGTCTGGCAGCTGCAGAAGTACCTGAAAGTGTAGCCTTGTCCTGGATCTGGCACGGACATGGGAGAAGCATCTCTCCATCCCATAGTAAATTCCTCCCATTCCTCCACTTCCTCCATGTTCTTTTTTCTTTAAAAATAAAACAGGTGTTTTTTTGTGGACTCTGTTGAGGATGCAGTGCCAATCCTGAACTAAGATCCACATGATCAAGAGAGCTTAGCTATGTGGATCTGATTGCAAATCCAGAGTCTACCCAGAGACATGAATGCACAGCTAGCGCTCAGACAGTTGCCCTTCATTATATATCACACCCTACAAAAAACAGTGCCTGAGCACGCAAGCCTGACGCAGCTTCAGGAACATGATCAGCCATTGTGGAAATCCTGTTTTTGTTTCCACCAAGATCCCTTCTTAGCTCCGGTCTCATGGCAAGGTTAAACCTGCAGAGATTTGATTTCATTTGATTTTAATTGTTGGAAGGCCCACGCTACATGCATTCATGGTGTAAAGCTTTCCAGACTCCTAGTCATGGCATGACTAACATGCTGGAACAATGTAATAAGGGTAAAGAGAGGATTTTTGGAGGGCATGCTCTAATGAAGACACTGACTCATCGTTTGTTTGTCTGGCAGATAGGGCTACATAGTTTTTTTTTAATTAAGAAAAACCCTTCTCTGCCAGAGGCCAAGAAGTCCTGGTGCCTTGGTCTGTCCTTGCCAGATCCATCACTTTTCTTATTCTGAAATGCTGTGTCCATCAGAAAAATCTTCATTTCCTCAGTCAGGCAAGCAGGCATGTACAGCACGTCCCCAGTGAAGGCCTCACTTATCTGTGCTACTGGTGTTGGGAGAGTTTCCCCCTAAGGAACACGTCTTCTCCCTTCTAGATGGCACTGGGCTGACGCCTCGTCCAGCTGCTGCCGAGGTCTCACTATATGCTATTAGAGTCATTGCTGGAAAGTACGTGGTCTGTTATTTGGGCCACCCAGTGTATTGCTTCTTAGCCAGCCTGAAGAGGAAATGCAGGTTCAAATTAAGATACTGCTGCGGATATCTCAGAGCAGTGCTTCCCACCCTTTTCCTTAGGATGACCCCATTTCTGACCCTGTTTCCCAGCATGACTCCCTACCATCAGCCCCACACAGGTGCCCATCTGTCAGACCCCCAGTCCTACTGGTGTCCCTCACTCATGACCAGCAGCCACTTGCCCCCCCGCTAGTCCTACCAGAGGGGGGGCCCCAGCTGCCAGGGCTACAGGATCAGGGCCAGGCCACCTGCGGCAGCACCCGAGCCCCGGATACCACCCGTGGGAGGTGGAAGTTGCTGTGGCCAGAGTGCAACATGGAGCCTTGCTCCCCTCCCCATCCCCCCCTCTTCCCACGGGTGGCATGGCCGGAGCAGAGCCCATGGGGGATGACAGTGGATGCGGGTTGCCTTGTGTGGGCTTAGGGCTCCCAGCTCTGCTGCACTCCCCCAAGGTGCCTCTCCGGCTCAGCGGGCAGGACACGGAGCAGGAGGGTGGAGGGGCTCAGTGTTGTTGCTTAGAGCCTTACGCCAGCTATGCTGCCATGGTGAGGTGCCCTCTGCCCACCCGGCAGCAGCAGCAGTGTGGAGTTGTACCCATTGCTGCTGGTGGCACCTCGTCTTGGGGGTGCAGCCAGCATCGGGCTCCTGGCAGTGACACCGAGCCTCCCTGCTTCACTCTGCCATGTAGGCGAGGGCAGCAGGGGGAGCCCTGATCATGCAGTGGGCAGCCCACATTCTCCACCACCCATGGGCTCCGTGACTCCATTTCTTATTGTTGCGACCCCAAATGAAGTTGCGACCCCAAAGTTGGGAACCACTTTCTTAGAGCATTTTGCTGCTATGAAGCAATAGGGTGGGGCACTCATGTGTCATTTTGTTCTATGTTATGGCCCAGCAGTTACAAAATGGACTGTGGTTTAACCCCATCCTGCCCATGTCTACTAAGGCTTTGCTTAACTCCTCAGAGATGATATTAAGCAAGCTCGAATGGCAACTGGAAACAGTCTGCTGTTCAGTCTTGTGTTTCAGAGGCTTTAAAGAAAAGCCTTCTCTTGGTAGAGCAACCCAGTTGTTGTCTCTGCAGTTGATGATAGCCAGACTCTGGATGCTCATAGAGTGCCCTGCTACAAAATGAAGTTGGTGTGAACTGGTCCTGGCATATGTCCCTGATTTGCACCATCATAAATCCCATGGGGGAAAAATGTGCTGAAATGCATAATCTTTGCTGGTCCAGTTTGTAAAGATGCAAACTCAGCCAGTCAAGGGATTTGCCATCCTGTGGCTTCTAGGAGTGAGTCCAAGTGCTCTAAACTAGATCCGGGAGGTAAAGATAGAAAATGTGATGCCTGACTAAAGTTTTGGGAAGTTTTGCAGGAAGAGGTGGTGGAAGAAAGAGTGGGTGGAGGGCAGGGGACCGCAGCTCCTAAATAATGGGATCATAGTGAAAAAACAAACTGAACAGTGCAGACAGAGGCTATAAGACAACAGTTCTCCCAGATCTACTTTGAATGATGCTGGACCTACTGCAAAGGCAGCAAGAGTCCAAGTGAGTCTGGTGCACCTACTGTTTCGCTTTGCCCTTTGCTGACTTCAAGAAAGTAAGAGAGGAGATGGCCTTTCAACTCTCCTATGAAATATGAACTTTCATTTCTACCCAGGAGAACTTTTATGATTTTTTCTCCTGTGCTTGAAGAAGGGTGTTTGTGCCTGGAAGTTTTCAATTAAAGATTTTTTTTTTTTTTTTGCAAAAATCTATTTAGCCTAATAAAAGATATCACCTCTACCATGAGTCCTGATTCCTTTTTGCCTCTAGACTTATACGGCTATAACCTGACAGTAATTAAGGTACATTAATGAACATGTAGACATGCCCAGTGATTAGTTTTCTCAAGTATGAATAGGTGAAGGCCCTTAAATTAATTATTGCCCTATGAACCAGTCCTGACCAACATGTGAAACATAATAATGTGTTCCTATCAAATGCCACGATTCATACAAACTTAAGATCGATAAGGCTTAGCATAAACTTGACATGATCTATCCGCAGAGATGGCACGTCCCATATCACTAAAACAAATGCAAGGAGCGTGTGTGATTTTCCACAAACACTTCACAATATTGTGGGCTTGGGACCACCTATGATACAAGCTGAGAAAGCTCATTTTCATGACCCCTGGTGGGTAGCACTTCACAATAGGAGAGAGGAAAAAATCCCTGAATACTCCGAGTTGGAGAAATCTACTCGCGTATTTAGGCTGGGTGATTATCACGTTTCTCAGTAAACCGTTTATCTCTATTACTTCCCAACCTGATCCAAATCCTGCTAGAAGCAGGCTCCAGGCCTGAGGGACTTGATCAAAGAATTAATGAAATGCTGAAAGTTTCAAAGGGGCTTCCGCTAAACAAATAGTTGCCCTCCGGTAAAAGGAGTCGCTGAGACTGACTGTGATGTGTTGCCTGGAGTGTGAGAGAGATTCAGGCAAATCTGTGCAGCATTTGTTGCAATGGGTTTCCAGATATGAGTTTAGTAATAATATTGATAATGATAATAACAATAGCAATAACCATAATAATAGCGGTAGCAGCGTAGAGCTGTGATACAGTGACTTCCACAGTAGCTCTCAGGTACTTTGCAAAGGGATTCTGTATCATTAGCCTCATTTTGCAGAAGAGGGGATGGAGTCACAAGCAGGAAAAGTAACTTGTGCAGCAGGGTTGTCACCCAGCAAGTCAGTGGCAGAAGCAGAAATCAACTGCACAAAAAGTGCCAAGTCCTGCACTTAGGATGAAGCAGTCCAATGCACTGGTTCAGGCTGGGACTGACTGGCTGGGCAGCAGCTCTGCAGAAAAGGATCTTGGGCTGACAGGAGACAAGAAGCTGGGTGGGAGCCAGCAGCGCGCCCTTGGTGCCAAAAAGGCTACCAGCATCCTGGGCTGCATCGGTAGGAGCCGTGCCAGCAGATGGAGGGAAGTGATTCTTCCCCTCTATTCAGCACCGGTGAGGCCACATCTGGAGTCCTGTGTCCAGCTGTGGGCCCCCACTACAGAAAGGATGTGGACACACTGGAGAGTCCAGCAGACAGCAAGGAAAATGGTTGCGGGGCTGTGGGACAGGACTGGTGGGGAGAGGCGGAGGGAAATGGGCTGATTTAGTCTGCAGAAGAGAAGACCGAGGGGGATTTGATAGCAGGCTTCACCTCCCTGCAGGGGGGCTGCAAAGAGGAGGGAGCTGGGCTGTTCTCAGTGGGGGCAGACGACAGGACAAGGAGCAATGGGCTCAAGCTGCAGCAAGGGAAGTTGAGGTTGGGTATTAGGAAAAACTTTCTCATTAGGAGGGTGGTGAAGCGCTGAAGCAGGTTACCTAGAGGAGTGGTGGGATCCCCACCCTTGGAGGTTTTTAAGACCCAGGTAGACAAAGCCTTGTCTGGGATGACGTAGTTGGGGCTGGTCCTGCTGTGAGCAGGGGTTTGGCCTGGATGTGACCTCCTGAGGTCCCTTCCAGCCCTCATTTTCTATGAGTCTATCTCCTGAGTGCCAGGCCAATGCTCTTTGCACCAGGCCACAGGCAGGCAATGCACTCAGCAGCCCGTAGACCTGGAGCTCTTGCCTACACATGTAGTAGCATCAGCCTAACTTTGAGGTTTTTGTTTCGTGCATCATGGCACTTCATGCTTGTCAGTGCTCATTGTACTAACAGGGAAGGAAGCAAGAGTAGCAAAAACAAGCAGATTATTAAATGGTGAATGCAGTGTTTGGGCATGATGGATGGAGGCTCGATGGAAACTTTGTGTTATCATCCTGCCAGGGTGAAATGGAGAAAGGCATTTGGTGCACTCATGCATTACCTGTCTAGCAGAAAGTAACCACTGCATTATCTGTACTTGTGTGGGATCATTTGCAAGAGTGATAGGATATATCGGAAGCATCCATCAGCCGGCCAAACCTGTAAGCTTTTCATAATTTCTGCAGGCAATGATGAATTATGTCAGCTCTTGGATTCACTGTCCCGGAACACACAAGAAAAACAGAAAGAGGCGGGGGCGGGGGGGGAATAACATCCAGGCCTTAATGCCTTAAAAGAAATTTCTGTCTATCTGTATGACTTCATCATCCAATTTGGAGAAGCTGAAAGTGTTTCGGTCGGAATTTGAAGGTCATTAGTGATTCATCAAGATTCATCATTGCTGTGATAGCTGTGAACATAAGGCCCATGCACAAACACATTTTCCAAATGCCAGAGCTTGAATTGTTACCCCAGGCATCTTGCTGTTTGTCTGATATCTGACTTTGGGGATGCTCCTCTATGCCTGATGCCTGCAGAGTTTCCTCTGGAGTCAAAACAGGCTGAAAGAAAGGCTTGTGTGGCTTTGGCAGGCACGAAAGTGCTTGGACGGTCTCCCACTGAGCGACCACAGGGGCAGGGGGGTGCAGTCACACCCCACTTTGATTTCTCCTCCCAGTGGAGTAACTAAAGGTGGACAATGGGGGTCTGAGCCCTGGGCAGTCATTAAAGGAGGGACTGGAATCGAGGCTGTGTGCATGTGTCAGGGGTGTGTGTGTATGTGTGTGTATAAACCCTTCCTCAAAGGCACTGGCCGCTGGTTGCAGCCTAGACCAAGGATTTTGACTGGTCTGTGCCGGTGCTCCTGCTGGGACTTAATGCCGGAGGTTCCTGGCTAGGTGGTCTTGCCCCTTCGCTCAGGCTGAGACCTATGCCAATACTGGGGGTCAAGAAGAAATGCCCCACCCCTGGTCAGACTGGTATGGACTGGGGGCACAGGGAGGGGTGGGGGGGTTACCTTCCACTGTACCAGGGGGCATGTCTCTCTTTCTGGGATCTCTTGAGTGCATCTTAACAACCTTTAACAGCAGCAGGACATTGGTGGCTGTGGTCCCCTTGCTTCCTCTGTGTCACAGTCAGGTGTGATGCCTGGTGTTGTGTTGGGGTTGATGGTAGTTTTACTAAGAGGTCAGATGATGGATGGTATAGGGTGGCTTGGACAGGGATGATTCTGCCTCGGGCAAGGGGTTGGATTAGACATGACTTCGGGAGATCACTGCCAGCCCCACTTTTCTCTACGATTTCAATAGCAGAGGTCGACAACCTTTTACTCATGCCGGACCAAATTAACACAGCTCCGTCAGAAGGCGGGCTGGAGTATGTCAGTAATTATGGGGTTGATCTTTGACAGCAATGTGACAGCGAGAGGCTCTTTCACACAGGACGTGTACAACAAGAAGTGAACTCGCCCCACATCCTTGCAGTTTCTCAAGAGCAACTTCTGACACCTGCAAATCCTAGGGTGAGAGGGACTCCCCAGCGCTGCATGCCCAAGGGACAGGGCATGGGAGCAGAGACCGGGGCAGAGGTGCCAGCATGCCTCTGACCAGAAGAAAAAAAAGTCTCCGGCCAGCCCAGCACACAGTTGTGGTTCCCCCATGCGTCCCCAAACCATTTTGCACCCTGTTCTTTACTGATTGGGGATTGGGGACGTGCTGGCATCTCTGTCCCAGTCCCAGCTGCTGCCTGTTGCATGGTGCAGAACGAATGGCAGCACTGCCACAGCATGGGATGCTCCTTGAAGTCGCAGGGTCCTGGAACCTCGTGCGATGGATCTAACCTGTAGGCTGTGTATTGCCAACCCCTGCTCTAAAATAACACTTAAAGGGCCCAACTCAGTTCCCTTGCAGGCCCCAGCCTCCAAAATCCAAGGCTGATTTGAATTTAACCTTTGATGCCCCCCTTCAAGCATGCACCCCACATTTCTGCCCAGGTATAGATGTTGCCCTTTTACCTGTATAAATGTCAGGAAACCAGTCTATACCCATAACAGAACAAAAGCTGGGTGCACATAGACTGGTTTAAGAATGGCGGGACACAGTCTAAGATTTGCCCCCCCACCAAAGGGCGAACATGCCTTCTGTTCACTGCTGATCTAAACTACGCCACTTACAGAAAACCATGCAACTTAGATCGATTCCACCTCAAGCTTTTTGAATGTCTGTACATATCCTCATAGGATCTTAGGAAAGCAGGGCTGGAAGGGAATTCAGGAGGTTGCATCTAGTCCAGCCCCCTGCTCAAGGCAGGATCATCCCTTACTAAACCATCCTATACAAATGTTTGTCTAATCAGGTCTTAAAAGTCCAAAAACAGCCCCACCTGAGATAAGAACCCAGCAGACCCTGTACGCTCACAGAGTTGAAGGAGAGACTGATTTTTCCAGCTTGGGCCTGTCTGGGAAAGCCCAGTGACCAATGGCAAGCTGGGGTGGGCACAAACAAGCAGGACAAAATGGGATCGGGCCTATCTGGTTAATGAGACTGAAACGAATGGCATCTCCATTGTGTGGAAGGAAGAAGGCAGGGGCAGCAAGAAAGCAAAGCCAGCACCTGCTTATTCCTAACTGGTGAAAGGGATTTTGGAATTTCAGTTTTGCAAGTTTCTTCATTTACAAAGGAGCCCAAGCTCCAGCTGAGGGCTTCCTATTATAGGTCCCTCCTCTGCCTTCCCAGCCATAATACTTGAATTAAGGGGAGTGACTAATATCTGTCATGCGTGGCTCTGTCTCTTCCTCACCCTCTCCCCAGCGGGAGGTTATATAGCAATCTGCTTTGGTAGAGGTTTCTTCCCAGCAGAGTTGGTAAGGTTTGTTCCCAAGGCAGTGTGTTTCTCACGCTTGAGACCCACCCTGCCAGTCTTTTGCACAGGCAAGGTTTATCTTATTGTAGGTTTATCGTATGGCAATGTATGTCTTCCTTTGCACCTGGGAAATGAAGCTGTTGACTGTGTTCTTCATCTCAGAGCATTAGCTTCACTTACTGATGTGCCTGGCATAGACCCAGAGCACCGGGAAGGTAAGGGTCCATGCTGAAGCATCTTTTATATTAGCACATTAGTGCAGTCTGAAGGGGTAACTTCCGCACCACAATGCCTAGCTAATCCTCAGTTCTCCCTATGACGTGAGGAAAGGTCTTCCCCTTTAAATTGCCCATTTATCTAATAAAGAATTTGCTAACAAAATATCATTTGCTCGTTAGAGTGCGGGGCCCTGCTCTGCTGATGAAGCATTGTCTTTGTCAGTTGTCTCCTCCTGCCTTTAACCACACATGAAAGAGCCAACCTTCATTTTTGTTCAAACTGCTTATTAAAATCACAATAGCATCTATTTCCATGATGAGAAAGTGCATTCTGTGATATAATTAGTGGTGTAATTAAGATATTTGCAAGCCATGAGCATTACCCGCTATGATCAAGGTAGTCTTGCAAGAAAACAAATGACCATTGTATTGCTGGAATATACAGGTATAGGTATAGATAATATTCTAGTAATAATAATATGTATTCTAGTAATTCAGTGGTCATTTGTTTTAACTGTATTATTAGAATATATATAGACATATATTCTATATTTTAGAATGTACATAGTCTAGTAATACATATAATAATATATATTTTAGTAATTCAATGTTCATTTGTTTTCACTGTATTACTAGAATATTTATATATACACCCATACATTCATACATACATATACACACATTTTCTATCATTCTAGATCTAGTAAATATTAGAATTTACTAATACTAATACTAGTATTTACTAGTAAATACTAAAATCTAGTAAAATATTCTAGATATATTCTATATTATAATATGTATTCTAGATATATGTATTCTAGTAATACAATGGTGATTTGTATATCATTTTGAGGCATCATATATTAGACATTTTATCACTGCAAGCAATAGATGCACAGAAAAGAAACAAGCTACGAGCTGCCTTAAACCTTTATAATTCATGTTTTGATGCTCACTGTTTACAGGTTTTCATCTGCTATACATAGGCTCAGCTCCCATTTATCACACTGCAAGTTGTGTCTCTGCATTGCATGCTGTCTCCCTGCCCTTGGCATGGCAGGATGATGCCTATGCCCGTTTCAGCTCTCATCCCTTTCTCGGCCTTTCATATCCTTGCAACGCGGTTTGGTCACAATGCAACTTCCCAGGAGCAGATGCCTCCATCCCGCACCGTCTCGTCTGTGCCTCTCCTTAGAGAACAGTGCAGTTCTCCCCTCCTTGGGCACCTGCATACTGTTACTTAGACTACAGTGGTATTAATAAAACATGGAAGAAGAAATGAAATGAAAACAGCAGCAGCAGTTTGTGCACCTTTCTCTCAACTTTCCCTTCCCTCAAACCATCTAGGTCAACCAACTAGTCATGGTAGGAGGGAAGAAGGTTAAGTGAATAATTCATAGCTTGTGAAAGCAGTTTCTTCCCCTAGCCCTTTGGCCTGACTGGCACTTGCTCTTGCTCTCTAGACAGACACTCTGACTCAGGTCACTTCCTCCTTCCCCAAATGGTTGTCTGAAGTCTAACACAAAACAGAGGATGGTATAAAGACCATTTCATTCTTCACCATCACGCGATCATCCCCCATCATGATTAATAGCTGCCTTTCAAATGTGTATTGACCTGGCTCAGATATCTCTTTATCATAGCCCATCTTTGCCGGCTGCTGCTTTATCATCTTTTCCAAAGGAGTTGCCCCCTCTTTGGATATAAACTATGCGTTATGTACAGGGTCCCTCTGTAACGGGCAGGGATGATGCATGTTGGAGTTTCAAAACTTCACAGAAATTGGAGAATGAAACAAATCTTAAATAACATGGTGTCTCTCCTTCGTGCCTATGCAACAGGCTTCCTTTCAATGGTCTTTGTAAAGGATAGTGTTCTGTCTTCTGTTGTGTCAGGGTTGATGGTAGTTTTACAAAGAGTTTAGATGATGAATTTGTATAGGATTATTTGGACAGGGATGATCCTGCCTCAGGCCAGGGGTTGGACTAGATGACCCAGGGTAGTCCCTTTCAGACTGACTTCTATACAACTTTCTGATGCTCCAAGTACCTTGTTTCCTCTTGATGCCAGTCAAATACAGTCATAGATTTCATTCTCTCTCTCTCGCTCACTGAAGTAGATGGTAATGTCAGTGCTGATGATAATATCTTCCTACATGTCATTATGCATGCCAATAGGCATTTGTGACTCTCTAAAAGATGGTAACCCTTCCCTACCTCCTTGTCTGGGCTGACTCAAATGGCTCCCTCTCTTTCCTTGGCAGAGTGCACAGTCCCAGCCTTTCTCCATTGTGACCAGTAGAGCCCTTGTCCAAGCTTGGTGATCTCTTCTCTAGACCACTGCGGGCTCATCATCCAAAGTCTCCTTGCCTGTCCTATCATGACCTCCTACAGTCCATTCAAAGTGCTGCTGCTCACATCATGGCATTGAAAACTGTATGCCTAGCTGTTGCCCGATGCAAGCGTGCATGGTATTTGGGATATAGGTCAAGTAGAAGTAATTTTCGCACTGTTCTAACTCCATTCGTGCCCTTTCCAAAACCTCTTTTTCAGCTTCTCTGCTCAGATGCAAAGAACATTACTGTGTGAGGAGCTCTGGCCTGCCAGCTGCTAGCCCGCTTTCGGTACACATGCTAGCTCACTTTAAACCAGGCCAGATACATTAGCATTGATGATCCGTGTGCCAGGAGAATGCATCCTTGCAAACAGAAGGCTATTCTGCATATTTAGGGCTCTTTCCCTGGCATCATACCTGAAGATGAGGGATGTCTTATAGTTCAAACCCAAGACTAAAGTTGTGATCTAGATCTAGCTCATGCCTCTGCTTTGAACTCTGTACGTGATCGAGGCATTAGTCAAACTCTCTCCCTCTTCAACTTGGGGCTAATAATACCACCCCACATGCATGGGTATTCTCACTATGGCTTACGAGCCCCCTCCCCCCCCCCCGTAGCAACGTGAGTAGCAGCACTGTTTTCAATGGATGCAGTATTGGATGCAACAGTGCTGATTACAGTGGATGCAATATTGTTTGGCACTGCCCTAATTACTGGTACAACTCTCCCCTTGCACAGATACAGTCAGGTGGCTATAAAGATGGCTATGCGGTTACAGAGCAGCCCTAACCTTGGTATAGCAGCTGGCTCTTCTTGCAGGGCAATAGGCTGTAAGATGGTTTGCACACGTGTGCTCGTCTATCTGCGTACCGCTTTCATTGCAGCATCGTAACCGTTTGCTGGGGCAAAGCGGCGCTGCTGTTGTGTCTAGATAAGGCCCTTAGCAGTGCTCTGAGATCCGCCTGGTCCTCAAAGGACAGATCGGTGCTTTGGGATGCAGAGCTCGGCACCGAGGCTCGTCCCCTGGCCGTGCTCCTGTCGCCGAGCGAGTGAGGCAATGCATTTCCTTGGGAGGCAGGTTATGGCTGATGGGGGGTGTTCAGGATGAGCATGAGCATCCTCAGCCTCTGTCATTGTGAGCAGCGTCGCCTGTGATACGGGAGACGTGCTGCTATCGCTCTGAGCCTGGCTGGATCCCTCCAGACTCTCCTTATGCCATAGCAACACCTGCTGGGAGTGGGAGGCTGGAGCAATCGCAGCTCTGCTCGGCCGACGCGTGGCAGAGCTTATCCCCTGCCCTCAGCCAGCTCGCTCCCGGGGCCCCCGCCCCGATGTACGTGGGGCTTCAGGAGGAAGCGATGTCGGTGCTTCCCTGCTTCCTGTAGAGGCCCTGAAATCCTGCACATCTATTCTAACTAAGCCGTGCCAGTGCGTCTTCCTCCCAGCCAGTCCCCCCTGCCAGCACACAAGGGTGTTAATAAGTTGTCAGTTATCCTGGAAATCATAGCTTCTGATTTATAATGTGAGGTCTATCCGTGGCATTGAAGCATGTCACTGTGGGAGAGGAAGTAGCTTATTAGATCCCCACCCCCCTTAAAGCTTTTCTCTCTCTCCGTCTTGATGCTAACACAGTCCCTGCCATCTTAGTACCTGAGCCTCGCGGTCATCAGTGCACTTATTTTCACAGCATCTCACTAGGTAGGGTAGTACCGCTCCTCCTGTTTCCCCGGCAGGAAACTGAGGCACCGAAGAGAGACTTATGGGGCTTACGCCAGATCAGAAGGGAAGTCTGGGAATCGGGTCCTAGGCAGGGTGCACTGACCGCTTGCACTGTCCAGCCAGGATGGGCTGCTGTCGCACGCCGGCATGGTGCAGGCGCCAGGCTGTGCGAAGTGCATCCCACCCGGGTCTATTCCTGGTCAGTGGTTACAGCCTCTGCATTTCCCAGCCATGGCCCTGGGTGCAGAATTAGAGTCTGAGCCCCTTCTTGACCAGCAGAAACCCAGCTCTCCTGCCCTTTCCTATTCGGGGTGCATAGCATCGTACACGTACCCAAATACAGCGTTCTGCCACTCTCCCCATCCCGGGACTGAGGTCCGTGGCACCACAGTGCACAAAACCCTTTATCACAGGTGAGCTCTTGGGATGCAAACATCCTCGGTACTGGCCTCCGCGCTCGGGGACACATCTCGACAGCATAGCAACTAGGCAAGCTAATACATTTTGCTCCCCTTGTGCTGGATTTCCCCATATGTGGGAACTGACAGTTTAACCAGATTCACAGAGGGACTGGACAAATTCTTGGAGGAAAGAATTTGTAATTATGGAGCCTGGGAGTGAGGGATATGGCCTTTGAATCAGACCTTCCTAGGCCTTAAATGCTGGAGGCTGCAGGTGGGAGAGGAACAGGTCAAAAAAAAACCCTGGTTAGACCCGGGTCACTCTCCCTTGCAGCCTCCAGCCTCTGCCCCATGTGAGAGGCCTATTTGTTGCTTAAGGGACCGGGGTCAGTGCTCACTAAGAAATGTTGTAAGTCTCCCTTCGAAGGGAGCTCGCTGGGTAAGCAACAGATGATTCCCTGGAACTAATCAAAATAAAACAGGGATGGGGGTGAGGACGTCGGCTTAAAACGAGTGGCCCATGCTGGACAGTGAACGAGTCCAAAGAGCCAGGGGACACTGCCCGGTAATAGGCTGCCCAGAGACAGGCTTGGACCAGGGGCAGGAAAGCAGCCCCACAGTCCCTGGGGGTCCTCCTAGGCAGAGCCGCCTTGCCGGTGAGATGGATGGATAGCTTAGCCAGGGCCAGGAGCAGGTGGACCGGGAGGTCTCGGACTTGGTAGGGCTGCGGATGGGGAGTGCCTCTATAAACAGAGAAGTGAAGCCAGGATTTCAGCAAATTGTGCTGGCGGAGCGGGGAAAGGGCGCACTCCAGGTAGGCATGTGCCAGGGTCTCTCTGCTCACAGACGGGGCAGGTGGTGGTGGTGTCCGTAAACCACACCGGAGACATGCCTATAGTGAAGGCTTCATGGAGGAGCCACCAGCCAGGGTCCCCGGTGGCACGCAGAATTGAGATGAAGTACAGACGTGTCCAAGAAGGACCAATAAATGGCGGTTCTTGTGTTCTTATGTTGGAGGAACGGCATCGAAATAAAGCACCTTGGAGTACTTGCCGTGCCGCTGGATCCTTCTGTTAGATCAGCCTCACTGCTATGATAATGCCGGGCGTGTTAATTAGAGGCTCATTTCACACCCAACCTTTCAGCCCCTTGGGAGCCACGTGCCACTCTGGGCCCTATCGTCTTCTCGCCGTGCCCTTCAGCTGGCGTGGCCTGCCATCACGCGCGCGCGTCTGCGCCATGCCGTGCGTGGCAAGAGCTCCACGCAGACTCTTCTAAGGAGCACCAAACTTTCTGAGCGGCAGCCTGCGATGCCAGGCCTCCACGCGAGTCTCAGAGGCGAGCCAAGTCATTTGCAGGGTCATCGCAACACGGCGTGCAATTTCACACATCCACGCCTCCTCTGACAGTAAGCAACAGTCTTTTGTTTCTACAACGTGCATGCAATCGCACATGGAGCTGCCCTGCTCGTGTGTCTCATCTGTCCCCTGCTCACCCTGGGTCTCGCTGTGCAGGAGGTTGAAAGGGCCAGCGAAACGCCGCAGAAATGGGCATTACTTCAGCTTAATTTCCTCCCGTCCTTTTAGGAAAGCGTCCCCTTCCTTCCTTCCTTCCTGGCCCTTGCCAGGCTGTTTTATTTTCCCTTTGCGTGGATAGTTGAAGGCATTGTTATGCGTACTACTGGGCAGAGCAGGGCACGAACGCTGCGTGTCCCCGGAGCGGGCTGGGGGTGGCGAGCGGCGACCGCCAGCAGTGTCGGCAGGACCTTTTCACAGGGGGTGCACGTGCATCCGCGTGCACCCCCTGCATATTGCCAATGGAGCAGAGTAGGAATTGTTTATTCATAGAGGGCTTTGGTCAGTACGACCGCGTGGCCAGGTGTCCCGACTGCATGACGGCATGTTGTGTAATACTGCAAAGGTGTCTGTCACGGTGTGATGTTATGACGTAATGCTTTTCGTTTGATGGTGATTTGCCTGCCTTTGCTTTGCCTATTGGACCTGAACCCCAGAGAGGCCGACTTTTTGTACCCCAATCTCCTGAATAAAGTAGCTAAAAAGTCAAAGTCCTTCCTTCCTTTCGAGTTATGAAACATAGCCACTATTGTTAGAAATTACCCATGGCTTAGTTTCTCAAGGTAAAAGTAGTACAGTGATCAGAATTGCTCAAGTCAAGGGAAGTACCAGAGACAACTTCACCCCATCAGAAGGTTTTTTGCAGAAACAGGCTGGTTTTCATGAAATGGTCACTGGGAAAGTTTCTCAGGGCTGAGCGGAATTGCTGCTGGGAGCAAAGACCCACTGCAGAGAAAGGGAAAAACCAGTACAGAGGTTAGGATACAGGTAAGACTCCAGCTGAAGTTCAGGCAAGATAGAGGGGCCCGTCCCTGAGTCTCCCCCACCCTTGATCAAGAGTCTCAGCACTGAGCTCAGTGCTATGGTCTTTCATCTGGCAGGGGAGGTAGCAGGATCACCACCACGGTGGAGGTAGTATCAGTCCAGATAGTTTTGCTGTACCTGGAAAAGGAGATTCCCTTCTCCCTCACCTCGAATGTCTTTGCGCAGCTGCGGTTGGAGACTTGTCCGCTGCACGGGGGCAGGCAGCCCTACGAGAGTCTACTATAGCTTTCCAATGGGAGGATCTAAGCTACATGCTTTATTTTATGGAGATGGGGGGTTTCTCCCTAGCTTCCTGCTTTGGCCTTTTGGCTAAGAGCAAGCGAGGCTCAGCAGCATCTGAGCCCCCAGACTTCCAGGCTTGGGGCTTGCACGTAAGATACCTGCCGTGGATTTAGGAGCATTGGAGCCCCAGGCTGATGAGTCTGGGAGATAATATGGTTGCTGTTGGTAATACCACATGGGCCTGAATGACTGAGCGCTGCCCAGGGGATGGAATTTGGGACTGATTTGACTAATTTGGCCTGAGACACAAAATTAAAATAATAATAATAATAATAATAATAATAATGCTGTGGTCTTTCACTGTTTCATTTGTCATGAAAAAACTAAATATGAAAAGTCTTGGTTCCCTTCTTCACATCGATGGAAACAGATGCTGACATGGGTGGATCTAGGATTTTTAAAGGGGTGTGGGGGTGGGGGGACCACATGATGTGGCCCATCATCCCATAAAACAGCATCTTTTTCTCCAGTAACATTGAAACTAGAAGCTGCACTAATATGCTAGGGGGCTAGTGCTATATATTTAGTTTAAGATCAAAGCAAAAAGCAAATATAGCTATTGGGATGTGAGCTAATCTGCTGGAGTTATATATGCAATTAAAAAACCATACAGACTAGGCAAAATAGAGTCAAAGGATATTGTATCATTAGCCCTGTAGTCATCATATTAAATGTGCATCTCTTATTCACTTTCACAAAACAAAATCTGGCCTGCTTGATTGTCTTGACAGTGTCTGCAGTTCTTTACTGTCAGTCATTTCTACATCAGAGTTAATATGACCACACCTGAGCTAAGGTTTTTAGCTAGAGCTAAAAACTGTCTGCAGGGCTGGGAAATACAAGAGAGGCATTACCAGGAAGCCCTAACAGACAGCAACACCGCAGAGGAAAGGATAGTTTGAAAGTGAAACCTCAAGAGCATAAAAAGAAGAAAAGGTCATTGATACCCATGAAGTGGAGAGAATAACAGGGATCAGGGAGATGAAAATGCATCATGAAGTCGATTGAGTCCCTCAGCGCTGACTGACTAGAAATGCCTTTTCCCCTCCCAGACAGATGGTTTTAAACCTTGGGAGGTGCAGGAGTCAAAGGAGGGGAGGGGGGCCATTGCACCCAGTACCCCCACCCCTGGATCCGCCCTTGGATGCTGAATTTTGTGTTTCTTTGGAAATGGGATTCTTGCTTTCTGCTCAGCTCCAACCAGTAACATAAAGAAGGGGATCCGGCCTCTCGCCCTGCAAGTAGCCAACCACATGAAAAAGCACGGGTCGTTTAGAGGATGTTCTGGTATAAGGAGCCGGGATCCATTCCCTCTTGAGCAAGGTTTTTACTCCCTTTTCACAGCTGGATGCTTAGGAGCTACAATATGAAAGCAATTAAGCTACTTGGAAATGTGATCATATCACTGCCGCGTCCTCTCACCTGCACCCATGAGCCATGTCCGCCTGCTGCATGTCCACCCATCGTTAGCCAAGATGGGGAGCTCTTTAGGTAAGGGACTGTGTCTCTGCCCCGTGCACGGCTTAGCTCTGAACCACTCTAGGTTCTCGATATTTGAATAATAATATCTTATTTTCTTACAGATTTGGGGGAGGGGGAAGAGACAAAACGCCTGTTTCTCAGGATGGCAAATGCATCCACATGGCTAATATTTTTTTGGCAGAAGGCAAGAGCACTATAGAGTCCCTGGTGCTCCGGTGGTCCCTGATGGCAAGTCACAAGCATCGCACGAGAGGTGATTCTTTGTAGCCATTGTGATTCCAGAAGTGAAATGTAATGCAGAAATAACACGTGCATGGGTCATGCAATGTGCATTTGGGACAGCCTCAAAGGTACAAGGCAGGGCAGGGTGGCCCCTTACAGACCCATTGAGAGAATCAGGCTGCAGCCTCCCCCATCAGACGCTATGCCCCCAGCTGACTTCCTGCCCGGGGCAGGGGGCTGCACTCAACGATCTTCCGAGGTCCCCTCCAGCCCTAACATCCATGAAATCTGTGATTCAAGGTGCTTGGTTAACGCTCAGTGAGAAGACCTCTCACTGGTTTTATCTCCCTGCTCTTCCCTTCTCTACCCATGCTGCTTCTGCCTTTCTGGCAGGATGCTGGGACACCACCAGGCCTTTTAGCAGCAGAGGGTTACGTCTATGCAGGAGGGGAAGGAAGGAAAGCCAGATGCGATCTAGGAAAAATGGCTGTGAAAAAAAATAGGTAGGTGATAGCATTAGGTCCATGGGGAGCACTGAAGCATCAGCCCCAGTTTTTTTAGTGAACTGTCTGGGGAAAGATTTGGTTGGGTCCGAGGGTTTTGTGAACGCATCTGATTTCTGATGATGAATTTGTTATGTCTGGGGTGGGAGGCACTAGAAATGAGGAGCCCGCTGTGCTGATAAGGATTGCATCTGGTGAAGATTAGCTCCTTGATGACTGATGTCTGCTGAGTTACCATTGCCGTTTGCATTTGCGTCTTCCCCTCTTTTCCGGGAGACAGCTGGGCCGTAGCGATTCCCTGGAGGAAGGATGCTTTATCACCCGCCCTGTCTCTCCAGTGAGCGTTCGGGCAGGGAAAACCTGCCTCATGTTTGGGTTGCGTTATCCCGTTCCTCTTGCTCACTGTTCTTTGGTCTCACCCCCAGCGTTGGTATATTTGGCAAAAAGGGAGAGATATCAATATATGATCTCGAGCCAGCGTGTATCTGGGACGGTGCTTATGGAATGAGAAATGTCTTTTTCTCATGCCAACTTGCTCTTGCGAGTTCATTGCGTATGCGGAGGTGCTTGTGCGCACACTCATGTTACCTGTAGACACGTGCACAAGTGCAAGCCAACCTGATCGTGTAGAGCAGGAGAGTGGTAGAGCCGGGTGAAAAGACAGGACGCGTGCAATGGGGTTTGCTCCAAGGCGCTCAACTCTGCATCACCTGGTGTTCCCAAAAAATGGATCATGAGGCCCTAGAATTGCTTAATAATATTGGCTCCCTTTTCTGAGCTTTTTTTTGTCCTGCTGTAAAACCAAATGCTGCTGGGCAGGGTTCAAAGAGAACCTCTAAACTACTCTCAGACAGGATTTTGATGCCTGAAAATGTTCCTGTTTGTAAGTCTGGTACCTGAAGCCCTTCTGGGCCCAACAGCGAGGTCCCATTCACGTGGGTAAGCTAAGACTCTCCCTTGCCGTCGGGTGCAAGCTCCCACCTCCTGCCTGGGGTGTGGGATAGGACTGGGCAGAAGAGATGGTGCAGAAATGAATCTTGCTTGTCCTGGTTTTTGAGTGGCGGAAAGCCTGGCTTGCTTTTAAAAGGAAACAGCTGCTGCTTGGAGTATGAAGTCCCAAACAGGCGAACAGAGATGTGTGATAAATGTATTTACCACATGGTTCTTCACTTCATCTTGTGGTTATAACTTATCCCCTCCATGCAGTGCATGGGCCTGTGTTTAGATTTGACTTCCCTGGAGGCTCTCATCTACAGGTTATCTCCCTGCAAGCAAAGCAAACATTATAGGGTGCCAAATGCTGCTCTTTGCTTCTAGAAATCAGGCACGACGACAGGCACGATGTTTTGATCTGCATTAAGCCTGTGGCTAAGAAAGAAGTAAAAGCCAGGGTATAAAACTAATCTAGGCATGATGAGATCGCTGCAATAATTGAACATGGCAAAAACGTTCTCGTCAGGCCTCCGGTGCTCGCAGTGCTTTGTACTTATCAAAAGTAGCTACCTGGAGTACAGAGGAAGAAGTGCCACCTCTAATGGGACTGACTGCAGAAAGCTGAGTTCAATGCTAATCCCTTTGCAGTCCAGACATTGAACTGGTGGGGATATGTTTTTTGCAGAGTCTCAAAACGTGTTTCTTCTGGCTGGACACTTTCTGTCACATTATCTTTCAAGTGGGCAGACAGACTACCTGCCTAGGAAAGACTGGATACCTCTCCCGTGCAGGCTCAATCGGTGGCATCCGCATTACTATACAAAGTGGCCATGCTCCTATCAAAGGCTTACGTGACACGGGCTGGAAACAATGATTTAATCATCTCTTTACCACAGCTGTCGTGTTTTATAAATGTATTTGGTGATAATAAAAAAATAATAAGCTTTCAGCTAAGGTATTAGCAGCCTGTCTTCTTTTTTTCTCTCTCTGTCTTCAATTTATGAAGTTTCCATTGCGTTCTGAAACTTTTGTAATGATGGTCTTTAACGTACAGCACGTACACACTTGATAACACTTACAGACAATTTGGTTGTAACATGAATTTGTGATGGCAGGCTTGCTTTAAAAATTAATAACAATAAACTTGCCAAGCAATAAAGGTAGGTATAGAGATTTATCTCATGAAAATATTAGCGGCAGCACTGTTCAGTTCAGTTTACTGTTCAATTATATGTGTGCGTGTGCATGTGTGAGTGTGTGTGCGCACGCGCATGTGTGTGTGCATGCATATATAAACAAGAGTCATTGGGTAAATGTGATGTCTTCCATGACACCAACTAAATAGTGGGAAAAAAATGTTCTTTGCAAGCTTTTGTGGGCAAACAATCTTCTTCAGGCGTAGGGAGAGTCTGCTGGTGTTTTGTGCTCCCCTGGATGGGACAGAATAAATACGCACACAGATACACATGTCCTGCAAATGCTAATGGTAATCCCCTCTCTTTTTTGTTTTCTTCTTTTTAATTATTGCTTCCCTTGCCATCGGAAGTCCCACCCAATTTGACTGTCCCACAAGAAAAATCACCCTTGGTCACGCGGGAAGGAGATACTATTGAACTGCAGTGCCAAGTGACCGGAAAGCCCAAACCGATCATTCTTTGGTCCAGAGCAGACAAGGAGACGGCGATGCCAGATGGATCGATGCAGATGGAGAGCTACGATGGGATACTGAGGATAGTGAACGTGTCTCGGGAGATGACAGGAACGTACAGATGTCAGACCAGTCAGTACAATGGATTCAACGTGAAGCCGAGAGAGGCCCTGGTACAGCTCATCGTGCAGTGTAAGTAAACACTTATTTCCTTCCTGTGTGTTTTCTGTGGATGAAGAGTCGATACAGTTTCCCAGTAGGCATATCGCAGCCCGAGTCTGCCCTTGATTGCATGCTTTGCCCTACTGTTATGGTTTTGCACTTCCCCAGATTTGGGGTTTACAGTGTGAAGACATTATATTATTAAAAGGGACAGGGCCGTCTCGTTTCTATTAGAAGGTCAGCAGCGGTGTAGCTGTCTATGTGTGTTAACGCTGATGTTGTCCAGAGGTTTCACACTCAACTTTTAGGCACAGGGGAAAACACGTGAGGGCACAGGAGCATATTTCTAAAAATACTGGCTCAGTACAGATTTTGCTTTTAGACATTATCAAGGAGGAGCGAAAGCAGAGGATACCCAGCAGGGAGTCTGGGTCTAAAATGAGCTCTCCCTCCTGCTTTGCACAAGGCATTGTTCTGATTCTGAATCTGTGAAAGCTATGTTTTTTGTTTTTTTCCCTCAAAGCATCAATCAGCCTCATTTAAGAGAAAATAGGGGAGCAACAATTTACTTTGCATGTACTAAGTTCTAGTCCGTGAGAACTGGGAGGTCTGATCTTGTTGGAGTTTGCAGAAATGCTGATCCGTTGCTGGTTAGTGACAGATGAGCTGTTTGCTAGATGTTATTTTCCATTCTGGCTCTGAAGCAATGTGGTTCTTTACTTCCACTTTTTTGTAAAGTGGCTGAGTTGCACAGCCTTCGGTAACTCCCGACTCGGGCAAAGTGGTCAGCTCTTTGCACCCGGGACCCTCCCTTACAACGAGCACATGCAGTTCTTCGCTTGCCAGCTGGGGCCTCCAGGTACCACGGATACAAAAACTTTAGGCTTTCTTATTTTTCAAGGTCCGTTGCAAGGTTTGTTGCATATTCGCTTCTGCTTGCAATGGCATTTTGGGGTATTTTAGAGTGCACTCATGACTGATAGAGCTCGTTGCCTGTATTTCACACTTAGCTCAGCTATGTACAAGTGCACAGGTTCCTCTTTGGCAAGCCAGGTTCTTTGGGTAGATCCAATATCTCTTATTAGACCAACTGAGTAGTTGGAAAAAAGTTCTTTGCAAGAATGAACCTGCACCGGAAACGGTGATTTCCTCCTTCATTCAGACACTGGAGGGCTATCGTCTGCTGATACTTCGCCAAGTCTTTGGGCACTTCCACCCCACCGAGAGGCTACTTGTTCAGTCAAAGGAAGTGTTTTATGTTACAATGGGACCCCATCCTTGGTTATCATAACAGCATTATTATTATTCTCCAGACTGAGGCCATCTGATGCCTTAAATATGTGAGCGTGGTGCTCTTTCTCTATCTGTGGATGGAGTTGTATGTATGATGGTTAATTCTGAAGAGTGGAGTGGAGTGAAGCATCTCACTCATTCAAAAAAATGTGGCTCTTATGGACAGCAAGGGAAGCTCTCTGCGCGAACAAGCACTCATGGCGTGGCTACTTACCAGCGTGGTCTGTACATCCCGTGGCCTTGAGGTGGTGGCGATGATTATGCAACAGCGGCAACGCTGAGCACTCTTTGCCAACAGCAAGGTCAGCCATGTCACGAGGAGCGCGTACTCAGGGAAGGTAGCGTGTTGGAGCCCCACGCTGAGATGGTACACAGGAGAGTGTTAACTGATTGAATAATGGTTGTAGCGATGGGCAGGTAAGGAAACCTGACTCCTGTTCCCTCCTCTTCCACTGGCCCCGCAGCAAGTTGTTTTTTTTCTAGTTGCCTTTGCACCTTTCTACAAGTCTTGTATGCAAGACAGGCTAGGCCGCGCTGTCATCTGCAGGTTTCGGCAGTGTGCACAGTCATGGTTTCCGAATCCTGATAGGTGCGTTCGGCATTACAGCAATGCAAAATATAATGACGATCATAGCAGGAAGGCTGCCAGACAGGTCCCTCTGGCAGCTTGGATAACATCAACGTTTACCCGAGGAAGATGTCTGAGGTGAAGAGAGAGTTTGGAGACAGTCAGTTGGAAATCATTTTCCAGATTGTTGGACTTTCTAGAGGAAAGGCAAACTGCACTCCAGTCTCCTTCACTATTCCCCCTTTTCTAGTAGTAAATTGAGGATCCTTGTATCTTATTTATTTCTCTGGAGCTTCCTATAGAAATGGGACCCTGATGAACCCAGGTAAAAGCAACGGACATGACGTGAAGCCTTATAGAGGGCTTATTATTATACCTGGAAGCCACAGAGATTAGGTTTATTGGGTGACAGAGGCATTTGGAAGCTCTCATGGCCTGGCGTGAGCTGCATTATCCCTGCTCTGGATGATAAGCAGTTTATCACTTTTTCTGCATCCCTTCATGTAGGTCACGTTGACCCAGAATCCTGCACATTAAGCACACCTCAAGGGGCATTCACCATGTACTTGGCTTTATACGGGTGAATCGCTGAATCTGGGCTTGGGTCAATGTTGCGCCCAATTCTGTAGACCACTCAGAAATACTGTCTTTCTCAGGCTCCACTTCCCACCCTGTTGAACAAGATGCAATAACTCCTATTAAGGTCAGTGGACATCATTAGTTTAAGGGCTTAAATAGTTGGGGATAATCTGAAAATCCAAATGACTATAATTTAGAGGAAAAAGCTCTGGTTTTCACAGGTAGTTAATGCATTATAGAGGAGGTCAGAAAAGTGAAAGGAAAGTGGGTATCAGGTGAATGTGAAAGGTACTTGCAGGGGACTTTTCTTAATCTCCATTTGGTTAGCTTTCAAGTGACTTTATTCAGACACTAGCAAACGAGAACATCAGTGTAAATGGAGGAAGCAGGTATTATGCATGGCCGTTGATTTTTCTTCCGGTGGAGGATGGTATTCGTGTGCGTATTAATTTATAGGATTTAATTTAGCTAATCTAGGAATATTCTGTAAGATTTATTATTAGATGATTCTATAAGTAATAAATAGAAGGGGCTATTTTGTGAAACTGTTTGAATTACAGAATGACTTAATAATTTTACTCGTTACCTTGTATGTGGGGGCGTGTGTGGGGAGGCATTGGTAAGCAGCCTGGAGCTAGTTGTATATAATCCAGTACCGCAGAGCATAAAAATGATTTTTCTATTTGTGGGAAGTAGAAAACTTGGACCCTTGTGCATCTGTCTCTTTCTGTCTCCTGTTCTCTTGTCTCCTTGCCCATGCCATGTGGCTTTATTCCCATGTTACACATTATCCAAATTTTATGTTGCAAGCTCCCTAGGCCAGAGACGTTTTGGGGATACATGTGTATGCAGTGGGACTCTACATCAGCTTTGTGCAATTTGTGAACTTGCTCAGCAAGCTCTCCATTCCCACATCCAGGTGGGTCATAAATATTAAGCAGCACTGACCCCAAAACAGACCCTTGTGGAGTCCCACTTTAAACCTCCTGCCATTCCGAAATGCATCCATTTATAGTTATTCCTGGGTATTCAGTCCCCTCTGTATCCACCTAACAGCCATCCTGCCTAACCTGTATTTCTCTGTCTGACGTGTGACATTCATGTAGAGCTACAGCAAGTTTTCCTTCAGTCCAGATGTATTGTGCCCACCTCATTCCCTTCATCCATCAAACGACTTTCCGCCTCGGTTGGGCACGATTTATTCTTCGGAAATCCAGATGTGCTTCCTGCCATCATCTCCTCATCCTCCAGGTGTTTACAAATTGTCTGTTTTGCAGCGTGCTTCCAGGTCTCGAAGTCAGGCTGACCAGTCAGTCTGTAATTCCTCAAGTCCCTCATTTCAAAGATGGGCACCGTGTCACCTTTGCCTGCCGCCCTAGACCTTGCAAATCCTATTGCCATCAGCTCCAAGATTTCTCCAGCCAGTTTCTTCTGCCCCTCTGGGTTGAATTGTCAGGCGTTGACTACTTAAATTCTTTTTTTTTTCAAATGCTTTCCGGCATCCTCTTTACTTATGATCCACAGCTCCTCCCTTTCTTGGTCTGTATTCATTTAATGGGGACAATGGACACAGGGGACACAGTTTGATTATAGAAAGCTCCTCCGCTTCACAGTTCCCTACGGAGTCGGGGGTCTCTGCTGCATTGCAGTCTCATCATAGCAACAGGCCCATCTGTCTGCAAGGCGGTCTGTGTTGGGGCAGTTCTGAGTGAAGATTTTACCTGAATAAGGCTCTCCTGGTGTTCAGACTCACATGTACCCACAAATGCAAAGGCTCTGTGCAGCTGGGGAAGCTGTTGAGAGGGTGCGTTAAGTCCTTTTTTTGTGCAGGTTTTATAATACTAGTGTATTTGCATTGCATTAATGCATCCAGATCTTAACCAGCAACTCCCTGCTCTATTTCTCTTCTTCCCTTGGGAGTTTAAATATAATCACTTGGGCAGGGCAGGTCACCTTCTCTGTTTTTATTATTCAGTGTATGAGTGCAGGGTTGGGATTTTTTGGGTTTTTTGTTTTGTTTTGTTTTGTTTTGTTTGTTTGGTGGGGGCGGGGGGGTTGGTTTGGGTTTTTTAAAGTGTTTTGCTCTCATTGTTTAAGTGGGATTTCCTGGGAGGATTTTGGAGAGAGACCCAAAGGTGGCTCTCTGAGCCCCTTTAGAGCAGGCAGAGATGCTGAGTCTTGTAAAATGTGTCCTCACCATCCTGGAGAGGTCATAAATGTCTCCACTGAACACAGCTCCCCTGTTGCTGGCCTAAGGACTAGTGCACGGATGTTAAGAGACTTCTTTTTTCCTTTCTTTTTTTTGTTTTTGTTTTTTTTTGTTTTACGGTGGGTAGGAGTCTCCTAGAAGGAGTCATTGCATTTAACATATATGTTAGGTTGCTTTTCTCAGCTTGGTGTGTGCTCAAAGGTTGCCTAATGCCAGCTGGAAATGGGAAAAGTATACACAGTGTAATGCATTTATTTACAGTTCTGTCCACTTGCTGTCCCCCTCTGCATCCCCACATCCAAATTCAGGTTAATAACAATTTTGGAAAATACACAGATGGAATCTTGTTGGCAGAAAAAAAAAAGGAGTTGAGAAATAATCTGAATGATCCATTTTTACTACTGGAATAGAGCAATCAACCAATAAAAATGCCAAGAGATACAATATCATAAAATGCCTGCATCATGCACCTTATCAAGTGATGATGCCAACAAGGACAGTATAGTTTTTCATGATAAGATATTGCTGTATCCGGTGCCCACGTTTTATATGTTGTAATTTTATTTTGGTGCTACATAAAATATTCTTCAGCACATAAACTGTTTTTTCAAATGTATCGGCCTCCAAGTGCTTGTAAAGCTCCCTAAAACACCAAATATATTTCATAGTAAGTTGGTTTGCAAAACAATCGACCAAAGCATGATGCATTGAATTTCCTTTTCAGTTCAGCTGCGATTTTATGTATCCTGTGCCTGCTGTCTTATAAATTACAAACAAATAATCAAATCATGCTGTTTTAGAACACTCTTTGGGATCATATCTGAAGTATAACAGAGTTCATTAGTGAGAAATATTGGGACAGATTATCATCCCCAGTGCATCACTTTAAGTATGAAGTGATTCGGTGGAATTTGAAATAGTTTCTATGCATTTACATCAGTGTGACGGGGCTCAGAAATCAGGTCAGCTTTGCCCCGATTCCATGAGACCTACATTATGAAAATAGAAAAGATCTATGCTCTGGCGGGGCTCTTTGCCAGCTCACGATGGATATATCTTCTCAGCAATTCTCCAAATGCACCTCATGAAATATTTAGTGTTAATATATTTTCATAAATCTAAAAAAAAAAAGAAAAGCAATGTTTGCTGGACTGTATCCACGTTGCCTGTTGAAAAACAGCAGACTAGACAGACAGAGACTGAACGGTCTGTCCATAATAGACTTGGTAAATCCTTCATGCTACTGCCTGACCCTCCTCATGTGAAGTCCAAGGGGGTGGAGATAGCTGTAAGTGACTTCTGGGATGTAAGGACCAGGGTAATCAGGGAGAGCAATAAAATCTACTTCTGAGACTGGAGTAATTTGCTTTGCCTGGATAGTCCACGTTAAAAGCACATTGAGATGTTTCTGCTGGTCTAATAAAAGGTGCAATACAGGTGTGCGACACACACACACTTTAAATCTATTACCGTGTTGTCCAAATATGTGAATGTTTATGTAAGTATGAGCTCCAACTGGAGTTGATACAAAGGTGAGCTACAAGGCTGATCAGGTGGAAGGAAAGCCTGTCTCACAAGAAATCTTAAAAGAACTTTGTTCATCCAAGAAAAAAATAGGCTGAAAGCAGAAGAATGATTTTAGCCACATCACAGCTTGGGCTCAAGAACAAATGGGAACCAATGGGTTTTGAATAACTTTAGGTTGGGAATTAGATGAATATTTCTAACCCCCCCCTCCCAAAAAAAAATAAAATAAAAATAAAAAAGGGCTAGTAAGAGCAAAACAAACTGAATTGGTTTAAGAAGCAGCTGTATAACTTTGTGACTAGCGGGTCCCATTCTGTCTTGGTTGTGACAAGAAGAAGCCATTCTGATAGCCCCAAATATTGTTCCCAGTCGCCTGTTTATCAAACAAGAATGAAATAGCAGGCCTGCAGGCATGAGAATTTCAGTCTAGAACAGTGTTGGGTATCAACATCACTAAACCAAACTCTATGGCTAGGGACAGACTTTACACATAAACTGGTTTAAGTGATCAAAAATTGGTTTAAACCAGTAACAGAACAGAAGCTCAGTGCACATAAACCAGTTTCAAAATGGCTGAAACTGGTTTAAGATAAACCTGGTTGAATGTAGTATCAGACTTAACTGATTTGGGTCGAACCAATTTATGAAACTTCTGTCCCAGACTCGTTCCTGGTTTAAATTAAATCACAGTCCCCCAGCATGCTTTCCAGCCCTGAGCTGGGCTGTCTGCTCCAGCAGAGGGTTGGTGGTGGCGGGAGAGGGAGGGGGAGGGAGAGAAGGAGGCAGGGACTGCCCACTCCCTGGCAAAACCCAGCTGGAGTCTGGGGTCAGAGGTCAGAGAGAGAGGGATTAACCCCCCCCCAGCTGCCCTGCTGCTAAACTTTCTGAAAGTTACTGCTGGCTGTCACTTTGGACTACAAATCCCAGAGGCACCTGGAAGCAGGAAGAGGAAGTGATAAGCAACCCTGCAGAGTCCTGCTGCTGTGATTCTGCACCGAAAATCCCAGAGACCTCAGGAGCAGTAGGAAGAGGAAGCGAACACATGGCTGGAGAGCCACAGGGGCATGTGGCTGCATTTTCTGAATCAAAAGTAAACGTGTGTCCAGTTGTTTCTCAGCGTAATCTCTGCAGCTTAGACAGAACCTGCAAAGACTAAGTTGATTCATCCTTGAGGTTTTTTGACAGTCTGTACTTAGCCTTTATGGCTTGACTCTCCTGGTTTTGAGGAAGTTGCACGTGGCAGAGAATTGGGTCTTTTGTTCTTTTAAACAGCAAAAAGGGTCATCGTTTTGTCAGCAGTCAGCACTAAACTTCTTCATTTCACTGGCTGACACAGCCAGAGGAGTTAGTGGCATAGTTACATTAACCTTAATCCAGATCACAAGCCAAAACTCCCAGCAGTAGGCACCATCAGCACTGCTTTCATGTAAAGCTAATATTGATAAAGCAGTAACTATTGATTAACATCAGCAGCAGGGAGACCTTTGCTCTACTTATGCAACAGCGGCACACTGAACCTAAAGGTATTTGCAAGTCTTTACATAATGTTTTAATTAACTCTCCTGACACCAGCCATGTCTTTCAAGTTGATGGGTGGGAGGGGATTTCAGGATGGATCTGAGCTGAAGCATTTATTCCTGACTTTGACAATATATTTCTTAAATTGTATTTTATATTTAGAATATATTCTTAATTTCTAAAGAGGAATCTAATGGTACTGGATGAGAACCTGTAGGACAGGATAATTTCAAAGGACCATCTGAGTGTATTTTAAACAAAGAAACCAAAAAGAAAACTGGTATTTGTCCATATGGCCATATTATGTAGACTAAATCCTGAAGGTTGACACTACCGAAGCCTTAGCATTTTTTCTTCTTATGTTTGTGGTAGAGAGTTTAGTCAGCAGAGCCATGAAGCCACAATTGTTTTGCACAATACTAATTGACATTCAGGGTGGAGGTTATAGAATCAAATACGTTCCCCAGGCTGTTTGGCTCAGTACTTTCTGAATTAATTCCTGTATTGGTTATTAGCTATGAGCTATTTTATTTATTTAAGACTTTCCCCTTCCCTCTCTCGTAAGTATTTCTCTAATAGTTTGCACCTTTTTTGAAGCTTGGAACTTAAGTGAGTTTCCAGAGGCAATAAAAATGGCATGCAGACTTGTATCTTTTGAATAAATGAAATGTTCCAGGTTTCCATTATTTTTGCTTGGGTTCTACCAGTGGGCCACAAAATGCCAGTTAGATACACCCCAACATATTTTTTTTTAAATATACTGGGGTCCGTGAGATTCCAGCACACCTTTGGGCTGCCGGAGAGCCAGGCTTCCAGGTAGGTGGCTTCAGATGATGTTTTCCCAAATCGCAGCATCCAGAGCGATAGGGTCCCTGGGCTTCCCAAACTCCGGTACCTGGCGAGCCGGCTGATATGAGCGTCTAGCTGTCCTGGGGTTCATGGCTCCAAGACAAGCCGATATGGCAAGACTGCCTCACGGCCGTTAACCACCCAGCGAGTTGTATCAATTGTTCAGTGAAACTGGCTTCATCATTGTCAGTTTTATTCAGCAGATGCCTGGATCCCAAAGAGGGTATTTTGTCATGGAAATGTCATGTATTGGCCACGCCATGTGTGCGTGGGGACAGGGAGTTGCATGGGTAAAATTCCACAACAGCTTTTAAAATGTTGAAATTTGTGGAATTGGAATTTTTTTTAATGCATTTAAAGCAATGCATCTTTGCCTTACCATTCTGAAAATAGCGACTTAACAGTTTTGTAGAAATGTTCAATAAGGATAATGACCATGATGGTAAATAAGAATGAGAACAGCAGCAACAGTAATCCAGCTAAGGTACACGTATTGCATGAGAAATTCAATCCAAATAGTTTAGATTTGGCAGATGTAAACAGCTGAGAATAGGGTTTTATAACATAACAGGTGAAGCAGCCTTCCATAAAAGCAAAGCAAAATTTGCCAACTATTTATCTAAACTGAAATGAATAGTTAGTAGTCGCTGCTGCTTAGATTGGAATGACATTTTACAATTAAATAAGGAAGATGAACAGCATTTGTTTACAAAAATTCCTTGAATCTCAACAAGTGTCTAATTTTTCCCTTTTAAAGTCTGGTTTAGCTGTGAATTTCAGTTCATAATTTTCTGGGTGAATAAATAATCCATTATAATAAACTACATGGCTTGCCTAAGCAAAAAATATTTATAAACTGTGTTCTGAAAATCTCCAATACATTTAAAACAAATCTTTTAGGAGGGAGTGGATTTTTACTTGAGAAGAACATGTAAATTAAAGCCTATGACTGGTATTTAGGAGAACTGAGTTCAACTCACAACCATACAACAGACTTGCTGTTTGAATTTGAGCATGTGCTCAACTCTTTGTGCCTCACTTTCCCCATTTCTAATATTAAGGTAAATTTTCTGTGTGTATATGTTGAAATACCCATACTACATCCTTGGGGCTTTTGGATCATGCTTTTATATGTAAATAACCATTCAACCCAATAATGCAGCTTTTTAATGATGCAGGCAAGGTTTATAGTTTCATAGTTGGTAGGGTTGGAAGGGACCTGAGCAGATCATCAAGTCCGACACCCTGCCATGGCAGGAAAGAGTACTGGGGTGAAACAACCCTGGCAAGGTGTTCATCCAGCCTCCTTTTAAAGCCCCCCAGGGTAGGAGCCTGCACCACTTCTCTTGGAAGCTGGTTCCAGACCCTAGCCGCCCTGACCGTGAAGTCACACCTC
>NW_017728947.1:113928201-113932172 GCF_001723895.1 Crocodylus porosus | reverse complement strand
CTCCAGCTGTGGCCTGACCAGTGCCGCATAGAGGGGGAGGATCACCTCCCTGGCCCTGCTCGAGATGCATCTGTGGATGCACGACAAGGTGCGGTTGGCTTTCCAGGTTCTTTGGGTAAATGTGAGATCTTTTATGACTACCAACTGACCAACTGAGTAGTTGGAAAAAAGTTCTTAGCAAGCTTTTGGGTGCAGTCACCCTTCGTCAGTCATAGGGAATCTCTGTTGGTCTGAGACTCCAAGGAAATCATGCACTGTGTAGGTGATGGTCTCTGGTCTGAGACTGCAAGGAAATCATGCAGGTATCAAATCTATGCTCAAGTCAATGTCAGCTGCCATATTTACTTTGCAGTGCGGGCATGAACATGTATATATGTGCCCATACTGTGGAGTAATTTTGGTTACTGTTCAGTAAACGTTCACATCCAGATCCGCCCTCTGGATTGCATCAAACTACCAGTTTGCTTTGCTTATTGGTGTTAAAGAAAACCTCGAATTGACATGGTTGGGACCAGAAAGACTTCTGACTAATGTTCTCAAGCACCCCTGGCTATATGTTGTACCATTCAAGCAGTCTAGTATTGGTGCTGCCATTGTTTATGGTGTTGGGTGCAAAACCCCAGTTCTTGGGGTTGTGAGATGTCCTGTCTGCATTCCTTTTAGGTTTAAAATGAAATCTACCCCCTTGTTGTTATGGTTGTGGAACAATGGTGGGAAAGTTGTCCTCAGTGCACCCAACAGGCTCAGAAACTGCAAGGCAATGAACCTGCTCCATATTTTAAAACATCTGTACTGCTGCCACTTCCACTGGCCCCTGATTTTTCTTGAGATAACTCTACACTAGACTCTATTTAGTTACAACTGAAGGAACTGAGGGTTGCTGCCATGAAGCCACATGGCAGAGACCCTCGAAACAATGCACCTGAAGGTTGGTCAGGGTTGGGGCTGTGTGCAATGAATGTCCCAGGGGCAAGTGACCATTAGAGGAGGCTCCTGGTGAGGAGAGGGGGATGGAGGTCCCCTGCAGACTGTGACTGAGGGGAGGGTGATCCTAGATTTCCGCAGGGATTTTTATGAGGGCTTGGTGGTCATCTGAACGTAGGGCAAGAATTTGGTTAGTTTTGTTTTACCATGAACTTTTGTCAAAGCAGTTGGATGCTGATGCAGGAGATGCAGCGGCATTTTAATTAGAGCGGCTCTTAAAGCCACTCTAACTAAAGCGCCACATGAGAAAGTGCCCTTTATGACAATTTATTGCACATTAAAATAGGCCAATGCACATCCAAGCACATGTGTCGATGTGCCCAGTGGCCAGCATTTTGACTCCGCTTCCCTCGCTTTCACGGCTGGGCATGACTTCAGTACAGTATAAGAGTACAGAAGGGAAGGAATTGCTTTTTCTTTTTCTTTTCCCTTTCCTGAGTCATGCTTCTTTCCTGGGGCTGTTCTCACGTGGCAGTTAGATGCCATAATTTCTCAGGCTCAAGCCTTAAACCTTCATGGTTATTCATATATTCTAGATGCTGGCACACTCTTTCCTTCTGTGTAAGCTGCAAATGGTGTTCCCAGCGCATTGGCTTGTAGGCCTGGTGTTTGTCTGAATTCTATCCCACAGTAAATGAAAATAAAAATATTAATAATCCCACAAAGCAGAAGACTGTTGCGAACAATTTTAGCATGGTAAATAAACAATTATGACTATGTATGTAATTCATCTGAGCATAGCAAGGAAGGGAAATGCTGAAAAATATATGGAAATAAAGGCAAAACTGATGGCTTGATCAGTAAAGCAAAATAATAGGAGCGTTCTGACATTCACCAAGGTCAAAAGCAACGTGTGTCTAGTGACCTATAGAGATGATGAATATGCAAACGTTGAAAAAGGGGAAAATTATAAATGGGAATAAGGTCATTTGAATATTTCTTATTTAGTATCAAAGCTGTGGTCACTGAGAGAACCCCCTGAGATGCCTCTATGTATTGTTTTTGAAAGCTCCAAGGAATGGCAGGCAGGCTACAAGCTGGAGCAGATACGCTTCGACTAGTAGAGAAAAAGGTACAATGTTTATGAAGAATTTAAAAAATTTACCACATTGAAAATGCTTTTTGAAGAGGCAGGCTTATGCCAGTTGCTGAGGAAGAGAAGACAGTAACAGTTGTTTTTTTCAAATGTTAGACCATGGGTCCTGAACTAGGAATGCGCCGAGAAATAAAAACACGCTGAATGGCGGAAGCTACTGCATCGATAGGCACAGCAACTGGCATTGTGTTACAATCTGATCAACATAACTAATAAATTAGGTGAATGACATATGTTAATGGAAGTGTTAGATCGATGTTGTAGCTGTGATGGTCCAGACGGGGTTCAAATTACAAATTGACTTGAGGGGGTCTTCAAAAAAAAAATGGCCGGGGTCAGGGCTGTGCACATGGATCCCTCCCAGTACTCTGGGGCTGGAGCCAGTGGAGGTGGCAGCCAGAAGAAGCCGCCACCACTGCCTGGGCTGCGTAGAAAGATGCAGGGCCAGCCACTGGCTGTGTAGTGGCACATGGGCTCTGGGCTGTTGTGGGGTGTGGGGGGAGGAAGGGGTGCTGACCAGCCCACAAAGGGGTTCTCATCTCTTATGGGGGGGGGCTCTCCTACAGAGGGGCTCAGCCCCCTCCCCCCCAACCTCCCCTGGAATTATGTGAGACACGAGGATGAAGAACGCCTTGCATTTAAACGCTTGCTTAACTCTATCCCAACTATGCTGTTTGTCTAATAAATAATGTCACCCAAATAAATCCTGGTCTCTCTCAAATTTTAATGGACCAATGCATGCTGTTTTTTGGCCTCAGAACCCTCTAGTAGTAATCGTTATTCCTGTTGTTGGCTTTATATGTCATCCTTCACATTACCACTGCCCAGCTGGTCACCACTTTGTTTTGTGGTCATGTTTCTATGATCCGTGATCAACCAAACAACATTAGAGAGGAAAAAATAAGAGTAGTTCAGAATGAAGGCTAACCCCTGATGCTGGTTTGCATTACTGTAAAGAGATCATAGGCCCCTAGCCCATGGGGACCTCAGGTCCTACAGCTGTTGCACAGGGTGAAAGGGCCGTTTAGTTGTTCTTCTGGGTCACTAGAGTCAGATCCCAATGATGATATTAAAGGGAGCTTATGTACATGAACCGTATGGCCATTGGGTAAACGCCATCTGCTCCTTCCCCCCTTACAGATGCTGCAGGTATTTTTGCACATCCAAAGCTCCAGCAGTTCAAATAGCAGATAATTCACTGTGAACTCCACCAAATAAAGGGGAGAGAGGGAGATGGATAGGCATTTGGTGATCTCTAGGTAGCCTGTCCCAATGCTTGCCCACCTCTGAGTCTAGATATTTCTTCTACTCTCCAACCTCAAATTCCTCTGCTACAGCTTGAGGCCATTTCTCCTAGTCCTGTCCCCTGTGGCCATAGAGAAAAGCCTATTTTCATTCTCTTTATAAATGCCCTTCAAGTATTTGAAGAATGTTATTGAATTACCCCTCAGTCTTCTTTTCTCCATATTAAATAACCCTTATATTTTCTGGTTCTCCTCATAAGTCATGTTTCCCAGACCTCTAATCATTTTTGTCATGCTATGCTGGACACTTTCCAATCTGTCTATATTTTTCCTCAAAGCATGAGGCCCAAAACTGGACACACAACTCCAGGTGAGGCCTCATCCGTAGAAAATAGAGTGAAAGAAACACTTCTGATTTGCAAACAACGCTTCTGTCAATACAGCCCAGGATGTGGTTGCCTGTTTTACAACAAGAACACACTGTTGGTCCATATTCAACATATGGTCCACTGTGACCACCAATGCTTCTCTGCAGTACCACAGCCTAGCCGTTCATTCATAGATTTCATAGACATTAGGGCTGGAAGGGACCTCGGGAGATCATCGAGTCCAGCCCCCTGCCCAAAGGGCAGGAAGTCAGCTGGGGT
>NW_017728947.1:113897823-113928190 GCF_001723895.1 Crocodylus porosus | reverse complement strand
AGAAGGAAATGAGATTGGTCAAACAAGACCTACCCGCAACAAACCCGTGCTGGCTGTCCCTCAGGATGCTAGCCTGGGCCAGTCCCTCAAGGATGGCCTCCTTAATAAACTTTTCTAGGATCTTCCCCAGGATAGAAATCAGGCTAATGGGCCTGTAGTTAGCTGGATCCACTCTCCTCCCTTTCTTGAAGATCAGCACCACATTGGCCTTTATTCCCCAGCCTGTATTTGTGCATACAAATATTCTCTCCTAAATTCATGACTTCGCACTTGTCCTTGTGGAATTTGTTTCAGACTGATTGGTTTCAGACCATTTCTCAGTTAATTCAGATCATTCTGGAACCTAGCCCTATCTTCCATAAGGTCAGCAACTCCACCCAACTTGATGTTATCCACAAACTTGATAAGTCGGCACTCAATCCCATCATCAAAATCATTAATAAGATGCGAAACTGTACTGGGCCCAGGACAGACCCTGCCTGATGCTTCTTCCCAACTAGATGGGGAGAAACTGATGACTGCCCCTTGACAACCATAACCAGTTGTGTATTGCCCTTACGGTAATGTGACATCTAGTCTGTATTTTCTTAGCTTATTAATGAGAATATAGTGGGAGAGTGTCAAAAGCCTTACTAAAGTCAAGGTATATCATATCCATTGCTCTCCTCCCATTCACAGGCATATCACCTTTTCATAGAAGGATATCAGATTGGACAGGAATCACTTGCCATTGGTGAATCCTTGCTAGATGTTGCTAACCGCCTTGTTCTGCTCTGCCTTTCATAATAGGTTCTCTGAGGACCTGCTCCATGAGCTTTCCAGGTATCAAGATCAGGCTGACTAGTCTGTAATTCCCCAGATCCTCCTCCTTCCCTTTCTTAAAGTTGGACACTGTATTTGCCCTTTTTCCAACCATCTGGGACCTCACCTGACCTTTGTGTGTTTTCAGATGATAGCCAATAGAACAGAATTTAGGGCAAACAAATCCTTTCGTGCCCTGGGGTATATCTTAGCTTCTCTAAGTAATCCCTAACCTGTTCTTCCATTGCTCTATAAACTATTTGTCTCTATCCCTATCTTTCCTGCCAGCTGCGCTTATTATCTGGTGCCTGACAATTCATGATGACTGAAAAGTATTACATACTTCAGCCTCTTCATATCATAGGATTATAGGAAATTAGAGTTGGAAAATTAGTTAAATCTAAGGAGGTCACATCTAGTCCAACCCCCTGCTCAAAGCAGGTCCTTCCCTACCTACATCATCCCAGCCAAGGCTTTGTCTAGCTGAGTCTTAAAAACCTCCAAGCATGGACCTTCTACCACCTCTCTCAGTGACCTGTTCCAGTGGGTTACTACCCTCCTAGTGAGAATTCTGTTTTACTAATATCCAACCTAAACTTCCCTTGCTGCAACTTGAGCCCTTTGATCCTTGTCCTGTCATCTGCCCCCAGTGAGAACAGTCCAGCTTCATCCCCTTTGGACCCACCCTGCAGGGAGGTGAAGGCTGCTATTACATCCCCTCTCAGTCTTCTCTTCTTTAGAACAAATAAGCCCGGTTCCCTCAGTCTTTACTCACAAGTCCTGTCCTCCAGCACCCCAACCATTTTTGTTTGTCCTTCACTGAATTCTTCCCAATGTGTCCACAGCCTTTCTGTAGTGGGGGGACCCAAAACTGAACATAGGACTCCAGATGTGGCGTCATCAGTGCTGAATAGAGGAAAGAATCACTGTCCTCGATCTGCTGGCAACGCTCCCACCAATGCAGCCCAGGATGTGGTTACCCTTCTTGGCACCAAGGGCACACTGCTGGCTCCTGTTCAGCTTCTTGTCCCCTGTCACCCCCAGGTCCTTTTCTGCAGAGCTGCTGCCCAGCCAGCCAGTGCATGGGATTGCTCCATCCTAAGTGCAGGAATTTGCACTTGTCCTTGTTGAACCTCATGAGATTTCTTTTGTCCCCATCTTCCAGTTTGTCAAGGTCACTGAATTCTAGCCCAGCCCTCCAGTGAATCTACTGCTCCCACAGCTTGGTGTCATCTGCAGACTTGGTGAGGGTGCACCCCATCCCATCTTCCAGGCCGTTGATGACATTGAATAAAACCAGCCCCATGGGCAACCCTTGGGGTACTCCATTTTAGATCAACTGCCAACTAGACATCGGGCCATTGATTACTACTCTCTCTGTCTCTCTCTGTCTGTCTCTATCTCTATGTATCTATCTATTTATCTAACTATCAGTATCTCTATAGATATCTCCTGAGGCCTAACTAATTTTTCTTTCTTTCTTTCTTTCTTTCTTTCTTTCTTTCTTTCTTTCTTTCTTTCTTTCTTTCTATCTATCTATCTATAGATATCTCAATATCTACCCAGTGATCGATTGATAGATATCAAGAGAGAGGGATATCTGTCTATCGATCGATCCATCGATAGATAGATAGATTACCTTCTGCAATCAATGAACGACCTACACTTTCTCTGGTCTTCCTCTTACTTTTGACATACATGTAGAATCCCTTGTTATTGTCTTCTACATCCTCTGCTAATTGTATCTCAAATCATACTTTGGCCTTCCTGATATTTTCCCTGCGTGCCCATGGAGTAATTTTACATTCTTCCCTAGTAATATGACCAAGTTTCCAGTTTTTGGAGGATTCCTTTTGGAGTGTCAATACCTTTGCTGTCTGGCCAAGCTGGTTGCACGTCACGGTCCTTTGTCACATCAGGATAACTTGCTCCTGCATTCTTAATACAGCTTCCTTAAAGTACAGCAAGCTCTCCTGGACTCCTTTTCTCTTCAGACTTGCTTCCCAGGGGATCCTGCACACTACTTCACTGAATTTGTTCACTTCTGCTTTCTTGAATTCCAGGGTCTTGATTCAACTTCTCAGCTTCTCTCCTTCCTTTAGGATCTTCAGCACTATCATGTTGTGATCACTGTAAGCCACCTTATCTTCCAAACAATTCCTCCTTGGCATGAGCAGCAAATCGAGAAGAGCTTCCTTCCAGATTGGCCTCTTACCACCTGTACCAAGAAGTCGTCCCCAGCATGCTGCAAGAATTTGCTTCACTGCCTGTGCACTACTGTGTTTCTCTCCCAGGAGATGTCCAGTAAATAAAGTCCCCCAGGACAACCAGGTCCTTTGATTTGAAAACTTCTGTCAGTTGTTGAAAGAAGGCCTTGTCTACCTCTTCCTCCTGGTTTGGTGGCATACAGGGAATGGCCACCTTGACATCCTCCCTGCTGTTCTCTTTAACCTTTACCCAGCATTTTCAGCAGGCCTACCCTTCATTTTGTCCTGCAACTCAGATCACATGTACATGCCCTTTATATAATGAGCAACACCTCTTCTTTTGTTTCCCCCTGCCCATCTCTCCAGAACAAGTTGTACTCATCTGTGACAATACCCCCTCACATCTCTGTAATCCAAATAACGTCAGAATTCATCAGTTAATGGATGGACCTCCAGTTCTTCCTGTTTGTTTCTCAAGCTTCTTCCATTATAAACCTTTTAGGTATATAACTGAATTTTCTATCTTTTTCTTCAAAACATGACTAAGATTTTCTCTATTCATCCCTTAATAGGTTTGTATCTAGGTCCTCTGGCTCTTGACATACCTCTGAGCTTTTAACTCCTATGATATGATGTTAGGTTTTGCATTGGACCACTTCCCATGTAAACTCTCAGAGGCTCCATGCTATCTGCCATTTGAACAGTGCTATTTTTTTTAACAAAGTCGAAAGGGAAGCATAGTAATGGAAAAGCAAAGTTAATTAACGCAATTAAATCTTGAGACTGCAAGAGGCAAAGCTTTGCTTTTATTCATTTTAACCTGCCAAGAGGATGGCTATGGGTTAATTTATTTAGTTACATTTTCCCCCTTTTTTCCTTGCTTTGATACCTGGAAAACTCATTACATTTCAGAAAATATAATATTAAGGTTAAAATGTTAGGGGTGTCAGAATGAAGGCTGTTGATGCAGCTTTAATTTAGACTCTCAATGGCTTTGCCACAGTCTTTAATCAAACACTGATTTTCTTTTTCCCTCTCTCGCAAGACCTTGTCTAACATTTCCTAACTTCTGTGTTCCTGACTGAAACTCTAACGCTCTCTTAAGGTGGATTTTTTTTTTTCTGTTATAACATACCAAGTAAAGAAAAGATGTCGACCTGCTGTGCACTCCTGCCATAGGGTTGTTATTTGGGCGGGCAGTTTGTCCACTGCTGCTGATTAGAAGTTTTGCAAGCCATTTTGCCTGTGGTAGAGAACTGCTACCAACCCACCTCACTTTTTCCACTCAACAGCAGGAATGAAATTAGTTCTCGATTAGACTTCTGCTGGAGCTAACGGAAAGGCTGCTTCATGCTTTAACTTCTAGGTGAATATGAATACAAAGAGGATCCTTGCTTATGGGAGCAGCTGTTTTCCTCTGGAGAGCCCATCTGGCTGCCTTATTCCCAGCGGAGTTGTCAGAAGTCCATGTCGATGCCTGCCGGCTGCCAAATTGATGCAGATCTGCTTCTCGAGGGGGGTAGGTCTTGTGCCTCCCCAGCACAGCACAGCGTACAGCTCAGGCGCAGCAGCTGGGCAGGGATCTTTGCCAGTGCCTGCAGCGAAGCCAGTATTTCATTCCCGAAGTCTCTTCCAGCCAGCGTAATGTCTACGGTGTCCATGCTGGCGAGGCTCCGACGCCTCGGTGAGAGAGTGGTTTGAGCTCTTGCAGACCCCGCGCACATCTTGGCTCCCAGCCCAACTCCTCTGGGGATGTTGTAGCTTGGGGTGTTTGAGGGAGTCATGCTCCTCGTAGCCTGTTGCTATCGGCTGTCTCAGCCTGGGCTCAGTCTGATTTGTCTCCTGTGCACTAGTTTCCATGCAGGATGGTGAAAGCCTTGTGATGAGCTGGTACAGGGGCAGAGCAAGGCTCCTTTCCTGATAAAATACCAGGAATAGGGTGTTCTCAATAATAATAAGATTTCTTACAGTCTGTTCCTTATCTTGGGAAGCCATTCAAATAATAATAATTAAAAATAGTGCAAATGCAAGGGTATTTAATTTAGTCGCTTCTTTGAGTAGGTCGGTCCAATCTCTGGAGGGTAGGCAGGGATACCACGCATTGCTCAGAGACGCTGTCATTTCCATGCAGGCGAGGTCCTTGAAATGAGGTAAGTATCACTGATCCAAGTTAATTGTTGTGTGACTACCAGGAGCCCCTGATGAAATGATCAGGAATCAAAAAAGTCATATTTACCCTGCATGTGCTTTATTTTAAACAGTTATCTCCATAGAGCTGGACGAGTGTATTCACCTTTCTTGTATCCCCAGTAAATATTCTTTGCATCGCTTCTTCCTTTCTCTTTGTTCCTAAGGACCAGTAAAATGCAGCACCCACCTCTGCACTCATGTTTTTCCCCCAGAAGGGTTAAATCTAAGCCTACAAAGAGCAGGGGAGGCTGTTTTGAGTCAGGCTGACATGATGGAGGACTAACCTGCTCTTGAACTGGAGATGTTCACTGTTCCTCCCCAAGTCCTAGTTAGCACTAGAAAGGGCAACAGATGCCGTTCCTTCAGCAAATTGTTTTGTGATGGTAATTATGATACGATCAGACTTACAAGTAGAGCCAAGCCAACCACTTTCATCTGTCAAGGAGCCCATTGCTTATTAGATGATCTAATTAGACATGTGTTCTATGCATTACCTTTGGTTTTCTCAACACATACCATTGCCCTTAGGGGACTGCGGTAGAGTACGGCATGCATCTTACATTTCTCAGATACTTTAAAGTGCTTCCAGGTAGCAGGGAAAGTGAGGCCTTCAGTTTTCATCTCATTTTTCAAGGTGAACTTCAAGATGGTGAATACAGAAAGACGGGCATCTCTGCTGGCTGAAGGGGGGGGATTGCCATCTTTGCCATGTATATGTGTTTGGGCGGGGTGTGCTCTGATCATACTCTGTATCTCACATTGTTCATGTACTCTGGCTCCTAAATTCCAGTAAGACAAACCTACCTTTTTAATAAGCTGCAATGACATTAATTGTAGGACGAGCAGCAGGAAAATAAGCAGCAAAAACAAGTGTGGATTACTCGCTGAATAAATGGCTTGCAGCCTATGCACTGCCCCCATTGGGTTTACCCAAGTCGCTCTGAATTAGGCTGCATTTTAACTCCAGACCTTCAATGGGCAATAACCTCATGCAGTCATCGCCGTCTTTAAAGCTATCCACACCTCAAATGATTTCCGTGCGATGGCTATTTTCTCTCCCTGCACATCAGTTTTAGAATGGCTTTCGATCTAATCAGGCTTACAGAGCAGAGGTCTCTCAAACCACGTTATCTTTAAATAAAAATAAAAATAACCCCCAAACCAGCCGGCCTTGGATGTCAATGCCAATTCAGCCTCCAAGTCATCTCTGGCTTATTTATCATCTCTGTTTCAGTTTGATTTGAGACAATCCCAGGCAGCTCTCTGAAATCAGATGCAAATTAAGATTGGCTCGGTTTCTTCAGAATAGAGCTAGTTAAAGCATGGGAGGCCCTAAATCTGGTGGTTAGAGACAAATCTTCAGTACTTGATTTTCAGTTCCTAGAGCAGCTAATCAGAGATGTGCTTTTGCATGATTTATATTTCCTTGGTCTCATTTTTCATTCTGAGGTTTTTTACTTTTTCTTTCCCAAAAGATCCTTCCTTCTTTTTACAACTTGAGCCAAGGCTTCGGTGCGTGATCTGGAGCCGGGGATTTTCTAAGCAAAGTTCCCAATTAAAGTTTACAAACCCACATAACAATTAACATACAGTTAATTTTCTCTCTTAATCATCATTACAAACTCCTTAAAGAAAAGCTGCTGTTTTTAATATACCATCTCTGAAGTGTTTTTGCTGTCCCCTGTGCCGAAGGCAGAACTAGCATCAATGTTTTACTTTATTTCAATGTATTTTGTTTTATTTTATGTATTTGTACCTGATGACAAGGAAACAAGCTTTTGCCTTCTCTGGAATGGGTCCAAAGGGGAAAATGTAGGCGCTTTGCAGCAGGCTCTAAGAGCCAGGCACAGGTTTTCCATTTGCTACATCTCAATACATGTCCGTATAATTTTGCCCCAGCATTTTTGTCATTCCCATGGTTTAGGCCACTTAGAGTGCAGGCACACACAATTGCAGGTATAAAATTGCATCCGCTATTTCTTTGTGTGAGCATATTTATCTGTCAAAAGCAGAAACACAACTGAATGCAGGCTGGAAATCTTGTCCTCGTATTTAACCTCATGTAGTCAGTTTGGTTTATTTTAAAATGCCTGCTGCTGTATTGGTGCATTCCTTTTAAATGCATCCTGCTCTCCTCTGGTGTAAATAGCCACAGAGCCATTGACTACAGTGGAGTTGTGCCCACTTCCACTAGCAGGGAATGTGGCCCCCCAGGACGGTGGTTGACTGTTTCCATTAATGGATTTGCTTTTCTGCATAGTTAGCCTTTTGTCTTGGACAGCAGTTAATTAAAATCCAGGAATGTTGTGGTTCTGCTTGAAAACCATGGAGATAGTGTCTTGGTTGTAGCTGGATAATTTACCTATGATAAGATCACAGAATCAGAAAATTAGGGTTGGGAGGGAGCTCAGGAGGTCACTTCTAATCCAACCCCCTGCTCAAACCAGGACCAGCCCCAACTACAGCATCCCAGCCAAGGCTTTGTCTAGCCAAATCTTAAACACCTCCAAGGATGGAGAGTCCACCTCCTCTCTGGGTAACCTGTTTCAGTGTTTTACTACCCTCCTCATGGGATTTTTTTTTTTCCTAATATCTAACTTCAACTTCCCTTGCTGCAACTTAAGACCATTGCTCCTTGTTTCAAACCTGTCTTAAAGAGTTTGACCACAGACTGGATGTGTCCGTGTTGCATGCTTTCACACCCAGTCTCACGCTCTCCTCTCCTTGGGCAGCTCCGTTTGTAGGAAGAACATTACCTTTTAAAGATCGGTTTCTCCTCTGTGTACATTTGCCAGACTCTGTACATTTATACGGGAAACCGCTGCATCCTGTGACAATGACGTAAGAGCTGTTATGTTTCAGGCGGGTCCTCTCTTTCAAAGTTTGCATCCTGTAGTTACTGTGGTTGATCATTGTTTGCACCGTGCCTCTTCACAGCATTCTCCGAGACTGTTTCTCCAGCCTTAAGAAGTCTCACTCGCATTGGCTCCTCGATGCATCTCCCAGTGACTATAATGTAGTGAATTTCCCTGAAAGATGGGTTCAAAGAAACCCTGCATTAAGTCACTGAGAGAGGCATCTTCTGTGGGCAACGCCGTTCAAGCTATGCTGGACACAGTCACACAGAACAAATCTCTAATTTTCCAGCTGCCTTCCACTAATCCCTCTTTCATGCCTTTTCCTACAAGCTCACGCCGCTTTGTTTTTAAAAATCGGTAATTAAAGGCTTATCCCCTCTTAGAGAAATTATATAGGATGATGGCTACAGAAGTTCCCTCAACTTTGTGGCTCTAGGGAATCAACTTAATCCAGGACCAGTCCTTCATACAGCCTTTTTCAGAACCAACTTCAACGTGTGGTTTCATTAAAGCAGGTAATTAGCAGCTTATGGCTACTCCAAGGGCCTTCTTGATTTTCTTTTCAAATCGGGGAAGCTTGCTCATAAGAAAATTACCCGTGCCTAATATGTAATCAGTCCCCATCAAATGGATGTTCGATGATGTGTGGGTGCTATGCATTTCAGGCTAAAAATACGCTTGTAGAGAATCACGTCACACAATTTAGGAGCTCTCTGCCTGTGAACGTGCGCACGTGCGTTACATAGGTATTCATGAGCGTGTGAGTATTCTTCACCCTCCAAGTGCATGTGTGTGCATTCACCCACGCTTGTAAATATGACGCATATAATGTGAGGCATATGTTGGCATTGGATAATGTATACAATGTCTGGACACCAAGTGCTCACAGTTGAATATGAATGCATTTGAAGACTTCTGCAGCATCCTGTAACAGTTTGCTGCTTTTTGCTATGTATGTCATCCATGGTTCTGGGTGACCCCCTCCCTTCGGCGCACAGCTGTAGATGCGCTCTGACTTGTTTTGTCTGTACAGATGTTCTGTACTTTGCTGAAGTCTCTCCAAATCATAAATCACCTACCCTTCAACAAGGACTAAAACTGCGGGTGCAATTTTATGAGCATAAATGGTAAAGGGAAGAAAAAAAGGGTGATTTCAACTTCTTTTAGTATTGAAGAATGGGTCCCGTGCTTGGCACTTCAGTTTAGGCTGCTGTACTTTGAATTGATACTGTAGGGCACCGCATCAGATTGAGGTCAGATTCTCGACTGGGGCAGATTGGCAGAGCTCCATGGATTTCAATGGAGCTGTGCTAATTTACGCCAGCTGACAGTCTAGCCCTCCGTTCCCGTCATACCATCCCTCACATTGGAAAGCAGTACGCTTGTAAACTTCTCTGGTTTAGTTATTCCAGCTCTTCACAGTGGCTGTCTGCCAATCCAGTAGTGCAACTGGAAGTGCAGTTCATTATGTGCAGCAGCTGCTTTAGGAAATTAACACAGCTCCTCTTTACACCTAGTTATAAGGTTTGTTAAACACTCCACATACGACAGGTCATTGCAGGAAATCAGAAAGCACTACCCACTGACAGCGCAGGCTGAAACACCAATGGGATCCAGGCGCTCTTCGACAGTACAGATCCAAAACACAAGGAGTCTTTACTCTCCTTGCCTCGCTGCTGGTGGAAGTCATGGTCTATCTGTGGAAAGAAGAGATGCAAAACCATGCAACCACAGGTATGCAAGAGACCTCAAACCCATGCAACCACAGGTATGACATGATATGAAAGGATAACACTTTCTGCCAGGTAGTGGGGAATCAGGAGCTACAGTTTGACACAATGGGGCTTGGGTTGCCTATGTTAGGTTTGTATTATTTAAATAAAATTAAGGATCATGTGTACTGGGGTGAGAACCCCACCTCTGTCTTATAATCGAGGTGAGTGACACTTGTCCAGAGGAGACTAGAAGCTGATTGTGAGGCACACTTGACAGCTGGACAAGTAAATACTTTGATGCTATTGAAGTATTGTCCCAAATCGGGGAGCACCAGGTGTTTAAGAAGTTGGCCGCATGTGACAGTATGAGTTGAGCTGAACATAAGTGGGGAGCAAAAATATGTGATGGGGGGAGGGAGGGAAGGATTGCTTCTTGCAGTTGCAATTCAAGGCAGAGTGTTTCTACATACTGCATGTTTTATTAGACCTGATTGATTGATTGATTGATTGATTGATGGATTGGACTTTTTGATTTCTGTGCTGCAGTGGAAAAGAGGGGCAAGATTATTTGGTGGTTCGAACGGCGGGGAGGAAAGGGCTAAGTGTTCTCAAAGAGTCACTGGAGCAGTCTATAGCTGCGAGGAAGACTTAACCCTAGTAAGTCCAGCAGCTTTGCAGAGCTCCAAAACATGTACACGACAGGTGGTGGTAGGTTTCAAAAAGGAAATGAAAATGGGGAAAAAAAACATCTTTCTTCAATAACCTTGAAAATTCAATTTTGGAGATAAAACAAAGCTTGATAAAAATGGATGAGAGGGTAGATGAAGTAGAACACAGTAGGAGAAAGAGAGACTGAAACAGCTGGAAGAAAGAAGAGCAATACATAGATTTACTGAAAACAAAAAGGCAATTATGTGTAAAGCATTGAGGAAACAGGCTTGGGAGAAATAACATTAAATTTTATGGAATCCCAGGGGAGGTGGAAAACAATTAAAGGAGGGAATTTATTCCCCTCTGCATACAATTGCTGGACACAGAAGATAAACCTGCCTGCCTGACTTGGAGCCTCACAGACCGACTCTAACCATATTCCCCCACTAATATCTGGACCCAAATTCAGGCCCAGCTTTCACAATTACAGCCTACCTCTATTAGAAAGGCAATATCCCAAGTGTATTATCAAGCAGGTCTCCCTATTGAGAGTAAATTATTCACAGTGAAAGGCACTGAAAATTCAAATGAACCTTTCAAGAAGGCACTCGAGCTATTACATTATTGTAAATATTCATACAGCACGTTGTTTGCAAAGCAACAGTCAGTATTAATACTGGCCATTAACTGTGGCGTCATCTGCTTTCAGCCACACTAACACCCTTGAATTTCATATGCATGTTTCTTCAGGGAAAATAATCACTCCTTCCTTCTGAACATCCCCGCCCCACTAGTCAATTGAAAACACTTGCTTTGCCTTTGAGTACGTAGGGTTTTGCATCAATCATTTGCTCAACACTGCATGCAGTAATCTCCCAGTAGCAAATCTGCATAGCATGAGCCACCCTTCTGCCTACTATAGCCTAAACCTAGCCTTTGAACAGAACTCAGCCTTTGGGAAAAAAACATCTGTACGACTGTAGCCCTTGCAGGTCCTTGGTGTTTGTTGGTGCTGCAACAAGTTGGCTGGAAGCAGAGGACTTCCTCTTCTAAGTACGAATAACTGGGTGCATCTATACATGAAATTAATTTGACACAATAAACTCCCGTACGGTCTAGAATGCTCCGGTCAGTGTCTACACATGTGTTGCAGTGGACTAAATAACTCTGCCTTAGAATAGTACTTTTGTTGGGCAGAACTAATGAGTTTATCCCAGCCAAGCCTTTGTCTACCCAGGTCTTAAAAATCTCCAAGGATGCAGAGTTCAATACCAATCTGGGTGACCTGTTCCAGTGATTTACTACCTTCCTCATGAGAGAGTTTTTCCTTCTATCCAGCCTCAACTCCCCTTGCTGCAGCTTGAGCCCATTGCTCCTTGTCCTGCATCTGCCCCCACTGAGACCAGCCCAGCTCCATCCTCTTTGCAGCCCCCCTCCAGGGAGGTGAAGCTGCTATTCATTCCCCCTCTGTCTTCTCTTCTCCAGGCTAAGCCCTGATCCCTCAGCCTCTCCTCACCAGTCACATCCCCCAGCTCTACAGCCATTTTTGTTCTCCTCCTCTGGACTCTCTCCAGTTTGTCCACATCCTTTCTGTAGATACCAACTAGGAAACCATACTGTCAAAAACATTCCGACCTGCTGAGGTCATATTGAGCTCCTTGTAAAGTAGTATCGGTCTTTTTTTTTTCCTAGTCAAGAGATAAGTGAAAACTGGAAAGTTTTTGAGAAGTGCCTTGAGTCTGAAAAGTTTGAGAACCACTGCCCTAGTCTATGGGGACAAAATAATACCCCCTAAATAGTTGGTAAACCTTGGTGTTTCCTTTATTTGGGAAGCAATTTTAACCTTCTTGGTGCTGTGATAGGAGTACATATTTTATGCCTTGTCAATAATTATGCTATGCATAGTTACTTGGACCTCACTGTACTAGTACAGTGCCTTCATACTAGGTTTGTGGGGTAGAGAAGGAAAGAGACTGCATTGACCAGAGAAGTTTAACTCTGAGTGTTACTGAGGCAGGACTGTAGATAAATTATTACCTTCCTGGGATTTTTTCATTGTGGTGCTTTTTTTCTTTTTCCTGGCAGAAAACGCTCTTTTTCGCAAATCAAAATCAGACTTTGCAGAGAGGCTAGGTCTAAGAGTTTTAAAAAAGTACGTTCATAGAGATCAAAGGTCAGCATTTTACTACTAAACCTTTGATTTTTGAGACCTAAATAAGGGCCTTGTTACACACTGTAATGAAATGGGAGGTGGAAAGGAAATGGGGGTTGGGGAAGGGTGGGAAAATAAAGGTAGTCAGCGACTGAAAGAGCAAAAACAAAGGAGTAAAGAAACAAAATTAAAAGAAATTAAGAGGAAGTATATTAAAGGAGGTCTCAGGTTTTAATTAACTTGGATTTAGGGGTGGGGGTGGGGTGGGGGATGCTGGTTGTGCTTCCTGGGTTGGCTGGGAGCGGTGAGGAAAGGTACTTTTGGGGCATGATTCTTGCCCTGGGAAGGAAGGCGCAGCTCATAGGGACCTGATTCAGCCCCCTACCTGCTTCCCCCCCAGCACCACTCTTGACCCCTGACCATGCCCTGCGACCTGGGTAGCTGCCATGTGCTCTGCCGGCTGATTGCACGCGGTTGCACTCCTGGGGGTGCGAGGGGGAGTTGGTACCAAAACTGCCCCGAGCAGTAGAGTTCAGATGATGGTTATGTAATGATTCAGGGCGTTTGTGGTGCTTAATTCTGGCAATTTCATGTTCCTAATTTCTCAGCAGTGTCTTACCACAGCCTATTGTTTGTTGCACTATTACTCACATTTAAATTGCTTTCTGCCTTCAGATATCTCTGTTTTGAACTTTTATTTTCCTTCAAAGGCATCACAGATGCACGTGCTAGACCTCTGCTCCGACGCGGGGCTAATTAGCCTGTGTCAGAGCAGACTCAATTAACTAATTACTGCGCTCCAGCGTCTGCGTCATGTGTATTCAGCATCCCCGCATTACAAAATGGTGGTGGGGGCACTTTAAAGCTTATTGAACAAGCTTTAGTTAAAGCACCCCCATTTCCATTTGGATGCACAAGATGCTGAATACACATGACGCTGTGGGCACTTTAATTAGAGCAGATTACAGAGAGATGGTCTAATTAAAGAGCCTCCCTCCCCTACCCCCCCGTTTCCTTCCCCCAACCCAGAGCACGTATATAGATGTCCAGGGATTCCCAAGAAGAGATCACTTGTTGCAAGCAGAAGTCCCTTTGGAATCTTGCAGAAGTTTCTCTTTATTTTGTGTGCACCTACCCACTGGCTTGCAGCTTTCTTTAATGCAGCATATGTCTGCAGTGTCAATGAGACCGTGAGCCTGAATTCTACAGAAAGGCCCTCCCTTGGTGCCTGTGTAATTCAGGCTTCACTTAATTTCCTCTTCTAAGTACCAATAACTGGGTGCATCTATACATGAAATTAATTTGACACAATAAACTCCCTTACGGTCTAGAATGCTCTGGTCAGTGTCTACACATGTGTTGCAGTGGACTAAATAACTCTGCCTTAGAATAGTACTTTTGTTGGAGAGAACTAATGAGTTTATTCCAGCCTAATAGCACTACTTGGGTCTATGGTAATGCTTTCCTGGGAAGCTTTTTAGGCAGATCCACCCACTAAGTGCTACCTCAGTTTTAGTAGGAATAACCAATGTCTACTTTATGATTGCTTGCGCCAAATGGGGGGCATGGGGAGGGAAAAGGAAACATTCACTTTCCCTTAAGGACCTTCTGTGTCCTTAGAAAGGAAGGCAGCTATATTTTCTTTACCAGATTTTTTTTGTTTGAATTATGATCTGTTTAGACCAAAAAGTGGAAGTGCCATAACCCCTGGCTTATTAGGTGATCTGATCTGGTACGTTTTCATAAAGCAATCTTGTTTAAGAAAAGGCTGGGAGAGGATTAGGATGTCATACCACGTCAAAGATTGATGCTTCTGTTTTCCCCCCTGTCTACTGCAGTCTATTACTTCATTTCCTGGACTCCCTATGGCCTGGTACCTAGGACACTCACCCGGGATATGGATGTCTTATGGTAAAGTCCCTTTTTGTCTGATTTAAGTACCCCATGCCCCAGATGAGTTTCCTCACCAGAAGGATATCCAGTCCCCACTGCCTGGTCACCTCCCAAATACTCTCATATTATAAGAGCCTAAGTTTGTCTGTCTGTCTGTCCATAACACTTTATTCACGCTCTGAATGGCTGGCTTCGCCCTTCCCCTCCTCCCCCCTTTCCCCCCCCCACTCCCTGGAGGCAGGGGCAACAGATCGGACAGACCAAGGAACGAGTCGAGGAGTGCTGGTCTCACCCCCCCCGCCCTGCCTTGCTCCCCGCAGGTGGCAAGGATGGAGCGAAGCAGGGGGGTGAGGCCACTGAAATTGGCCTCCCCCTGCTTTACTCCTTGCAGGTGACAGTGGTGGTGGCATGGGGGGCAGCTGGGTTGGGATTCCATGCGGGGGGCAAGCCATGGCTCTGGCCTCTGCCCGCCCCTCCCCTCTTCCGTCGTTGCCACCTGGAGGGCCTGACGTGGGACTATGGGTGGTGGTAGGGGTAGGAGCGGGCCCAATGTGGGTTGGGGGAATAGCAGGAGTACCTCAGCAGCGGTGGTGGTGGTGTGGAGAGGGGAGGAGTGGAGTGGGCCCAGGCCCCATACAGGGGGCAGGAGGACCAAGCCCAAGCTTGGGGAGAAGAAGGCCCGCCATAGCAGGGGTAGCAGCAGGCCCTGGCCAACCTGGTAGTGGTGGGGGAATGAGAGGAGTGGGCTCAGAGTCGTCGAGGGGAGGAGTTGGCCCAGGACCAAGGTGGAGAAGAGGCTCACTCCTCCCCTCCCCCAGCTGCTGCCTCATCAGACCAGACCCACCGCTCCCCCACACCACCGTGGCAGACCGGCTTCTCTCCAAGCTTGGGTCAGACCTCCTCCCCGCCTTGGGTCCAGGCCCACTCCTCCCCCACCTCCCTTCTCCCCCCTGTCAGCTCTGAGCCTGTTCCTCCCGTTCCCCCACCACTCCTGGGTCAGCCCAGGCCCACTGCTTCACCCGCTGTGGTGGGCTGTCTTCTCCCTGCCCTCAAACCCGGTCCTCCCCCACATCAGGCCCGGGGCCACTCCCCCTCTCCCCCCACCGCTGCGGCAGGGAGGGGGGAGAGGGCCTGGACCCCAAGCAGCAGGAGGTAAAGGAGGAGCGGGCCTGGATGGAAGGGGAGCACAAGGCTCCATCCCCCCATGTTTCCCCCCGTCATTCCTGACGGGCATTTGGCTAGTCTAATTATTAGTACATAATAGAACAGCTCTGGCTGGAAAGGGTTACCTGAAACAGGCAGTTGGTAGACATAAACCTGCATCCTCCATCCAATACAGTGTTGTAGAATGAGTTGTTCTCGTGTGCTTACATGACATGAAAAAACCCAGAAATCTAAAGGTCTCGTTTCTGTTTTTCTTGTTTGGAGAAAAAACAAAATTTTAAAACCTTGCTTTTCCCACCCCTTCTGTGCAATGAAGCTTTTCTTTTCCAGCAGGCTCTGTGCAGAACATTTGAAAGCTTTTGACACCTATTTATGGCACAGCTTGCTGAATGGGCTCACAAAGTTCTCTTTGGCCAACAGAAAATGAAATGACACCAAGAGATTGGTTTCAGGGGCTAAACAGCGCTGATCTCTCCTGAGGTTCTTCCCTTACAAGTAAATGCCACAGCGCTAAAAATTAATTAGCAAGGACATTTCAAGACACATAGAGATAATTTAACTATCAAAGGCAAATAAAATCTAACCTTAACAGGGAAGCAGGCATGGGATATACTCTGATTTTAGATCACAATAAATTACTTAGTTTCTTTTCTTCTGGTTGTCCCGGAGCGGGGATGAGCCAGGCCCCGGTGTCACGGTTGGTCGGGGTGGCAGATTGGATACGATACAGGCGGGATTACTGGCGTGGAGATCTGCGGCACAGAAGCGTATGGTTTCAAAACACAAACTGGATTTATTTAACTTACGCTTTTGAGGTGTAGGTGTTGCTCTTCAGTCACAGCGGGTGGAACGATAACAATGAACAGCAGAGGGGTCCGCTGGCCCACGGGGTTCCGGAGCGAGCCCTTGCGCTCTACCCCGCGAGGGATGGGGCGGCTGCCCACTCCTTAAGTCCCAGGGCTGGTCGACAGCTCATTAAAAGGGAAACGAACAAACGACAACTGTAACGCGTCGTGATGCCAGTCCGGTGATGGACAGCGGGTGGTCGGTAACAAAGCCGAGGTTGAGAGCCAGGATGTGATGCAGCGAAGATACAATCGAGGTGAGTAGGGAGGAGCCGAGCCGTAGTCAGTGAACGAAGCCGAGGTCGTCAGTCGAAAGCCAGGTAAGTAGAAACCGGTATTAAAGTTTATACGCAAAAATCGAAGTCGAATTCAAAGCCAAATAACATTCGATAACCGAGGAATCAATATGAGAGAAACGAAATCGATGAGGTCAATCGCTGTGTGAAGCTATGAGGAGAACCGGGGGTTTGAATCCCAAACTCTCTCTGCCTCCCAGTCCCTGCTGAAAGCAGCCTCTGTTAGCAGATTGAGCGGCGCTCTCTCACCACACTCACACCAGCGACGCCCAAACAACCCACACCTCCAACGCCCACCCCGAGGTTGGGGGCCCACTAGCTTTTAAAGCAACCCCTTGGCCAATCAGGGTGCTTGGCGATCAGAATTTTCTGGTACAATTACATCATGCTCTTGTTAACTCAGCATGCTCTGATCAAGCTCTGTGCGGAAACCAGGCCTGCGCAGGGCTGAAAAGTAGGTCACCAGTGACTGGCAGCTCCTGGGGTCACCCAGGGGCACATGCTGGGCACACGGTGGGATTTTCCATGAGCCTGGGTTCTCTGCGCACGATCACAACTTAACTCATGTTGTCAGCACCTTTCAAAATTTTTACTTGGACACTGGTTAATCATCAGTTTTGGTCTGGGTAACGTGAATACCCTTCTGGCTGGCATTTCTCTGTCCTTCTTTCTGTAAGATGGAAGCATTTTGGCATAGGTGGGAAAAAAGTTGGTGACTAAATTAGCAGGAACGCAGTAGGCTGAGTAGGACAGAGGCTGGAGGATCTGTACAGTAACTTTCCATGTGATCCAGGCAGGGGCGGCCAGGCGGCAGATCACAGCTCTGCTCCAGCTCTGGATCGTGCAGTCACCGCTGCAAGATCCCAGGCCCGCCCAGCCCTGCACCCTGCCAGCACTGCTGGGGCTGGTCTCCATGGAAACCCTGACCCCGTGCTGTCATGGCTACCCCATTCCGGGGTCTCCATGGAAACTGGCAGCAGCGACATAGGCAGAGGCTGCTGGGAAATGGAGTCTGGCTGCCAGTTGGATCCACCACTTTGCCCACCCTGATCTAGCTCGATTACACTGAGTTGGCAGGATTATATGCTATGCTACAGGTTCAAGCGTCGTGGCCTTTCTCTGCCCCTCCCATCACCTGCCAGCTCTGCCCACGCCACAAGGAAGTTTTGTGACTTGCCAGTAGTTGTCACGCCATTGAATGGGTGCGTCTGGTCGGTCCTTGAGTGCCAACCTGGTTTATAAAAAATTCCCGTTCTGATCCTGTGAAAAGAATCAAAGGGAGCACGGGTTATTGGTCGTCTTTAGGAGAGTTACTTAGAAGCTAAAGCAGTTGAGGGCTGAGCTAGAAAAAGCTGTTTCTTCTGTGCGACCTGAAAGGAGATCCTTTCTCATTCACCCCAGTGTCCGTTTCTAACAAGCTGCTTTGCACACACTGATCCAAGCTGAGCAACACTGTCAGTGGGTTTGTGTCTTAGGATCAGGTGAAAGCGAGCTTGAGAGTGGGCTTAATGCCCTGTGTGGTTTTCAGCAGCTCTGACATTCAGTAGCAACACAATATATGTGTGCAACTCTAGAAGAGAAAGGAAAGGCTTCGATAGCAAGAAGGAACGCAGAAAGGAGGGCATACGATAGAGGCAGCATCTGCATGGGGTCAGCTCTGACTACCCATTTATCGCCGGTTCTCTTTATTTTTGTAAAGATCATCAATGTCCTCAGCCTTTTGTAGGTAATTTTTGAGCTGCACTGATAGGCAGCCGAACCAGTAGGAAAGGGAACTGGCATGCAAACTCGCCGGATTGAAAAGGATCCCGTGTGGGGTAGAGATGCATCAATCCAGGAAAATGCTCTTAGAAATGACCATCCTCACTGCTGTTATACTTGCTACTGGTTTCTCCTCCTGTTGCTCTTCCCTCCTGTCCTCAAGATACTTCTGGCTCCATCTTCACCCAGTAGCGTCCCAAGCCCTTTTTTTTTTTTTTGGACACTGTTTCTCCCTTGAGATCCCACATCCTGTACCTTGGTTTCCTCAATGCCTACCACCACTGGTTAGCAGGGGCCTCTCACAAGGTTTGAAAAAATAAATTGTGACATTGGGACTGAGATGGCACAGCTGAGAGATGATAAACCACAGCCTTCTGAAGCATTGTGCGAGGCATTTGCAGGTCCCTCTGGACTGCCATGTGGATCTGATTGTAGGTCTTAAAAGGGTGGACAGGACAGAAGCATGACTGGGAGAGATGTGTGAGTGAATAGTCATTCTCTTAAAAATATGGTTTACAATGTCCAAACACAAGCTCTGGTGCAATCCACTAATATGCTCAATAGGAAAAGGAATTTCATGGCTAGATTGACAAATCTGCTGGAGGAAAAAGTAACATCATCCCCCTTCTGTCAAATGACCCCGGCATTAGGGTGCTCATCACTAATGAGGGAGAGCTGGGTGCAGCTCACACTTCCACCGAGCGAAATTGCACCCATATTTCCCACCTGCCAGGAGAGCGCCCCAGCTACATAGCTGGGGGGCATGCTCACTGAATATAAGGACGCATCCTCTCGACCCAAGGACTGAAAACAGGTATTTCTTCTCTTCAATAAGTGACTTACTGGCAAGGCAAGACAGCCATTCTCACTCTTACTCTATCTTAGTGATTAAAGAACTTGTGCAATGTGAGACAGTCCCAGGCAGAAGAACTGAAATCATCCAATACGTCTGAAAATCTTCTGTAGGTTGGGGTTTAGGTTGGTGTTTCTGGAAGTGGGAGGTGCGGGTCTGATTTCTCTTGTCTGGTGGAGGAGATCAACTGGATCTCATACAGCTGTGGCACGAGCTACTGGACAGGGGAAGTGCTTCCTCCTGCTGCATTTTGGTGAATGTAGTTCTTCATTTATGTTGCTTTTATTCCCAGTGTCTGGAAATGAAATATTTCATGTTGTAGAGCGGAACATTTCAATGAGTCATAGAGAAGCAGGGCTGCAAGGGACCTCCAGAGGCCATCTAGTCAAACTCCCTGCCACGGGCAGGGTCATCCCTATCGAAACCATCTCTGTAAGACCGCAATATAACCTCCACATAAGACTGCTATCAACCCTGATGCAACATAGCCTGAACTAACACCCTAACCTGCCACAAGTAAAGCAGGGGAACCACAGCAGCCAACCCCCTGCTTCTATAAAATGTTGACAATATTTGCTCAAGAGGTCCCAGGTAGAGGCCATGCTCCCAGCTACAGAGGAAAAGCAAACCCCCCACAGTCCATAGTAGTCAGACCATAAAGTAAAATTTCTTCCTGACCACAAATATCAGTCTGACTCTGGGGGGGGAACAAGACCCTCAAGCCAGAAACCTCCAGCTTTGCTCCCAAGAGGAGCATTGGCACACCGCAGTCAAAGCCCCCAGCCTTGGCTGCAGCCAACACCCAATGCCTCTTGGGAGGATTAAAAACCCTGACACATATAGCAGAAAGGGTGGGTGGGAAAGTGGGGAGCCAGCAAAGCCCAGAAGCGTGGAAAATAACCGTGGCAGAACTGAAGCATCCCTATGCCTGGATTATCTCCAACCAAAGGCTTTCCAGCCTCTTCTTGAACACCTCCAGTGATGGAGAGTCCACACTTCCCTGAGCATCTTTTCCACTGCCTTGCTATTCTAATAGTGAGGACAGGGTTTTTTTGGTCATATGGAGTCTGGGGTCAACCAAGACTCCCAGGCCCTTTTCCACAGTGCTGCCATGCAGCCAGGGGTCCCACATGGTATATCTGTGTTTTTGATTATTCCTCCCGAGGTGCAGCACCTTGCATTTTTCCACATTGAATTTCATGCTGTTAGCTCTAGCTCAGCTTTCCAATCTGTTGAGATCTTTCTCACATCCTCCGACGGGTTCACAGTCCTTCTCAGTTTTGTGTCGTCTGCTAACTTGTGCAAGAAGCTTTCTGTGCCAGCATCTAAATTGTTAATGAATTGTTAATGACTCCACTCAAAACCTCCTACCAATCTGATGTGGACTCATTAAAAATTATAGTTTGCTTATGGCTCCTAGGCCAGGTATCTATCCGTCTTACAGTAGTTTTATCTAACCCACGTTTCTCCAATTTCTTCGTGAGAAGGCTGTGTTTGCTGAATGCTGTTCTTCATTTCCATCGCTTTTTCCCCCAGTACCTGGAAAGAAAATGTTCAATTTTGAGTGAAATGGAACATTTCACTTGACACGAGATGAACTTTTTCCTTTTGTGCCTATTGTATAAGAACAACATTGAAAATGAAATATGGCTTTTTCTGAGCCTCTTTTTTTCTTCAATGTCAGTTGCCAAACTGAAAAATGAATTATTTGCTTGGCCTTCAATAGTAGGAGGATGGTAACAAGTTGGAAAGGAAAGGAGACCATCTTACTGGTCTAGGGGCTATTTCTGCAAAACATATTTTCTCTGAGCAGTTCTTATTCACGCGAGTAGTTCCTTTGACATTGATGCTAATATTCACATGAGTATTTTCTGCTTAATGTTGAATAAGGGTTACAGAATTTGGCTGTCTCATTTTTACTGAAAATGTTTATGAAAATGTCCCCACAACAAAATTTGCTCTGGGACCTTTTGTTCTCCCCATTTGCTGTGACCCCTCCACTTTAATTGTTTTTCAGCACAAAATAGCAGAGAAGTCAGTTGAACAATATTGCTTTCTGCTTTTGGCAAAATGTCTCTGGTACTCAAGAGTTTCCAGCGTTTCTCTGCAAATCCATTTTGTTTCCACTTCTCTCGCGTACGAGGTCACATCTAGTCCAACCACCTGCTCCAAGCAGGAGCAGCCCCAACTCCGTCATCCCCGCCAAGGCTTTGTCTACCTGGGTCTTAAACACATCCAGGGATGGAGACTGCACCACCTCTCTGGGTAACCTGTTCCAGTGATTCACCGTCCTCCCAGTGAGAGAGGTTTTTTTTCCTAATATCCACTGCCCTTGCTGCAACTGGAGCCCATTGCTCCTTGTCCTGTCATCTGCCCACACTCCAAACAGCCCAGCTCCATCCTCTTTGCAGCCCCGCTGCAGGGAGGTGAAGGCTGCTGTTCAATCCCCCTCGGTCTTCTCTTCTGCAGGCTGAATCAGCCCAGTTCCCTCAGCTTCTCCTTAAAAGCCACGTGCCCCAGGCCCAGATTGAGTTCATTCAGTACACTGCAGAGCCACTGCTATTTATTCGGTAAAGCTTTCCCCAGCGAGTGACCAGCCTCGTTGCAGCAGATCTATTCAGGAAGATCTTTGATCTTTCCAGAAACTCCAGACTGCAGCAGGCACCCTCATAGCAGGCTGCGCTCATTGGCATGCTTCCTCAATCTCGTGTATCCGCGTCTTCGAGAGCTAAATCCTCTGGTCCCATTGCATTCCCCTCGTGCCTCATGCAAAATGCCATTTTTTCCCCAACTGGGGAGTGCCCTCACAGGATGCAGAACTTCTATAGCCAATTCTTGAACCAGCTCTACCGTGCCCCAAGGGCAGTATGTGCATGGGCAAGGGACGTGGTCTTTCCAGCAGTCCCAAACTGCTTCACGGCCCTTTGAGTACAAGAGTCAGGAGTGCTCTCTTGTAAGTCAGGGCCCAAACCCCAGAGAATCGGGTGCCCCTTTCCTATCTCGCCTATGTGATTTATAGGCTTTGACCTGTGGTCCTTAATTGTCAGGTTTGACTCCACTGCTTTTTGTCCCCTTGGGTGAGAAAATGACACTTCACGTCAGCCAAAGGGGATGCTGAAGCCCTGCGACTGCCTTCAAATGATTTCATTGCCTCTGATAAGTTCCAGTTATCGGGAATGATATTTTTCCTCAAAAAACTCATAGTAAGTATGAGTGCTGTCTGTGCAGTGGTATTTGAGAGTGGGTCGTGTTTACTCGATTCTTGTGAAACTCCCTTTGGAAGTCTGTGGGGATTTTGCGGGCGTAAGCAGCAGCCCGCTTTGGCCTTCAGAAGCTTAATTTTTTGTTAAGTAGATGCACGTAATGAAATGCCAGCGCCGCATGTCCCTAAGCTCTGGATGATATTTCTGTTTGTGCGGGTCTTGGGCCCCTCTGCGTAAATCAAACCAATTGTGCAAACATTTGACTGAACTTGCAAAAAATCCAGACCCTACAATGGGTCTGCTGCAGGTACACAGCATGGGAAAATCATCAGGGGTCCCTTTCCTTCCCAGCCCCGTGCAGCAGGCAGCCCAACAGCTCTCTTTCCACCTGTGGAAGTGCCAGGAGCAGCATCCACCTGCATTGTTTCTCAGACATATTTTCACGAGGCAAGGATCTCCTATGCTGAAAATAGTGCAGCGATTCCTGCAGTGAAGCTGAAAACTCTCTGTCACATACAACGCATTTCAGCGCCTTTACACTTTAACTGCGGCACTAGCAGCAATTACTTCCACGCACCGTCTTGTTTTTGTGTACATATTTAAGAGACAAGTGATAGGGCTGTCGGGGGAAAGCGAAATGAAATACATAACGCTGCCTCCACCGAGAATAAGCCAGGCTCGCTCCTGCTGTGAAGAAGAAACCGATGTATGTGTGGTGTATTTTTGTGCGAGATACCAAACACTTCGCCTCTCACCTGGTAATCACTGTAACATAGGCGCTCTCAACCCCTGGCCCACAGGCCAGATCCAGTCCCCGTGGTACCATGTTATCTAGCCTGCAGGTCCATAAATTTGGCAGTTCACGAGCTGCTACCTGTTGTGAGCTCAGGACCCTTTGCACTGGATGCGGCATCTGATCCCAGCAAGCAGGCCTGGGTGGGGGTGGGCCTGATCCACATCCGGAGGAAGTGGCACCAGCCCACAGGGCCCAATCTCAGTACACACAGGCAGGAGTGGGCAGCACCAGGGCCCAATCCTGGTGCACGGGGTGGGAAGGGGCAGTGCTGAAGCCCCCAGGGCCCAATCCTGGTGGGATGGTGCAGTGCCAGGTGCCCAAGCCCAAGCCCAGGATGCAGGGGTGGGCAGGGGAAGTCCTGGGGCCCAGTACCAGAAAGTTTGAGGCCAAAACGGACCATTTTTAGTTGCATGTTCTTAAGACTGGCTGTTCAGTTTCATCTTGCTCTCCTGTATTTAGTCCTATAACTTAGCTTTGGGAGCTAAGGCACCTAAACATAAAGACATGGAGAATGCACCAACTCCTCTTTAGGGTTGTCGGTGGTAGCCGTATTGGTCTAAGGGCATAAGCAGACAAGGCTCTTTGGGTAGATGTGGTATCTTGTATTAGACCAACAAAATAGTTAGAAAAATTGTTCTATGCAAGCTTTCAGGCACAAACACCCTTCTTTAGGCTCTCTCTGTGCCTCAATGAATCCAGGCAGATGTGAACAGGTTGGGAAAGTGGGCAGAACAGAATAGGATACAGTTCAATAAGGACAAGTGCAAAGTGCTGCACCTGGGGAGAGGGAATCACCAGCACGCTTCCAGGCAGGGGGTCGACCTTCTCAGCAGCACGGCAGTGGAAAGGGATCTCGAAGTCACTGTTGACACCAAGGTGAACATTAGTTGTCAATGTGACGAAGCAATCAATAACAACACTTCATCATGCATTAGCATTAGCATCAGCAGATGCTTGATGAGCAGGTCCAGGGAGGTGATATTTCCCCTCTATGCGGCACTGGTCAGGCCACAGCTGGAGTACTGCGTCCAGTTCTGGGCGCCGCGTTTCAGGAGGGACATGGACAACATGGAGAAGAGCCAGAGGAGGCCACCCGTATGGTTAGGGACCTGCAGGCAAAGCCTTACAGGGAGAGACTGAGGACCCTGGATCTCCTCAACCTCTGCAAGAGAAGGCTGAGAGGTGATCTTGTGGCTGCCTACAATTTCATCAGGGGAGAGCAGCAAGGAATAGGAGATGCTCTGTTTACTAGCGCACCCCCCAAAGTAAATAGGCACAACGGCCACAAATTCACAGAGAGGAGATTCAGGTTAGACATCAGGAAGAACTACTTCATGGTAAGGGTGGCCAAAATCTGGAACGGACTTCCAAGGGAGAAGGTGCTGTCCCCCACCTTGGGGGGCTTTAAAAGGAGGCTGGACATGCCCCTGGCTGGGGTCATCTGACCCCTGTGCTTTTTCCTGCCCAGGGCAGGGGGTCGGACTCGATGATCTGCTAAGGTGCCTTCTGACCCAACTATGAATCTCTATCACCATTGACCCAATGAACCTCGTCTGCCGAGCTCCTCTTGTCATTTGTTCAAATAGTTAATAGTCCTAATTGTTACAAAATCATGCCTTATTTCTAAATTGAATTTGTCTGGCTTCAGCTTCCAGCTAGTGGTTCTTGTCTGCATAAGATCAGAAGTACTCAAAGATCTTGTTATTTTCTCCCCATCGAAGTACGTATACACATTGTAATCGAGTTAACTGGCAGTCTTCTTTCTGAGAGGCTGAACAGATTGGGCTCTTCCAAAATCTCTCATTGTAAGGCATTCTCAATGGCCCTCAAATAATTTTTCTTCAATTTTTCAGCATCCTTTTTTTAAAACCCCAGAGTTCGATGCAGTAGTCCAGTACCAGTGTTATTCGCCGTACCTACAGGCGTGTCTGGAAGCTGCTTAGAAATCAGCCCTGCTACTCATTACTCTCATGTTTCTACAACATCATACTGAGAGCTCTTGTGGAGTTGCTTGTCTATCCATTGCGATACCTTTTCAGAGTCACTGCTTTCCAGGATACAGTCCATCTTTTTTTGTATGTATGGCCCGCATTCCTCCTTGATGCATAACTTGCATTTGGGCATATTACAATGCGTACTATTTGATTGAGCCCACCTAACTGTGTGAGTGCCCTGTCTTCCTTTTGGGGAGAGAGGGGTGGTCTTCAGATTTTATTGACAATGACTCCCTGATCACCGGTGAAAATGCTGAATGGTGTTAGGCCTAACAGCGACACCTATGAAACCTCACTAAAAAACACTCCTATTCACTAAAAAATCCCCATTTGACAACTTCTTTCTGGGATCTCTCAGTGGCCCAGTACTCGCTCCATTTTAACATGGGCTGTACGAATTTTGTACACTGCCATCTTTGTATTCAGGTGGTTGTGTAGTGCTAAGCCCAACATCTTGCAAAAGCCTAAGTGTATTATATTCAAGGTGTGGAAAACCTGATTTGGAGTGAGCAACTCAAGAACTTTGATCTGTTTAGCTTATACAAAAGTAGGTTAAAAGGTGACTTGTTCACAGCCTGGCTAGATGCACAAAGGTAACAGTTTTCTGATAAGAGATTATTTTAGAAGATAGCAGAAGGAGGCATAAGGAAAATCAAAACCAACATTAGATAATTTCATGCTGGAGAGAGAGAATAAAAATGTAACAGTGAATATAATGGACCATTGGAACAACATGTGTTGGATCATGGTGAGCTGTCCATCATTGGAAGTCTTTAAAAGAAGATGGAGTGAAATCCGTTGCTTAAACAATAATTCTGGCTTGAGGCAAGAATTACTGTGTGAAGTTAGTGATCATAGTGCCCTTACCTTAAAACCTGTTCACCTTGTGGACGCTTGTGCAGCACGTTACACACTGAGGTTGCAATGTTTAGCACATTTCACACTGAGGTTGCAAACTGGCTGGTGTTCCTGGATGTTATGGCACCACTCTGACAGCAAATACACCAAAGGTTTTGCTGATAAAAGGGTAGGTAAAATACATAAAGAGTTGTAAGTCATAAATGGTTCAACCAGCTGGCCTGTTAACCAACCAGATGGCTAAGCAGGCACACAACATTGTCGCCTACTGTGCTACTCCTGGCAAAATGTTTAAAATCCATGCCATAGTTGTGCCTCTAGATGAACACACATCCAAGCCGTTCATTCCCCTTTGTCAATATTAACTGATATGTAAAAGATTAAGTTCAGCCAAGTCATATCGTGTTGTCATTAATCAACTTTGTGTCTGTCACACAACTCATTAGAAGCAATCCATTGCAGCGATTTTTATATCCCATTTAATTTTCATGAAACCATTGTGTTATAATTCATGCAACATATCTTTGCAAATGATACGATTTTCCTATCTCCATTCACTAAGAAGGGCCTATTAGCAAAAGCATTTAAAGGGCCCTGTGGTTGCTGTTCAGATTACTGAAGGAATCTGATTTCAAGTCCATTGCGGTAATAAATGTACAAATGACCATGTATTTTACTTCTGCATACATGTCTGGCATTTAAAGGAATTGCTTTTCAGGTAAAAATTACTACCCTGGACAATTCTAATTTGTCAGAAATTAAACATAAGTGGTTGATTCTAGCTACTACATTACATAAATTACTAGGAAATTGCTCTGTAAGATTTCATTATAAAGTACATGCTGTTGTGAATGATTTGTCACTGCAATTTTGAACTTTATTTGTGTGCCAATATCTGAAGGACAACACTTGAACCTATACTTTTGTTTAAAATTACAGGAAAAAAAAATATAAAACTGGTGGTACCCAAGCTTTGTCTTTGTGATGTCTTTTCTATTGAATGTTAAAATTATGTTTCATTTCCTTTTATTCAAAACCAAGCACCAGAAACATTTCAAGTGTTATGTATTAGTTGTGATATGTAAATCTTTTGTTAATGCCGTATAGGATTTGGAATAAAGACAAAATGGGATTGCAGAGTTTATGGATCCATCATTCAGCTTGGGTAAATTCATGTGGCTTCATTTACTTTAGTGGAACAAAACCAGAATTTTCAGCACCTGAAGAATCTATTTTTCTAGTTTAATACAGGAAAAAATGACAGACAAGGGAAGAGTTTATGGGTATAGATTTTTAAGGCCTGAAGAGATCCTTATGATCATCTAGCCATCTGTTCTCTCCATCAGTCCTACACCAAATCCAGCTCTACAGTCAAATAGATTAAGAGGTGGTGGATGACATTAAAACTGGATCATGGTTCATGCAATAATAAGAGCTGGCCTTTGGTGGTACGACATCCAGGCTGGTGGGAGCTGAGTGTAAGATATACTATGCAGCTTCCATAGGCTTGTTTTAAACACATTTTGGGAACCAATTCTGGTCCTTGTTGGGCCAGCCATGGTATTGATTGGGCCATTGGGTAGACGAGGTAAGGAGAGAGAGAGGCTCACCAGATCAGCAGTAAGAATGGTGGCCTGGGCTAGAGATAGACATTACACATAAGATGGTTTAAATGATCAGAAACTGGTTTAAACCTGTAACAGAGCAGAAGTTCAGTGTACATAAACTGGTCTGAAAATGGGTGAAACTAGTTTGAGATAACTGGTTAAATAAAATAAAAGTCAATCTATTCAGACTTAACTGATCCTACAAACTGGTTTATGCAATATCTATCCCAGACCCTATCCTGGTTTAAGTTAAGCCAGACTCCACCAGCATCCCGGCACACTCTCTGGGCTGGGCAGGGCTCTCTGCTCCACAACAGAGCTGGCCCGTCCCCTCTGCTCCCTGGTGGTAGCTCTGGCAAAGGCTGCAGCATCTGCCTGGCTTCCTCCTGCTCTTCCCCCACTCCTCTCACCATTCCCTGCTAAGCAGGGATCTTCCTTCCCCTCTGCCTTACACAGATGCCTCCCAGCATTAGCAAGCAGACCACATGCTGGCTAATGTCTGTGCTGTGGCAGACAAGACGAAGGTAGACAGGACTGTGCTGTTTAGAGCTCATTGGAGCTAATCAACAGGTAGTTGGTAGTGTCCCTCTATTCTTTCTTTGGAACAAGTTGTTTAAGAAGAGCTTGAACTAATGACTTTTCTTTTGCTGAATGGCTGATAAATGCTCCCTGCTGTGTAGCTAAATGCTGTGTAAACCCCTGCTAGCACCCTTGCTGATCAGCAAGCGGAGGGGTGGGGGGGAACCCCTCCCTAATCAGAGAATCCTTCTGGGACCTGGCCATGCCCCCTTCAGCTCAGTCCTGTGGAAGCGAAAGGAGGGCTGCTTTAGCACCCCTGACTTCTTGCCTGAGCCACTGCAGGTCTATGCCAACATTTTTTCAGTCCAGAGGAGATGTCTTTATGGTTACAAACTGATTCAGTCTAGCAGGTTAAACTAACCTGCGAAGATTGAATCAATTCAGGCTCAGGCTTGATGAATGTCTGTCCCTAGCCCTAGTGGGAGTGGTGCTCAGATGCAAGATACAGAGTGGATATGATCTGGCATATTCCCAGCTAGCACCAAATGTTTGCAAGTTCTTGTGCTTTGGAATCAAGTAGTTCTGATTTTGGGGAGGAAGCAGTACGTTGTCCATAAGGCACAGGAGTAACTCAGGAGATTTTTCTTCAGTTCCCATGTCTGTATTTGATATGATCAGCTATCGTATCAACAGTTCTTGCCCTAAAACGTAATGTCACTGTTGAGGAGCAGAGTTCACAGCCTGTGCTTCTGGTGGGAAACATGGTGTTGGGGAGGGTGTGAGCATGTGTCAGTGTAAATAATTGCTGTAAATAGTTTCACAAATTGGACACCTACATGCCCACTTCACCTCAGTCTGAGCCTAGCAGCAGGGCCCAAAGACTGCTTTCTATGCTCCACAATTAGTTCCCAGTGATATCGGGTGCATCTACACCTGGAACTAAGTTGAAGCAATAAACTCTGGTACAGTTTGCACCAGAGTCCAATGCTCCCAGACACAGTGTCTGCACATGCACCCAAGACTGCAGCAGTTGGAGCCAGGGTAGAGCAGCCCCAGGCTGGCAGGCGGGAGGGAGGGGGGGTGTCAGTGAGCACCCTTGTGTCCTAGTCAGCCCTGGTTGTCATCTATACATGTTACAGTAGAATGAATTACTCTGCCATAGCATAGTAATGTTCCCAACAGTACTATACTATGGCAGAGTTAATTAATTTGATGTGCCCTAATACCAGCACATTGTGTAAACTGTTACACTTTACTGTGGAGCTAATTAATCAGCTTTGTAGTCAAGCACATGTCTGGATGCACCCACTGTGTTCTATTTTGTTGGGTTAGTTTTAGTCTCCAGGGATAATGCTAAAGTTTTGTAATGCGCTTTTTTTTTTGCAAAGGCAGCTCTCTGAACTGGGGTGAGAAAGGGCAAGTCCTAGGGAGGACAGAACGCCCCAGGGAGGTCACAGAGAGAGAAAGGAATAGTCCCAGGAAGGACACAGTGGAGTCTGTGGAAGGACAGAGGGAATGGCAATGGCACAACAAAGAGTCTGCTGTGATGTTTGGGATGTTGGCACACTCACTTTTCCCTGCCTTGAAGAAGGAGAACACCCCCCCACCCCTTTCCCAGGACCTGACCAAAAACAAGGAGCAATCTCAGGCGGGCATGCAGTGGATCAGTGGCGAAATCAGGGACCAAGAAGAGCCAGGGTCTCAAGCCAGAGGTGTGCCCCTCGAGAAGCCATGCCTCTCAAGAAACCGTACAGATCTGCTTCTTGGGGAGTCCCGAGGCAGAGCTGCCCTGCGAGGACTGTGATCCATGACACAGCCAAGATGTGCAAAGGTGTTGCACTAAATCAAGTGATGCGCAGAAATCACAAGCTGGTGCTGTGCAAATGCAATCAGGGCCAGGTATCTGGAGCTCAGCCATGAGCAGGGAAGTACGGGCACTTGATCCTAGAACAAGTCAGCAAAACTTAGCATTGAACTGAAATGCTGTCAAATCTCTCCCCCTCC
>NW_017728947.1:113862251-113897690 GCF_001723895.1 Crocodylus porosus | reverse complement strand
TTATTTTCCTTTTTTTTTTTTTCATTACAAACACTTTGTCCTACCTTCAAAATCCTTCTACCACTGCCGGCATCATTTAGGACCATTCTATCCAGTATTTTTTTTTTAGTGGAAAAGGCATATGCAGGGACTAAAACCCGGGGAAGGTCCTCAGCCCCAAACCGTAGACCTCCTTTCTTTCCTCCACCTCTAGAGCAAGGTGCTTAAGTTGCAGGCACAAGGTTGCTCAGCTGCACCACTCCTAAATATGTCTTTTCTTCACTGTTTAAAGAGCCAACATGTGGACACAGAGAAGTACGTGAAAACAAGGTGTTCATAGTCAGCGTGGTAGGTAGCGGCTTCCATCAATTAGCAGCTTGTCTAGTTTATCGTAGCCATCAGACCGCACACATGCAAAGTTTCTTAGCATTTTACAAAGACTCTTTAACTCTTCTCTTTGCAAAAAGGTCCATTGAAAACTGCTTGGAAAGCTAGATTCGTATAGAACCGCTGACTTGATTACCTCTATGAGATGTTAATTCTTTGTGACTTAGACTGGAATTGAATATATCCCTTTTTCAGAGGGGGCATGCTTGCTTAGGCATTTTTCTGGTAGCGGCGCTGATACCACACTGATCAGCCATCAGTAGTAGCTTGAAAAAACCTGAATATGATGTCAGGAAAACTTGTTTCCAAAGACTCCCAGACTTGATGGGTGACTATAGTGTTGCTAGAAGAGCTACAAGATCTTTACTTTTCATGAAGGATTTAAATAATCCTCAGGAGATGACCTTTCCGACAAAGTGTAATTTAAAAGAGGATGACTTCCTTCTTATTATACAGTACCATGAGGTTTCTATTGAAGCATGTGACATTTTCAAGGAACCTTAAATAGAAATATGGAAGTGTGGAGCAGGAAGTACTTTAATAATCAAAAAATGTGTGCGATTCCGTGACCTAGATAAGGCAAGTTAAATATATTGACATTGCTTCCTTTGCCAGATGGTGACCAGAAAAATAATTTAGTGAAAAGATTGATTCAGTGCAAGTATTGATGGAGGCAGTTTCAAAGCCTTTCTTTGGTTACACAGTATTTGGAATTGATTTTTTTTCTTCACGGGGCCCAGCCTACGGGAAATGAAAACCGATCCAAGGAGCTTTGACCAGCATGGCATAGCTGCTTGATGACAATACATTAATTCTTGTGTTGTGCGTATCTGCGAAGTTTGTTTCTTAAAGCTCACGTTTCAGAATGGGGTGTTCTGGGAAGGACTCTCCTTCAGAGCTAGCCTTGCATTTGGTGATGGGCCCAACGCTACAGCTGCTTCAGTAATTGTGTAGCTTAATTCATGTGTAGTCCAGAAATTTCCTCATATGCTAAGTGTGCTCAGGATCCATATTTTAGTTACTTTAAGAATTTACCTTAAAATAAGTGTATGAAAGGCTGGATGTGGAGTGCACGTCAAGAAAGAAGACCGTGCCACACTGCCATGGGCTTCTCTTCCACAGCTGTATTAGCAGGATTTATGCCAGTTTATCATCACTTTGGACCACAATCTCTGCAGAGTTAGATGTTAAGTTTTCTAAGCGGGATAAAAGCATGGAGATGGAGATATCGATATAGATATCAGTATCAATACAATGGATGCAAGATCCTCTGCTGAATTTTCTGTAAGGTCTGTACCTAATTCACACGCTGAAAATGTCATCATGGGCTGCGAAGGAAGATCAGGAAGCTTTTTGATGCTGACAAAATGAGAAAATTGATTTTGTACTTCTTTTCATAGTTGATAGCTGTATCGCTGGACTAGAAGGCCAATACACTGGGACTGCACCTGAGCAAATGTGTTCCTTAGTACCTCATTTTAGATTCAAAATGCAGGAACCTGGTGTGTTGACTAGCAGTATAATATTATAATGGACTAGTCCCCTCCCGTTTGCAATACCCTCCAGAAACGCCAAGACCTGCATATTATTTTCATTAACATTAAAGGCATGTCTGAGCCAGTAGTATCGTGGCCATGAAACTAAATAAGTGGCTCATGAGATACGCAGCTCAGCTCACAGAAATATGAACTGCCGCCCATCCTCCTGTGCACTCTCCTTAAGTGCCTTCCAGCCCACTGAGTTCTCCCATTTACTGTTCTCTGAAACCATTGTATACAATAAAAAAAAAAAATTGTTAAATCAAATATCTTGGCCTTTGTGATCCCGTATTGTTGGCTAAATTTGCATGCAAAATAAGTAGGTTTTTTTTTTTCTTTTACGTTTGCTTTTATACTTGCTAGCTTTCAGTTTCACTCAAGTGCTCCATTGCTCTTGTATTATATGAGATAGGGAATTTAATAGCCTCCAATTTACCTCCTCTAGACTGTATTGGAAGGCTTTCCAAGCCCCTAAACATTTCAGCACTCACAGAATCAGAAAAATAGGGCTTGAAAGGATCTCAGGGGCTCAGTCATCTGTTCCAATCTCTTGCCACAGCAGGACCATTCGTGTCTAAACCATCATAGGCAAATGTTTATCTAACCTGGGCTGGAAAACTTCCAACGACGGGCTTGTTATATAACGTCTTCTAGTACGTCATCGCTTCCACTGTGAGAAAGTTCTTCCTAATATCCAACCTAAATTTCCCTTGTTGCAGTTTAAGCTCTTTAATTCTTCCCCTGTGGACACAGAAAGCACTTAGTCACCATCCTCTTCTCTTTCCCCAAATCCCAGGTCTTCCCTTTCTTCAGAAACCCTGGTTTCTAATACTCTAGTCATTTGTTGCTCTTCTTTGGTTTGCTTCCATTTTGCCCATTTCATTCGTGAAGCGCAGTGCCCAAAACAGGATGTGGTACTCCAAACGAGTCCTCACTAATGATGAGTATGGTGGAAGAATCATTTCTGGTGACTGGCATGGGATTCTGCTTTAAAACATCCCTTTGTGCTATGACCCTTATTATTATTATTATTACTATTATTATCATTATTTATTTATTTGCAAGAAGAGCACACTGTTGACTCATTCAGGGTGCAGTTCACCGTACCTCCCTGATTCTCTTGTGTTATCCTGGACTATCTCTAGTTCAGGATAGCCAGGCATCCCCTCCCCCCCCCAACCCCATTTGTATTTGGGCATGTGATCATTCCTTCTTGAATGCAGTACTTTTCATACCAAATGTCATCCTAGTTGAGACCCAGTTTACTAAGATCATTTTAATACTTATTCTGTCCTCAAAACTGTCTGCAACCTACATGGCTTGAGGGCACTTGCCAGTTTACTAAATATGTACCTTACCCCTTCCTCCAAGTCATGAATGAAGATATTAAACAGTACTAGATGCAAGCAGACTGTCTGCAACCTTACTTGACACCACCAGTTTGACACTGAGCTATTGCTGACTGTACTTTGAGCACTGTTAGCCAACCGGATCTGCACCTGCCTTATAACAACTTCATTCAGATAACATTTCCTTAGTTTACTTCATGGGAGACACTGTCAAACATCTTGCTGAGGCCTAAAGTACATCGCACCTTCCCCCATTCACAAAATCCATCACCTTGTCATAGAGAAACCAGGTTGGTTAAGCATGACTTGCTCTTGTCAAATCCATGTTGGCTGTTCCTGATCACCTTGCTGTCTTCTAGATGCTTCTGAATCAATGGTTTGTATCTTTGCACAGCCTCTGTTTTCATTGCATCATCGTCGTGGGTATTATTTTCCATTCAGTTATGGAGCCTACCAGTCCGTCTGCATCTTTTCACCATTGCTACCCACCAGTTTTAGGGTACATCTGATCAGGATGTCCATATAATGTAACTGTTCCATCCACCATTCATATAAATAGACTATGCTTGTAGGTGCTTGTATGGCATGTGACTTCGATGAAGGTTGCATGTGTTCATTCAAGGACAAACTATGGCCTGTTGCACGTGCTGCTGTTATGTCCATTCATGGAAGTAGCAAATTAATACTTGATGTGAATGTCTAAGACCTTTGCACATGTAAAAGACCTGCGCTTCAGTAACTGAGCATTTTCTGCAGTCCTTGGCATGAGTAGCTCTTAGAGGACATATCTCAGGGATACCCTGAGGTTCAATATAGGCTGCTTTTAGTCCCTCTGATACACACATTATTTAACCTATTAAGGATGTGCCTTTAGAGATCTAGGAACAGAATGACTGTTAAGCACTGACATAGCATATCACATAGATTAGTGAAGATTAGACGAAAGACTATTATTTGTATTCCCCACCTAACGAGGTGTATTATGCTGCCATTTTAAGATACAGTATTTAAAGACAGGCTGAATCATAAGTTTAAAGCAAGGGGATTGAATTTGATGTGATTAAAGATGCAAGAAGTCTGTGAAGGGATTTGGGGAGGGGAAGTGATTTGGTTTGAGCAGCAGGGAGGAGGAGGAGGATTTTAGCAGCAGCAATTTGGGTAGAGCTGGATACCGAAACGTTGGATGAAAGAAGTCCACTATGAAAAAGCTATGGAAGGTCATCTCTGGCCAGAGCTGTTTTTAGGTTTTATTTTGAGGGGGTTTGAGAGGAGAATAGGCTTGTGGCAGTGGCTGGAATCCGTTACGGAGAGAACAAAGGAAAGAGATGCAAGGGGGAATATTTCTACCGCACTGGAGCTTGCAGCAAGCTTCCTGGCGCTTTCTGTCCCTTGGGTGGCTGTTTTATTATTTTCCTTTTTGTAACCTGCTCATGAACTTTTAAAACCAACAGGCAGCTTTATGAACCTCAGTCACTGGTGGGTAGCAGTTTGGCAAGCAATAAGCTGGTGCAACTTGCAGACCTACACAGCATAATGTTATTATATGATTACAAGATGCGTCAGGGTAGCATTTCCCCTTTGTATTATTGCATTCCCTCGCAACGCCGTGTCTTTTATGAATCCATAAAACATTTTGAGACCTGGCACAGGGCTGGCAAATGCTGAATGTAACTTGGAATGAGATCTGTGTTGAAGGTGGGCAATGTGTGTGTGTGTGTGTGTGTGTGTGTGTATTAACCTGCCAGCTTACAATTGCTTCAGTAGATGCAGATGCAGACTGTTATTCTTCAAAAAGTATGAAAGTTGCAGTGCCTTGTCTATCTGAATGTAGGCTTAGCCAAAAGTGTTTCAAGGTCCTATCAAGGGGAATAAAAACTATACTGTTTCAGTGCTTTATCGTGCAAGAGGCATATGACCTGTTTGTGCAACAAAAGGGAAGAGGGAAAGGCCTTGCCAGCGTCCTAAAGGCAGGATGAAGCAGTTCTTGAAAATAAGCGTTTAAAGACAAATTGACATGAGAGAATCTATGTAGCAGCTCTGGTTACGGTGCATTGATTTGAATATGCAAATTACCTCTAATAAATTCAGCATAGCATCCTCAGTGGCTCCTTGGCACCAGGCTCCTGACTACAAGATAAAACAAAACAAACCCCCAATCGAATCTGTCCCAAATACCTTGCAGTCTAAGCCAGAGTCAAGAGGACAGATGGGCAAGAGATCATAGAAATCATAGAAAATTAGGGATGGAAGGGACCTCAGGTCGCATCCAGTTCAGCCCTCTGCTCAAAGCAGGACCTGTCCCAACTAGATCATCCCAGCCAAGGCTTTGTCTAGCCGAGTCGTCAAAACCTCCAAGGGCGGAGAGTTCACCACCTCTCTGGGGAGCCTGTTGCAGTGCTTCCCCACCCTCCTCATAAAAGTTTTTCCTAATATCCAACATCAACTCCCCTTGCAGGAACTTGAGCCCATTGCTCCTTGACCTGTCACCTGCCCCCACTGAGCACAGCCCAGCTCCATCCCCTTTGCAGCCCCCGGCAGGGAGTTGGAGGCTGCTATTCAATCCCCACCTCAGATATACCAGGAGACAATGAGGCAGCATTGGCCAGTGTGCTAGGCAGCAACCTGAGCACTCAGGGTGTTTTGGCTTTGCTTTCCTTTACTAGCCATGTTGCTGTGCACTTATTATTTAGGGAGGGAAGTACCTTGCACTTGGGAAGAAGGCTGTGGAGGAGAGGAAAGGAGGGGGCTGCTTAACCATGGGCCTTGTTCCTATGGGAGTTTACGGTTTAGACTCATCTTGCAGAGGCGTTATCCTTGTGGAGTATGCTGTTGTGCCATTCGAGGTCCTTTATGGGCTCTTTCCACCTGGCCTATTATCTCCTATCCACTGTGGAGATGCAGCTCCATCTCCCGTCTGGTCCACATAGACATCCTCCACTGCCTGTTTGTCCTCAACAGCCATCCTCAACCACATATCCCAACAGGCCCCTGCCTGCTTTCTGTCATTCTGCCCTAGTGCTTGGGGTGGCAACACCTCTAAACCCCCCCTCTCATGACTGCCCTGCTATGATGGTTGCAACCCACTTGACGGTGGTTAGGATGCTGGTGTTTCCTACCCTCACCTGTCCAACTGCTCTGTATGGACTCGCTGTTTCCTTATTATGCCCCTCTGCTTTCTCTCGTCATAAAGCTCTTGGCACAATGGAGCAGTTCAGTGCTGTGGCAATAATAATAATCATAATCATAACAGCCAGCAATCAGGAAAAGAATGGCACTGTTCAGAAGCACCTTGAGTTAAGCTTGATACCCAGTTAATTTGTCTTAGTTTTCATGCATTTCATGACACAGACACATAGGTAAGAAACTGTGGGCTTAAATCTCCGTAGTTCCACCCTGATGCAGCTATTTCCTTTAGGAAGAACTGTGCAGAGATTTCCTCCATATCAGAATAATTACATTCGACATCCCTTAGCAATCATACTGCAGATCTATAAATAATAGCATAAAGACCACGCAAGCTAAAGTAGCATACCACCAACTTTTTCATTCCTTAGTTGCATCTGGAGGGAAATAGTTTAGAATGAAATGGTTTGTTGGTGTATTCTGCAGTGCTTTCTTGCTATGCAAATGCTGTATTTTTTCAAAGCATAGCGTGCAGAACCATAACTCATAAACCACTGGTAGCAGAGTAAATTATTCTGAAAGAACATAAATTATGCAGCTTTCATAGATCTTTAAAACAGTCAGTCATTATCTAAAATCATATTCTAGCTAGAGCTAGTTAAATAAAACAAACAGTGGTTTGTGGACATATTGGCAAATAAATGTATTAATTTTTCTCCTACGTTATTTGTTGCTTGTGTATTCATTAGTGTGCTCATGAATTACGGAAGTTTCACATATTTTATGGCAAAGAATTAATCTTGCAAAAATGTAGATGTGCACTGCGATGCTTTCTGCTTGTCCAATGTTTTTTGCAAAGTTTATCATACTGTCATGGATTACGAAACAGGGTAGTGCAACCCACAGGGTACCACAGTGCCTCAAACTCTGACATGTGTACCCACAAATTCTTTAGCAAGTTCTTAAGATTTGTGACTGTGTTCTGTGGATTAGAACCAGACTGTAAGTGGTTCCCAAACAGGAAAAGAGTTGTAATTATTATAACAAATATTCACAGTGATCAACTCAGAGCATCATCAGGTTGGAAGGACCTTGGGGGTCATCTAGCCCAACCCCTTGCATTAGGTGCAGGATTTACTATTCTGAAACCATCCTAGGCAGAGGCCTACTCAGCCAGCTTGAACTAGCTGTATTCATCCTGCTTGTGGATCTAGTCTGAAGCTGAAGTCCAAGGTCTGCCTGACTTGAGCAACACCTCATGCTAAGCATGGTTAAGGCATAGTTTGTACAACATGAGCTGCACAAATATTGATCAGCTCAGTGCTAGCTTGCAGTCACACCTTCAATTTGAGCAACACATCAGTGTGCAGGGGCTGCACCTTAATGGAAAAGGAGCTGGGTTATATGGATCAGAGATAATCCTACCCTGGAGTGACGTAACTTTGAGCCACGTAGTGAGTGGTTTAAGCCACTTAAAGGTCTTAATCTAAAGCCAATCCAGAGGTTAAGAGCTTCAGGATCTCCCCGAAAATTAAAGTGTAACAAGGCCTTAGATTCTATCATACATAGGGAATTGACTCTCACTAATGACTTCTCACTTCTTTCATGAAGCAATGATATAACATAGCAGTTTTCTCCTCCCACAAACCACAGATGCAACCTAGGCTTCTTACTTTTGATCCCTAATACAATGCAAAGAACAGTTTCATGTTCCCTTACCTTCCTGTTTTTTTTTTTTTCATCACATCCCACTGGAGTTTGGAATGTCTTTTTTTTTCAAATGCCTTCTGCATTAAATGTACATACATTGCCTCCTTGCCCGTCCAGTAGCTCTGAGTGTGAAGCCCAATTCTAAGCATGAGGTGTTAGGCAGGTCAGTTCCCTTGCACAGTGGGGTCCTGTTCCATCACTGGGACTTCTGGCACATGTTACATTTTAGATGCAATTTAACTAGTTAATTGCATTTTTAATAGTAAGCCAGCCACATATTCAAGCAATTCATAGTGCAATAAAATAGGAAATAAGCCAGGAAATGATCCCACAAAATATGTGTAATAATTTTGTAGTTGCTTCCCATTACACCTTCTCTTGAATGTATGGCAGGTCCCTGTCATGCAGCCTGACATCAGCTATATGGCGGGGTCATGAGACCAACCCTGAGTGCAGTTTGGATACTGGGACCCATTGTTAACAATTTGCAAATTGGATAGAAAGGGTGAAAATAATTTAAAACAGACCCATGGGTCATTTCAATCTTTGTGAGAAGTGTATTGATCAATTGACAATGCTGAATTGCTGCAAAACGAGTGCTGAGGATAAGCATAATCTTATGGGACAGGTCTCGACTGCTGCAAAGCCAAGCTGGCCAGTCTCAGCCTCCACAGTAGGGGGTTCGTCCAGACAGTCCTGCAGGCAGGCGGAAGGTCATCATCTTAATATTCGAATAAATTCTAGTAAACATGATCTCAATAGTCTAATAATCAATTATGCATTAGAATTGACTAGTTGAATTTATATTGATTTACACTGATCTGATTTGATTTACATTGAACCTCAATTGGCTTTATTTAAACGTGTTTCACTGAAACTTCCAGACCCAGATTAAACTTCATTTCTTATAGGCCAGGAAAGTGCCAGTTAGTTAAAACTAGTATCTTTGAGTAAGGAACAGGGCAATAGAAAGGGCTTCTTAGTTCTTTTCTTCCCATGGTAGATTGCTGTTCTTGCCCTGGCTCTGCCTCGTTCTTACTGATTGGGTTCAATTAGACAGATGGAGCATTTTCTCCGTTCTGCTGACCAGGCCAGCCACAGCATTTGCAAATGCTCGCATTGTGGTACATCGTTCAAGGACATACTTAGCCATAGGCCCTTTGAAAATGGCTAAGTCTGGCAGCAAAATACCTGTGGCTCTGTCACATAGACCTATGTACAGCCTACACCACAATCAGCTGATTGCCAGTCTCAGCCCTGGGAGTATACCCAAGTGACTTGAACCGGCTCCAGTGAGGTCCTGGCATTGAGACCAACAATCAACTGATTGTGGTGTAGGCCATACATAGACCTGGGTGATGTGAACTGGTCCCAAGCCCCACACTGGTTGACCGGGCACTTGGCTTTCTACTTGCAGGGAAAGGGAAGCCCCAGATCACAATGCATGTGTGTTGTGGCAGGAGGTGTGACTGTTCAGATCAGGAAATGGATGCCATCATGCCATTAAGTAAATGTGTGCCAGGGGCCTGAGTCCCTTACAGTATAGTAATAATATAGTAATAACCAGGCTATCTGACTGTGTGGGGCAAAGGGGTAAGAGTGCCAGGCAGCAGAGTCTACAGATAGTTGAACAGTGGCGATCACAGCAGACCTGTTGCAAAATGCACTGCATTCGGCTATTCCCCGTGCACCCGGCAGGCTTCAAACATCCGGTCCCGTGCTGCTCGGCTTCAGAAGTGTGGGCTTGTCTGTCGCCTCATCCCGGAAGTTGTCTATCCCGGATATGTCCTTGGGGTAGTCCCCGCCCCTATCTCGCCTGCCACAACTTTGCTCGTAATTTTCAGTGGTCCCAGGGTTCCCCTTTTGCCCTTTGGGGTCTGTACCATGCCATTACCCTGCGACACCCCACAAAAGTGCAGGATGCAATGCTGGGGCCCTAAAGGCACAACCTATTGTACCCTAGGTGAAAATTCACCCCATCTCACATAAAACCTGGTTGATCTGCCTTTCTTTAGGAGGCAGATCAGCCTCGAGGAAGACACCCCAGGACAGTATGAGACAGTAATTCCAACACACAGTCTGCTCTTGTTCTCGTTGTTATGGCAGGGTCCTTCTCCTTGCTGCCTTTTTGTGACTTAGTTTTAAGGCTAAGGGGACAGTATGTTGCAGAAGTATATATGTTAACAATTGTCCAGGGTGCAGCAATAGGATTGTACTTCGGCATTTAAATCCACTTAGGTCCCCCAGAGTTCAACTGGGATCTGTCCCTAAGCATTTTCCCCAAGTAAAGATGAGTCAGGAATTGAGAGAGAAGGTTTATTGCTTGATCTGAATAAATACGCTAGTGATAGATGCATGCTGGCTTGTTCTACAGAAAGCCTTTTGCTGGGATGAAGAACTTTCCCAATAAATGGCTATCTTTTTTCACTTATGTGCTGTAGTAATTGGCACCCTGTAACTGCCTAAGACAGACTCACTGATCACCTTTAAATGAATGGCAAACTTGACAGAATAGCATACATCTGATCCATTTTACAGCAGTAAAATGAACTCCCTACTCTTCCGGGATGACTTGAACAATTTGCTTTGCTTCCATAAGTACAGGAAGGTTTTTTTGTTAAAAGGCTTAGGCTAGTTAAGATGTCAGTTAAAGTATTGTCTGCATCTGAGTAAATTTGCTGTTTGACCGCAATAAAAGTTAAATTTAGCAAGAGTCTGTCTTCATTAGGAGAAAAAGCTAAAATTTTAAAATCACGTTATACTGTTATGCTCTGTACTACGTGAGCTGTGGTGACTGGGATTAAAACAGCCTCTCTCTTTAGTCCTCTCCAGCATTTTAAAGGATCTCATTAGTGAGAAAAGTTCTCATCCATGGGATTTCCAGTGAAACAGCATTTCAAGCTGGATCCTGAGACTGGATTACTGCTCTCTGAGCTCTGCCCCTGCCCATCTCTCAGTAGAGCTGTGCATGCAGTTCAGGGGGAGATATTATTGGACTGGGCTGCAGAGGTTGGTGCTTTACATTGCTTTCCAGAGAACTAGCAAACCAAGAACTCATTGCACTGTGTATAAACTTCTGTATTCATTTAGTAAAGAAATGCAGCAGTTTGAATACTGAGGCAGTAGGCATTTTTTCCCCTTAAGCAACATCAATGTTCATGCCAGTTCGGTCAGTGCAAAGACTTAAAGGAAATTATTATTGTTGGGCAGAAGGCAGGGTGGAGATGCACCTGACAGACTAACTGAATTGGAGATGCATAAGCTTTCATGAACCAGAGTTCATTTCATCAGATGCTGTGAAAGGACATGCACAGAACAGGCTATCAAATAAAAGAAGTGATCTGATAGTGGGGCATCGTCTGCATTGGATGGATGGCTTTTCTCGAGCAACAGGCTACCTAACTCCTATTCTCACCACAGCACTAGGCCTGCAGTGGACCACAGTGCAGCATCTCCACCTCCTCACCTCCAAGGATGTAAAATGCATCATCTCAAGAGCCTGGAGAGGCATCACCAGCGATGCCTGTGGAAAATCCTCCATGTCAAATGGGAAGATCGTCGCACAAATGCCAGCATCCTTGCTGAAGCCACTGTTACCAACATTGAGTCAGTGATCCTCAAGCACCAAGCTTCAATGCTGGATGGGGCACTGTGTGCAAATGCCTGGCTCTTGACTCCCAAAACAAGTGGTCTGCTCTCATCTTAGCAATGGCCTGAGATCTCATGGTGGCCAGAGTTAATGCTACAAGGATTCATTGAATGCAGACCTCAAGAAAAGAGATGCCAACATAAAGACTTGGGAAGAGCTTGCCAACAAGCTCCAATGGTGATACAACCTCAATCAAGCAGCAGCTTGTTTCAAGGTAAAACATCTTGCCCTTGCAGCAGAAACAAGGAAGGAAAAAGAGTGCTCCCATCTGATCAAGGGGAGTGATTCTTCCCCTGTATTCAGCACTGATGAGGACATATCTGGAGTCCAGTGTCCAGTTTTGGGACCCTCACTACAGAAAGGATGTGGACACATTGGAGAGAGACCAGGAGCAGGCAACAAAAATGGTTCAGAGGCTGAGGGACATGACTTACAAGAGAAGACTGAGGGAATTGGGCTTATTTGGTCTATAGAGGAGGAGACTGAGAGGAAACTTAATACCCAACAGGAGCGGGGGTAGGTACAAAGAGGATGGAGCTGGGCTGTTCTCAGTGGGGGCAGGTGACAGGACAAGGAGCAATGACTCCAGTTGCAGCAAGGGAGGTTGAGGTTGAATATTAGGAAAAACTTTCTCACTAGGAAGGTAATAAAATACTGGAGTAGGTTACCCAGGGAGGTGGTAGAGTCTCCATCCTTGGGGGTTTTCAAAGCCCGGTTAGACAAAGCCTCCCCTGGGATGATGTAGTTGGGGCTGGTCCTGCTTTAAGCAGAGGGTTGGACTAGATGTGACCTCCGGAGGTCCCTTGCGACCTTCATTGTCTGTAAGTGTATGAATTCTGTCTCTAGTCACCCCTGGGTGCTGCAATTGCCCTGTTTGAGAATCACTTGTCTATAAAATGCACCTCTACCCTGTCTCCTGCCAGACTTCAGGCTAAGTCCAGGCTCTCTCTCATTATTGTTGATGTTGGAGTTGTTGTAGCTGGTGACCACAAGTGCCTGATGCTAGGTACTGTATAAACACAACATAATGATGGCCCCTGCCTCAAGGGCCTCGCCTTCCCAGACCAGGACGAGAGAGAGCAGGTGAAAGCAGACAGAAAAATCTGGGGAGCACATAGACAAATGAGGCATGAATTCATTGGAAATATAAGTAGGGAAATATTAATAGACCACCCTTCCAAGTTTAATGGCAAATAGTTCTCTGAATTGCACATAAATTGCATTAGCAATCTAATAAATTGTTGACAGGAGTTGAGATAATTATTTTGAAATATCAATATGATTCTGTTGTTATATGAAAAAATATTTCGTTTTTGATCATTTCATAGAATAATATATCTTTTTGGAGTTTTTTCCACAAATGATGTTGTTCTGCAAAAAGCAAACAACCCTCCCCCCTTTAAATCAGCTCAAAACAGGGCAAGAACAAGATGGCTTGAAGTTGTATCTCAGGGACTAGGTGGGGTAAAAAATCAGAGTGCCTTTGGGGTCATGCACAGGCATAAATGGGTTTTTCTCCATTGAAGTTAATGAAATGTGCCAGGTTAAGCTAACTTTGGATGTAGCCCAGTGTGTTAAAAAGCTTCCTACTTAAAAAGTAATCTGTCAGCGTTTAGAGATTTATACAAACTGTTGGGAATATTTAATCCATAGTAGTAGGCTTGTTTATTTTTATTTCCCACTAGTGTGTTTTTCAGATGCAAGTGATGTAATTTGTAATATATGATTAATACTGCAAATGCAGGTTTTCAGGTTCAGTGGTATAGAAAAAATCCTGCCAGCCCTAATTATCTCTGGTTATCAAAGACGTGATTCAGAAAGACATTTAATTCAGCGCCATTTTAAAAAGGTAAAATACCTTGTCTAAAACATCTTCAGTCAGCAACCATTTTTATAGTTGGAGGTTTTTGAGAGACTCTCTCTTTGCCAAAGGTGAAAACAGTAAATTGTTTTGGATTGAAAGTGGGGGAAATGCGCTCAAAAAGCTCCTCCAGCGTCACAAACCCAGAGTAAATTTCCATTCAGAGAGTCACCACAAGCCATTATTTACCATTTAGAAATGTAAAGCTTCAGCCCAGTTTTTTATATTATTTGTTTCTAAAATACATGTGTGCCTCACGTACCTTCATGTTACAGAGGTGCATACATGTGTTGTATAGGCATATGATTTTTTTTAACAGAAAGGAAATTATAAGTGAGCTTGAGATGATGCCCAGCTATTTGGCTTCTGCTGAAAAGTTATTGGCACTGTTTTGACCATGAACATGAATTCATAGACTCTGAAGTTAGAAAGTGCCACTACATCATCTAGTTTGACCTTCTTTATATCATTGGCCACTACACAGCATCCAGCTGCTGCTGCGTTGCGCCCGATAACTTGTGTATCACTAAAGAACAGCTCCCAGAAGAATATCAAGCCTTGACTTTGTTGTAATCAGATTACCTTTCAAGTCTCTCATCATAACGCATTTGCTCCACGCTTTTCATTATTATTGTGGCTCTTTTCCACACACTCGCCAATAGTCCAGCATCTTTTTGAGTGCCACATTTATTGTCTCATATTCCCATGAGCTTCCTTAAGTCAAAATACAAGAAGGAGGTCTAGTCCTGGGATTGGAAGGCACCTCAACAGTCGTCGTCACTTTATTGTGTCTTTATGCCACATTTGACCATTTTGTTACACATGCTTGCGCTCTTATATTGTACTTTGTGGGGACTTTCATGTGGCTTTGAGCAGTGTGCATTGCAGCAGGTGTTGGGTAGCCTGAGGCTCTGTGCTGCAGTCAGAGGTGTTATAGACCCAATGCAATAGCCCCACTTCTTCATTAGTTCCTTGGAGCGTCTGACTCCAGTACATAGGAGATGGAGACGTGGCCACCTTTGCCATCACTTGTCAGCCCCTGGTGGTAAGGACTCGGCTGCAGGGATGTCCATTTTCCCACTTGCAGGTATTTTCTTTAGCCTCTCGTTCCACATCTGTAGTTGCATCTCTTTGGGTGTGGCATTGAGGGGTTGGGAGCTAGTGAGGACGCTCCTGTGTGACTTCAGATGTTTGTGTGCTGCAGGATGGTCGTACAGCGGGTGTCTCACACCTTCACTTTGTCTCGATCGTTCTATCCTGCTACAAAAACAGTCATTTATTTCAAATGCAGGATGCTTTGTTCCCATCCCAGACATATGCTTTACCCAGTTTCTGGAAAACCCAGTTTCACAGCTTTCCTCAGCAATATTAAATAGTACAGAAATAAATAGGATCCTGGGCCTTTCTTCTGCACTCATCTTGGGGGTGGTTCCCACCAGATACCTCTCTTTGCCTCTCCCTAGTTGAGACCAATTTCTTTCTCTATGGCTGGACACATGGGGATCAGGGCATGAAGTCAAATCACCCAGCTGAAGCAATGGGAAGTGTTGTTCATAAGGGAGTGCATCACTTCCTACAGCTCAGGGGAAATACAGACCTTGCATGCACTTTCCCTAAGGAGTTGTGGTGTTTCCTGCTTCAGCCACAGTAGATGTGCCTCATGCACCTCCTGAAACCAGATAGACATTTCCCTGAGTATGTACGTAGCTGAAAGAAGATAAAGGCAGCCATTCTCTATGCATCCAGCCAGGCCTGGATCAATCCAGCCCTTTTTTTTTGTTTTGTTTTTCTCAGGGGCTCAGTCCTTGGGGAAGCACAGCTGAGGCTGGCTGGCAGGAAGGGATGTGATGGCAGACATGCCATCTGTTCCCAGCCACTTTCTTCAGCGCTTCCCTTGCCATGAGGGTATTTTGTCTGTGCAGTTTACTTTAGCAGAGCTGCATTGAGAGCTGTTCCCCACTCTCTCCTTGGCATTTATAGCGATGCCTAAAAGGCAGGGATGGCCCTGATGAAGGCAGGGGGACACTTTCAACTCCCTTCTCCCAGGCCAGCTGCTCCTTCTTGTAGGCAGCTGGGTTGCAGCATTGGCTGCTTTGCTTGTGAGGCTAAATGAGAAGCGAGGAAACTTCAGTGCAGTTTTATGTCAATTTGTTGTTATAAATATAAGTTGACGTTTATAAAAATAAAAACAAGTCCAGAGCAGCCCAGAGACCCTATGGAAAACTGTTGAAGGCTAAGGAGGGGTAGGGCCAACCAGTAGTGAGGGCTGAAAGAGTCAAGCAAGTATTTCCTTCCTCTGAAGTCGATGAAGAGCTGCACCATGATCGCTAGCTTAGGTAGCAGCATTCTGTGTGGCAGTGCAGGGCTCAGTGGGACAGCACATGCCTGAGGAATTGTTGTAGCAGGTTATTGTAAAATTTGGTATGGCAGGATTTTTGGTGACCTGTGTCCAGCAGGATGTTTAGAGCAGCATATCATTATGGTCCTCACCTGCTTTAGTACTGTGGAATCTGTGCTCTGATTTGTGGGCTCATACAAGTGCCCAAGGCAAAACCCAGTAGCCGGTGCTGCTGACACAAGCATTTTAATCATTTTTCATGACATGATTTTGGTACACAGCTATAAACTAGCCAAAGTCTCTCACCTACTAACCACCTCAATTTACATTTTAACTGACTGGCTTTCTTGCATATGTACGGGCCTCTGGTTGCTCTACCACCCCATCCAGGAAGAGCATAAATCATCTGCAGACCCTTCCTCAACCTGATGAAGGGTGCTTGTGCCTACAAGCTGGCTAACAAGATTTTTTCCAACTATTTGAGTTGGTCTTGTGGTGGGCCAGCAGGGGGCACTCCTGAGCCCGCCTCACTACATGCATCCACCTACCAAGCTCCGAGTGCTTCCCTGGGGGCACCTCTCTTCTGGCTGACCCCCTTCCTAGAGCACACCCACAAGCCTGGGGTGACTACTGCCACCACCCAGGGGTCTGGACTGTCTGTGGCCCTGTGCCCCCTGGGCTACACAGGCCTTGTAGTCCTAGGGGGTGCTTGACCCACTGCAAGAACTTGGGGTGCTTCCTTTAGCCTGAAGCACAAAAAAAACAGCCTCCCTTAGTCAGCCAAACCAAGGGGGCACAAAGGCATGCCCTAACCCTTGCCCAGCGAGTCCACCACACTTGGTACAGTGGAGAACTTTATTGGTACATAGGGTTGACTTGGGGAACGGTACAAAATAGAGCTGTATCAAAGAATAACCTTAGAGCAAACAGTGTGGCTGGTTAGCCTTTGATCACACATCTGCATTACTGCAAGCTATGTATCTAGATAGGTTTCAAACAGTTTACTCACAGGTATCATCCAGAGGCTAATTGAGCTTTCCTCTGGAAGCCCACAATTCATGGTGTGTCCATGATTTCAAAGAAAGAGAGATCACCTTCTCTCTGCCTTCTCAGTTGCTCACATGTTTCTCAAAATGGCTCTCCTCCAGTTCATTTGGAGCCTAGAAGAGCCTCAGAGGTTGTGTGCTTAATTAATTCTTTGGAAGATGGCTCTCTTCCCGCATCCTGGGCAGTCTTAGTTTATACAGGCCTTTTGACATCACCGTTCCAGGTCCTTTCAGGGCAGATGTTGTTTAAGGCTAACCAACTAATTTAAAAAACATCACGTCAACTCAGAGATTGACATCTCTTGAGCTGCTACTGCTCTGCCATGGGGTCACTGCTAACACAATAGAGAGGTGGAGGTCCCCCCCCGGCTACCTGTAGGGTCTCACGTCCACAGTAGCAGGTTTCCCCTTCCTCAGGAAAGTTTCCAGCTTGGATCACAACTCAGGTTTACATGAAACAGGTGGGAGGAGGGCTGCCTGCAATGACCATGGCAACCAAATTGACACACAGGTGATTTTAAAAATGACAAGGAAAAACCTGATAGCAGAGTTTGGGAAGAGACTAAGATGGCACTTTGCTGCAGGTCTAATAAAGTATATTGAATGTACCCAAAGAACCTTGTCTGCCTATGTCCTTAGACCAACACGACTAACCTACAACCCTGGACAGGGCCGTCCCTGTGGGGGTGGTGAATTGGGACTACTGCCCCGGGCTTTGAGGGGCCCCACAGAGCCAGGTGGAGAGACCGCAGCTGTAGTTTAAGCTACCCACCCAGCGGGTTGGACAGCTCCTTCCTCGTTCTGGCTGCCTCCCTCCCCATCGCATCTGGTGTGCCGGGGCTTTCAGTCCCCAGAGTAAGTGTGCCGCGGACTGGGGATGGGAGCCCCAGGCCCCGCACCCTGCTGGGATTGTCTCTCCCCGGAACCAAAGTTTGCTTGACATTTTCAGGTGAATGCCATAGACCTAGAGGTGTAAACCCCGGCTCTCGTTTTGATAAATGTGTTCTGAGTTTGTAACTGCAAAACTACATACAGCTGAGTTTCTGTAATGTGGACTTTCGCTGTAAATGTTTTGATCAGCTGTGGCATTTTAATAATGTTACCTGGGAAAGGAAGTCTTCATGCTTCCCCTACACTCTGACTTGTGAGCAACTTTGCCAAGGAAGATAGCAGAGCAGCAAAATTACCCAAAATTATGTGAGCTTTAATGCAAGAGCCAGGATTTTGATACAGAGCAAACAGTAATGGAGAAAACCCCTGAAATATTATAAGTGATATTATTTATCTTATGGGTAATATATATTTAATGCTGCTATATACATTATTAATTGTATTTACATCTCAATATATGCTCCCATAAATGTGTAATTTTCATAACAGATGTGCATGTCTCTCGTCTCATATTCATTACGCACATGTGTTTGAATCATTCCATGATGTAAATTAACAGAGGCAGGCAAAACCAAAGACAGTGTTATGAACGTAACATGAAATGGCCTAAAGGAAAGCACGCAAAGTTTTGTTTCTGAGAAAGTCTGATGAAAGTTAAACAAACACTACAGAAGTTCCCAAAAATATTCTTCGGGGATAATACATCAAAGGCCCAAATGGAGACACAAAAATAAAAGAAACTGACTGCTTATCCCTGGCCTTCATTGCTAAGCAGCATACAAATTCTGGCACCTAACTTGACCTCACAGGCGAAGATTACATCAGGAACACGGGTGGGGAAAAGAAAAAAAAAGCTTCCTTTTTAAGCTAAAATGACTCTGACTTTTCCACTGCATATCCCTTAGGCAGTGAACTAACTTACAATATGTTTGAACCACACCTTGGAAACAGTACCCCCTTAAATGCCACCATTTTAAAAATACTATAGGACAGCACTGGCAACCAATATAAAACAATAATGCATCTGTACATAAATTTAAGAATATAGATAGATGTATTTTTTCCACCCTAGACCATGCAACTAGTTATCCTTTACAGCAAGGGTGTAGCCATGGGGAGACCTGGGTGAGCCATGACCTGCTACACTAGCACTCAAGCCCACATATACATGAACCCATTTTTGACCTTTCACATAGGCTAGAGATAGACATTTCACATAAACCTGTATAAGTGATCAGAAACCAGTTTAAATCTGTAACACAACAGAAGTTTAGTGCACATAAATTGCTTTCAAAGTGGCCAAAACCATTTTAAGATAAACCTGGATGGATGTAGTATTGGACTTAGCTGATTTAAGTTAAACCAGTTTATTGAACTTCTGTCCCAGACCCTTCCAGATTCAAGTTAACTCACAGTCCCCCAGCATCCAAGGTTGGTTTGCACCTCCCTTGCAACCTCCCACCCCCCTTGCAGGGTGGGTAGGTTAGCCTTGGCCCAAGCTGTCTGCTTCATCTGAGCAGCGAAGGGTGCTCTAGCGCCCCCCGCCTTCTGGCCTGGGCCACTGCAGACATGTGGCTGCATTTCTGGAATCAAAAGTGAATGTCTGTTCACTTGCTTATCGGTTCAATCTACACAGGTTAGACTAACCTGCAAAGATTGAATAGAGTCAGCCTTTGGCTTCTTGACTGTCATTCTGTGGGCTTTTTGACTATATTGGCCTTTTTCACTGTTTGTACTTAGCCATGGTAATCACTTTGGTGTTGCATCGGGCTTTTCATGATTGCCTGTCTCCCATATGCTGAAGTCCACCCAAAATAGGCCACTGCTTTGTGGCAAAGGTGAAAATGCAATACTGATCATCCCCATGAGGAACACAAATAGTATATATTTGCAACTCATTTTACACTTGCAAAGATTCTGATTCTAATTCTTGAACTGGAGTTGATATTCCCTTGATGCAGTAGTAGATGTGATAAGACCTAAAGAATAAGACTCACTTTCTGCTGTGAATGGTGGTCAGGGAAAGACAGCAATTCAGGTAATGGATGCTATCTGCACTATTCTTAAGGAGACCGGAGAAGACTGATCCTTGAAAATAATAGATGGTAAGAAGTACTCTCCGTCTCGAGACAGAATCCTGATTGCTGTACATTTTGGGCTGGAAGCAGTTCCTCACCCTCACCTTGATCAAAATATGTCCTTTTTGCTGAGGCCTGAATAAATAGGTTCAGGCACTGTCAGTGTAGATGTAATAGGAGCATATACTGTAACAAGCAGAAAAAACATAAGATTAGCAAGTCCATCTGTCACAGCCAGATACTTCTAGTTGAGCACTAAGAAGCCTGGAGCTTTTGTTTTGTCTCTGGCTAACAGACGGCATTTTTGGGCAGGATCATGAAGGTGCACATTAGTAAAGGCTGTGGGATATGTGACAAGACTGTTAATCTAATAGTCAGAGAATCTAGAGGCGCTTCCAGCAATGCCTTAATACTGCCCAAGGCTTCTGCTTAGGTCCTATTCTGCTTTAGAAGGTAGTTGTTGGAACATTTTACATTTTGCAGGTGACATCAAGCTGGGTGGAGTAATAGATATACTGGAGGATAGGGCTAGGATTCAGAGTGACCTAGACAAATTAGAATATTGGACCAAAAGAAATCTCATGAGGTTCAACAAGGACAAGTGCAAAGTCTTGCACTTAGGAGGGTGCAATCCCCTGCACCGGTGCAGGCTGTGGGGGACAGGCTGGGCAGCAGCTCTGCAGACAAGGACCTGGGGGTGGCAGTGAACAATAATTTGGATAGGAGCCAGCAGCGTCCCCTTGGTGCCAAGAAGGCTAATGGCATCCTGGGCTGCACTGGTAGGAGCGGTGCCTGCAGATGGAGGGAAGTGATTCTTCCCCTCTATCCAGCACTGGGGAGGCCACATCTGGAGTTGTGTGTTCAGTTTTGGTCCCCCCACTACAGAAAGGATGTGGACACATTGGAGAGGGTCCAATGGAAAGTACCAAAAATGGTGAGGGAGCTGGGGGACATGACTTATGAGGAAAGACTGAGGGTACTGGGCTTATTTAGTTTAGAGGAGGCTGAGAGGGGAAGTTCAACACACCAGATTAACACTCACGGTTCCCACTGCAATAAACTAGTTGAATGGCATATTCACTCACTAGAAAACCCTGCTGAAGACAGTGACTGGTTTGTTCTGTTGGCTACAATGAAGAATAGGTAGCTTGCAAAAAGTAAAAAAAAAATTAAAGAAAAGCCTTGAGTGATGCAGCTTGCTAACCAAAAAGCCTTAATCTTCCTTGTTATACTGTCTCACAAAAGGATATTTAGATTCACAGACACATTAAAAGTTAATATGCCGCCTTTCTTAACACTAGGACCTTTGTATCCCAAAGATAATTGTTTAAAAGAATGAATCGCATTTCCTTCCCAGTTTCTCCCTAAATGTTTTTTCAGAGACTAATGCCAAAATTATGAAAGGTGGGAACAAGTTCAGCAAAGTAAATTAAATCAAGTTACTGAAGCCTTCGGGTAGAGCTAATGCAAATGAATCAGATGTGTATACATTGTGCAAAGCTAGAGAATAAGTTTCCTCCCAGACATTATTACCTCCAGCAGAAATTTAGTACTATACCATCTTATTTTGAAACACCTGAGCAGACAGGTCTTCTACTGATCACCAGCTGGATTTTCTATGTTACTGTGTTTGTCTTTTCCTTTTGTTGTCCAGTATAACCTTCATTATTTGGAAAGATATAATAAATAATTAGTGAACTGGGTTATATCAAACTGCTCCCAGTCAGTAGCTGTGTTTGTTTTGTACTGAGGCAGGGACTCTATATTTACAGAGTACTTCTCTTCCTCTTTCACTCCCCCACCCATCCAAAAAAGGTAGGCAACCATATTAAAAAAGAATCATCTTCCAAGGGCAAATATCCCCCAGATGTCCCAATATAGGTATTAACTTGGGGGAAGAATGGAGAGCGCTCAATAATAACCTGTGATCTCCTTTCTTCATTCTCTTGGAAAAATGGAGGAAATTCACCTTCTACCCTGAGGTGGGGCAGGAGGTAAATGGCCACCCATTCCTCTCCTCCCTTGGCCACCCATGCTACTCTTGGGAGGATTCTCCAAAGCCAATGCAGACTTCAGTTACATTTTCCGTCCCTTCGGTTTGCTGCTTTCCACAAACAGCATCGTTTTGGAGCCAGCCTGGAGTATCAAGTGCTATTTTTCTTGGAGGGGAGGTTTCAACCCATACAGCAAATTGTAGGCTGTGGTTGGGGAGTGGAGGGTTGTTATCATCTAGTGGCGATCCAGCCATCCCTTCTTCCCTGCTGAGCATTTCGGCATGCCCATGGAAGGGCTTGCATAGGGTTGGGGTGAAGTAGAGCATGGCTGGGGCTGGCACTCCTTGTTCCAGTGCCCAGACATGGGCCATGTGAGGATGAGCTCCCAGCCTTTCAGACTTGATTGAACAGGTCCTGGACTTATTTTTCAGTAACGCAGATGCTCTTGGAAGCCTACAAGAGGCGTCTTTCTTTTCTCCACCCGTGTATGGAGATAGATCTTTTAAGTGTAGCATCAGAGACGGTGGTAAACCCTTGTACCTAGCATGACCTTGCGAGGCAAAGGTTGTAGCTTTACCTTCTGCTCTGTATCTATAGTTACTCCTTCAATCTATTGCTTACTCCTTTAGTCCTTATTAGTGCATTATATTAGGAAAAAAGTATAGCCGGTACAAGGCGGAAACTAGATCAGATTTAGGGCTCTTCCTGCTTGTTGCAGTAGGCCACATCCTTAGCTTGTTTCAATCTGCCTAGCTCCAGGGAAGTCAGGTGAACCAGGTGAGTCAGGTAACCTTTGGTTTGTCAGTGAAAGGCTAACTCCATCCCCAACTCCTCCAGATGTCTCAAAGGCTGTAGGGAATGAAGAACCACAAGAGACAATGGTGGACAGGTCACACAGGCAGCAGGAGCAGAAAACCTTGGGACTGTGATGTTCAATCTCTGAGTTAACATCTGTGAACAGCATCTTTCTGCATGTAATGGCCATCTCTGCCCTTGTGTTTTCCTTCATGGCAAGCGGTCCTTTCCCCGCCCTTCCTTATGACGTTTGAGACATTTAAAGGCGTGGAAGAACGTTAACTTTGCTGCTCCTTATGACAGAACAAAATCCATAGCTAAGCGTCACCAACAGAAACGACTGCCTAAAAATGCTCGTCTCCCAGGTTCAGTTTCATTAAAATTTACAATGTTTGGCTAAGTGTCCTCATTAACCAGGAGATGATTGGCAGCCGTACTGGGGTCAGGTCCAGTTCCTATTATAGAGGAGGGAAGGGAATGCATTTGTGGTTTACAGCACAACGTGCCAACAGCCTGAAGACAGCAGTATTTGTGATCTCTAAATAACTTGTAATCAGTGAGGAATCTAAGAGCAAGATGTTTTTGGACAGACAGTGTTGAGAGGGAGTTACATTTTTAACAGGGATAACACAGACTCAGGAAAGGCTCTTTTTTGGCAGAGCTGGCTGGGGATTTTCTGTCCAAATGATTTTTTTTTCATTGGAAAAGGCATTTTCTGCAGAAATAAAGTTGTCTGTAGAATAGCAAACAATTTTTTTATTTGTGCATTTGCTGCTTTGTCTCAAGTCAATTCAGCCACAGCTGACACTGTACGGTTTGGATCTCAGTGTCTAGTTTTAAGTCAGTTCAGCCTAGAACCGCCTGTGTCTGACTTGTTCCCATTGTTCAGGTCCCTCATGTCCTCATCGTTGGGGCAAAAGCCAAAGCTAAGATATGAGGACAGAAATTCTGGTTTCCACTCTCCAGAAAACCACTATAATTATCATGACACCATCTTTGCTTATTAAGATCAAATGATCTGCACAAATAAATTCTACCTGGAGGAGTTTCAAGCAGTCCTAGAGTGCTTAGAAGCATTCAGAGTCTTGTGTTTACAAGCCGTTCCTTCTCCGATAGTGTTTTACAACCCATTCATCTGTTCACCTGCTTGTTTGCTTTTAGAGGACTTGCATTTTATTCCGTCATTTTAAGTGCACCTGATTTTACAGAGGATGCAATTTGCTCAAGGAATGCAAGCCGCTTCCTGCATGCCATAGCTTTTCTGCTCATTCAAAACCTCCCCACTATTCTGTTTCAAATATAAGGATGAAGGCCTTCACTTTTCACAAGCATTTTCTGTAATCAAAGTGCACCCCCATTAATACCCATCACACTGAAGGAAGGCTTCTCATAAGGGCAAATTCTCCATGGGGAGACGTGGCAAGTGCAGAATGAGTAAGCTCCGTTTCCTCCGATAAGTAATCCTTGTGCCCGAGGAATGACTCCCAACATGAGACCTTTTAGGCAGCCCTTTTTATAGGGATGTGTAGACTTCTCATTGGTTTCTGGAAGAAGAAACTTTCTAGTTCTAAAGGGAGTGTATGTTTGAGTTAGGGCTGACAAATGATTAAAAAAGTTAATTCATTGCGGGATTAAAAAAAAAATATTGCACTTAATCAGTTTTGATTGCACCATTAACCAGTAGTCAGCACCCCTCCACCCAACAGCCCAAAGCCTTTGCACCCTGCAGCTTCTCCCTGGCCACTGCCAAAAGTGCACATCCCCAGCCCTGACCTCAGCCTGCCCCATGCCCACTCTGGTCTTGCACCGATCGGCCAGATCCCGTGCAAACACCTCCAGCCCCAGCTCACCCCATGCCTGCTCCAAACTGAGCACCTGCCAATGCTGAGCAGCAATGGCAGAAAGTGGGCAGAAACTTGCTTAGCACAGGGGAAAAGCGGCCCCTCTCCTTCGCTGCTGCCAGGCACAGGGCTGGGGCCACCGGCAGCACGATTTGTGCCATTTAATGCTCATTAAAAAAATGAATGCGTCAATCTGTTTTTGCATTAACCGCGTACGTTAACTGCAATTAACTGGCAGCCCTAGTTCAAGTCTAAGGGGATGCCTTCCCTTCTCACTCCTGTTTCTCTGAACAGTGTGTCCTAGCCCTGCTTACCAAGCTCTAGACTTCACTTTCTGCTTTTCAGTTAGTAACATGGTAAAAGCTGGTGACAGATGACAGGACAAGGAGCAATGGGCTCAAGTTGCAGCAAGGGAAGTTTAGGTTGGATATTGGGACAAAACTTTATCACTGGCAGGAAGAGGTCGTGGACCCTTCATCCCTGGGGGGTTTTAAGACCTGGCTCAACAAAGCCATGGCTGAGTTCATCTAGTTGGGGTTGGTCCTGTTTTGAGCAGGGGGCTGGACTGGATGTGACCTCCTGAAGTCCCTTCCAACCCTCTTTTTCTATGTTTCTGTGAAAAGGCAGGTGGAAAACTGAAGTGCCTCAGCTTTTACACTTCATGAGCTTGGTTTGCTTTAGTTTTATTCCATTAGGATCTAAAGCCTGGCAAAATACTAATTTTGCAAATCTCAGCAGTTTAAAATCACATTTCTGATCAGGATATGGAAAGCTCCCAGGTGCCCTTTGACTGGAGTACTAAACTACCCAAACAGGGATGGGCAAGATGTGGGTAAGGTTGCCCATTCAGTTGTCTGGAGGCAGCCCCCAAGGAGAAACCTTACCCCTATTGTCTCACTTTCCCCACAACAGCTGTACCCCACCTGGAGAATCGTGTCTATAGACCAATTTCAGGCAGGGTAACAGCCACTTCATGCAGTCCAGCTCCATCCAGATGCACCTTTTTTCTCTCTCTCCTCTCTTTTCTAGGGTCTCCTACCTGTTGTTGCTCTCTCTTACTCTATAAGACACTGATTCCCCATTGCATCCGGTGGATAGTTTTGTAATTCTTCTCTCATACCATGGGCCCCCAAAACAACCCACGCACTGCCAGGTGCCAACAAAATTAAACTTTGCATATCCAATTGACACACTATAAAACAGGGGTGGGCAAAATGCAGCCTGTGAGCTGGATGTGGCCCTCCAGGCTATTGTATCTGGTCTGCGGGCCTCTAAAAAATTTAGAAAATTAATAATTATCTGTCCTTGGCTGCCTGTCGTGCGGCCCTCAATAGCGTCTCAAAACTCAGTAAACGGCCCTGCGCCCGAAATAGTTGCCTGCTCCTGCTATATATCATCACAATGCAGCACTCGAGATGTGTTCTTGTGTTAATGAAGGTCCGCCGTTACCGTAGTTATCCACCTTTATGCTCGTGGACACTGGTACTTTAACTGTGCTCAGACCTTTTAGAGATGCACTATCCCTGATCGCCAAGCTTATTCCATTTAGCTGGATACCTCATTTTTGCCTTTTCTGTCTTCTGCAGATCCTCCTGCGGTGGAACCAACCTTCTTGGAGATTAGGCAAGGCCAGGGTCGAAGCATCACCATGAGTTGCCGGGTGCTGAGAGCGTACCCAACTCGGGTGCTGACATTCGAGTGGCGACTGGGCAATAAGTTGCTGCGGACTGGTCAGTTTGATGCTCAAGACTCTACCGAATACACCGTAAGCAGTCTGTCCAGGGACAGCTATGGGATTTACAATTGCAACATCATAAATGAAGCTGGAGCAGGGCGATGCAGCTTTCTCGTTACAGGTAGGCTTCCCCGGCTGTTACCATGGAATTTTCCTCTGGTGCAATGTTTTATGCATGGCAGAATGAGAAAAGAGAGCATTTTGCAGATTTATGTGTCCACCTAAAATGATCCTGCTGCTCCAGCTGGCTTATTTTTAACCTGAGAGTGATATCTCCAGTGATATACATATGATTTCATGCCTGATTCTTGAATTATGGTTGGTTGCTCAGGTTTGCTCCAGCCATGCCAGGATAAAGACTGTCGCTGAAGACTGAAATCCAGATGCCCTTCATTTTCAGCTGAGGTTTTAATACAAGGCATTCCCTGGTGGAACAGAGAGATTGCAAGCTTTCCAATGAAACCTGACTTTCCCTTTGGCTTTTAATAGATTCAATTAAAGTACAAGAAGAAGCAGGTCCTTAACCAAATCTCAAGGTTCAGACAGTCTCATAAAATGAGGGGTTGAAATCTGGATCTCTCAATATAAGACAAAGAAAGATCATGCTTCTGATATGCAGGGTATTGAAGTCAGCTATCCCAGCTTTAGACTCGGCAAGTCGCGTAATTAATGTACTAGTCTTAAACTGAGTTGATCGTAAGTATTTAATCTCCAACCTCATCTGTGGGTTGCGGCTGTAAAGCACTTATCAGCTGTTACTTTCCATGGTCCTTTTATGGGTTGGAAATGGGCTGACACGATTTGGAGAAACTGTTGCTCATTGGGAATGGGATCCTGTGCATTCTTCGGAGCTCGTGACATACGTCCATAGCAAGCACTGCACCCTGTACAGTGGTAAAGCCATAGGTGTATGCTGTAGCTACACAACCCTGCCTCAGAAATGTTAAACATCAAGATGCCACTCAAAAGACTTCCTGTCATTCATCAACTAAAATTGATGAAAAGGGAGTATGTGGGATGGGAGCCGTCCAAAAGCATGTCAGGGAGACATGGCCAAAAAGAAGGGTTTCTGCTGCACTGTAAATGTCTTTTCTCCCACCCCCTTGCAATTTTAGTTCAGTCCAAATCAGATTAAAACTGACATTTCTAGGAAACTAGAAGCCACCTGGACCCTGCAGCTCTTGGGTGAATTTGATGCTCTTTCCAGTTTCACTGATAAGAGCAGCAAGAGTGTCGACTTCACTGACCAACTCCGAGTCCCAGCCAGGTGCGTCTGCTTGAGGGCCAGGCACACCACCGCTTCCAGCATTGCCAGCCCTGGGCCAGGTTGACCAGGACTATAGACGGGGGTTTGTTGCCTGTGGTGTTTTGAATGAAACATTTTGGGCTCAATGAACTGCCATTTTTCAAGGAATCTTAGTTATGCCATATGATTGTTTGTGACCCTTTCATATATTCCTGAGACCTACTTTTGGGACGTGACCCATGGGTTGACCAACTATATAGCATGCATAAGGGTGCGCTTTTATTTTGTTTTTACATGGTGCTGCTTGGCATCTTTTCTTGCAACCCTCAGAGACCTCAGCATGCCCGAGCAAAGTGAAAAGAGTTGGTTCCAATGAATTCACCAGTAGATAATACCCACGGTCCTATTAAACAGATATCTATTTGCCCCATCCAATTGATCCTAACACCTAGTATTTTTGGAAGGCACCTAAAACTTGCAGGGTTCACAGGCACCCGTGTTTTAATCCACGTGGTGACTTAGAAAGAAACAAAAGAAACAGTCCATTCCCTCAAATGAGTAAATGCAGTTCAATTTACTCTTCATCATTCTTTGGATCCAAGGCTGTAGAAAGCGATTGCAAGGCAATTTTTTTTTTTTTTTGCTGAGATTGGGGCAGTCTTAGTGGTTTGCTGTGATTTATCACCATGCCACAGCCAGGCACCTCACTGAAATTAGTAGTAAAATAGTTTTATGATTTACTCCAACCCTCATTCTTTTGCTTGCCATGCTCATTTTTGTGCGTCTGTGCTATTATACAAATGTAGATCTTGCAGTACTATTAAAAATAGGGACATAAACTCCTTTAATGCGACTCCTATGCTTACGGGACTTTTTCAGTATAAAGCCTCAGTGTTCGTTGTTGGTAAATACGGCTTTTGGCACGGATGGTCAAAACCCTGCTGTCATGTCAGGAGCCAGGTTTTAGCCAAAAGGATATAGTCTGTTTGTGGATCTCAACAAGGCTAATGAAGTTAACAAGACTGGGAAATGGGTTGAAGAAACAGCAGAAATGAGTTGCATGTTTTTTACTTGTAGGTGAATACAAAGAAATTAGGTCACATCTTACATCACAAATCCATTGTTGCGGGGGGGTGTTAAGCGCTATAGCAATCTGACAGCAGTAGGTGTGTTTCTTTTAGCTTGAACAATGAAAAGCAGACGAGTCCCTTTCTAGTCAAGTTTGTGTTCAGATTTTTACATGGTGATGCAATGCTACACGGTACCGCAATGCCTGAGCTGCAAAGACTACAGAGGAAGAACTGTGCACTAAAGGGTGTGTCTGCGCATCGTCCTATGGTGACACAGCAATGCACTACATCACCGCACGGTGCACTACCCTCAGCCATCACATGGGTCTATAGGTGATCACTGGCTACATCTCTATAGCGGCATGCTGCCTGGCTATAGCACTCCACTAAGGCAACATAGCCGGTGAATCTAACTGTGCGCCACGCATGTGCTGCAGTACAGGCAGCTATTGCGCCGTGTTTTAGTACTTCCCCCAAGCAAGTACTATAACACGGAGCAGTACTGACATCACTGTACGGTGATGTGTAGACAGCCCAAAACCTTTTAACATTGTCATCACAAATATTATGCTGGGAAAGACTTTTTTAGTTCACAGAACTTGTAACACTGGATTTTATTAAACTTAACATTTTGACCCAAATTTGAGCATAAATCGAACCAAGTCACGGAAAATATTAAACACAGAAACTGCTTATTAATTAAACGAGGCTGCACAATCTGAGCCACATTTGATCTGACAGCATCTTTAAAAATAGAGGAGCAAACTCAGGTGCAAAACCAAGATCAATTATGCTGTTCGCATATTCTAATGTTAAAGAGGTTTGTCCCAAAGGGGACGTCATGCATAACAGCAGATCAAGGGAAAGCACATTTCAGGCAGTATATAGAGTACCTAAGATCCTGCCAAGACTAAAACAAAATTGACTAATGCTTGAATGGAGGGAATGTCATGAATATTGCTGACTCTATGTGAGCCCTTGTGCATCTGAAAGAAGTGTTGGAGTGCCAGATTTTGAGTGTAATCAGCAGAAAAGAGTTATTGTATGTGCCATTGTGGAACATGGAAAGGGTGTGTGTGGGAGGAGATAAATAGCATGCTGCTTGATTTGAGGACACAGTGTATTTTATGCAGCTCTCTCTGATTTCAATTGGAGGCATTTGTTTTTGTGTGCAAGATCTCCTCAACCAAGACCAGCACCTGGCCCAGGCAGCTAAGCTGTGCATTAGACCAGTGGTTCTCAAACTTTTTGGCACCAGGACACACTTGTAAACATTGATGGCCAATCCCAACCCGGTAAATAGTTTAAGTAGCTAACACACAAATATTTTAGTCCCAAAATACTTATTGCACACTACAAGTTAAAGCAGCTCAACAATCTTAATTTTCAAGACAGAAATCAACAACAACAGGAAAACATTAACAGTAATATCAGCAAGTGGCCCTCCATAACTCCCAAGTGATATTCATCATTGTGCAGTTTGCACAGTGCAAATTGCTGGTGCCCCTCGCTCCTTACTTGCAAGGCCCCCTGGCCTTGCCAGTGCCTATCGCTCCTGACTCGCAGACCATCAGTCCCAACCTCAGCCTCCTACCTCCCCAGGAACAACCCCAGAACACCCTCTTGTGCACTATATGAAGCTGGAGTTATCTGGGGAAAACAGCATAGACCAGAAATTAAAGGCTATATCCTAATGAACATGCATACAAGGGGGCAAATTCATACTGTGTGGACAGCCTTAATTCTGGCATATTGCATAATATGTGAGTGGATAACTTGCCAGCCTTCTTTGTGTATTTTCTGGGGGTGGGAGTTGTTTGGTTTTTTTGTATGCATAATGTTATGGCATCAGACCCAGGTAAGATTCACACTGCAGTATCCCATATGCTATAGTTTCACAGTATATTCCTTTTTAATGTTGATGAGCCGCCTGCTACCTTGAGGTATGTAGAAAAAACATTTAAAGCTGTGTCTATGTCCGAATCTCCAAATCTTTCCGAATCTCTCCAAATCGAATCGTAGGGTTCTGATTTGATTCAGAAAGATTAAAGGGTCTCCTGATTCGATTCAGATTCGGCGATTCGGCCACCAAATCAGGCCGATTTTCTACCAAATCGAATCAGTGACCGAAGCTTCGCACAGCCCTACTGCTTACATGGCACATATTTGCTTCCCTTTACTCCTATATGATGTTTCCCCTTTCATACATCCACGAAGTGCATTAGCAGTCAGAACAATGGCATCACACTGGGAGCTCATGCTTGGCACATTTCCAGCAGGATCCCCGGTCCTTTCTACAATCATTGCTTTCCTGGATATATTCCACTATCTTGTATATTTGGCCTTTTCATTCTAGATACGTGACCTTGCTATAAAACACACAGGGTGTGTCTCCACATCACCCTACGGCGATGTAGCAATGTGCTACAGCACCATATGGAGCACTATGGCAACATGGCAATCACCTGGGTCTACACGTGATCAGCAGCTAGGTCATTGCCAGGGCGCACTCCCCCATTATAGTTAACCATGTGCACTGCATGTGGCACAGTATAGGCGTTTATTACACCATGCTTTAGTACTTCTAAAACATAACCAGTTTGTGGTATTGATTTTGTATAATCCTTAATATTTTTAAGCATGTAGTATATTGAATCAGATGCCTTACAGAGTTCTGAGCATATTATGACAACACAGTCACCTTCATCTACAAAATTGTAATTACATCACTGTCCAAATTCAGCTTCATTTGACAAGACCTATTTTCCATTAAACAGTATGAATTTTTCATTGATTATGTTATTCGTCCCTAATATATAATTGATTTTCTCCCATTTTAGGTTGTCTCTGACTCTGGTGTGAGGCTAACCTCTGTAAAGTTCCAGAGCTCTTGCCTTTCATCCTTTTGGGATGAACAGGAGCTTTCACTTAATGTTGAATTCCGAGATTTGTTGAAGAATCTAAGGACATTTCTTAGCCGGGTCTTCTGAAACATCAGCATCATGTTACTTGGTCTTGCAGGTATAAAAATGCAGTTTCTGGGCACATCTACACATGCATTTACTCCTGCCTAGATTTACTGTGCAGTAAGAGTTTTTGGGTCGGTGTCTACACATGCGAGGATTAGGAAGCAGATTTGCTTCCAGGTCCCTGAAGCCCTGCAACAGGCCCCTGTGACCGCCAGGGGGAGCTCCAGGCTCCTCCTGGCTGCTAGCCCAGGGGCTGGCAGGGAGCACTGGGCTAGGAGACAGCTGTCCTGGCCCTGATCAATGACCCCCTGCTATGGCAGCAAGGAGCTCCTGGCCCTGGCTGTGTGATCACTTGGTGCTAGCTGCCCCACCTGCAGCTCTTTCCAAGCCCCTTGTCTCAATCACCCAACTGGGGCATGGGGCTGGTGCCTGCCCCTGACTGAGACAGTTCGCAGCCAGCCCCGTACCATATAGGGAAGTCTCAAAATGCAGCCCTCAGCTGGCTGGGCACTGCCCAAATCCCCAGCCACCTCCAGGCTGCACGACTTCCCCATTTTTCCTGGCGTCTACATGAGTGCTGTGGTGCCATTACTGATGCCAAGTAAATTTGCTAGTTGCATTTGCAGGTAGCAAATTTACTCAGCATTAAAGAAGTTTACTGTGAAGTAACCATGTGCACATGTAGTACATGCTTACTTTGCAGAAAACTATACTAATGTGATGTTAAGCATCTCATGTAGACATGCCCTCAGGGTCAGACTGAGTTGTGTCCTTCTTGTACTACATCCTTAAAAGCTGTGCAGTTTTTACTACTTATTTTCAGAGTATGTTTTCTATAACTCTGTTGTTGTTGAAAGACTTGCACAGGCACACCTGATTGAGATACAGTACAAAGTTCTGTATAAGGAGGAATTAAAATAAGAGCTGCTTCCTTGTTGATATGCTGGTCCTGCATGTTAGGCAGGTGTAAACAGGAGCAAAAACTTACTGCCACCATTTAACTGAAGCGATAGGACTGAACCGGCTTGGGGAGCAGAGCCGGCAAATCAGAAGGGAAAATTATCTACCCAGTTACTTTTCAGATTAGGGTTTCACTTTAGGCATTGGGTGTGTCCCTTCAATCTTTAATGGAAATCCTTTGCCTGCCTTTAGGATCATAGGAAAGTAGGGCTTGAAAAAGTAAGCTAACATAGCCCCCTGCCCAAGGCAGGATTTCATAGATTTCGTAGACATTAGGGCTGGAAGGGACCTCGGGAGATCATCGAGTCCAGCCCCCCGCCCAAAGGGCAGGAAGTCAGCTGGGGTCATAGGACCCCAGCAAGATAAGCATCCAATTTACTCTTGAAGGTGTTCAATGTAGGTGCTTGAACCACCTCCGCTGGCAGGCTGTTCCAGCCCTTGGGGGCTCGGACAGTAAAGAAATTCTTCCTTATGTCCAGCCTGAAGCGGTCTTGCAGGAGTTTGTGACCGTTCGACCTCGTCATCACTTGGGGCGCTCTGGTGAACAGACGTTCCCCCAGATCCTGGTGGTCACCCCGATAAACTTATAGGTGGCCATCAGATCACCCCTGAGCCTGCGCTTTTCCAGGCTAAAGAGTCCCATGGCTCTCAGCCTGTCATCGTAAGATCTGTTTTCCTGACCTCTGATCATGCGCATGGCTCTCCTCTGGACTCTCTCAAGCTTCTCCACATCCTTTGTGAATTGTGGAGCCCAAAACTGGATGCAGTACTCCAGCTGCGGCCTCACCAAGGATCATCCCCGATTAAACCACCCCAGCCATGGATATGTCCAGTCTGCTTTTGATAGTTTTCAGGTATGGAGATTCATCATCTAGGTAGCCTGTTGCAATGCTTGACCACCTTCTTCACCAGAAAGCTCCTCCTAATCTCCCCCCTGAATTTCCTCTGCTGCAACTTGAGTCCATAGTTCCTAATCACATCCACTGGGGCCCGCAAGAAAGGTCCGTCTCCATCCTCTCCATAACCACCCTTCAGCTATTTGCAGACTGTTATCAGATCCCCCCTCAGTCATCTCTTCTCCAAATTAAGTAGCCCTAGGTCTTTCAGCCTTTCCTCTCAAGTTCCCAGGCCTCTTATCATTTTCACCACTCTCAGCTGGACTCTTTCCAATCTGTGCACATCGTTCTTGATGCCTGGAGCCCAAAACCAGGCACAGTGCTCCTCTTGCCTCTTTTCAAAGAAAGCAGGGTACTAAAAGATCTGGAAATAGATTGTTATCCTTCCTGATGTGACATGCACTTTTTACCATCGTCCTCAGGTGAGGTGGTCAAGTACAGTTAGGGGTCCAGGGTGCTCCCGGGACTACTCACTGCATTGCACCCTGGCTTTTATCTATATGGCACTATATTCACAGTGCAGGATGGAGTTTTATTGACAAAAAGCCAGAAGGTTTTCAGTCCTGTGATACCACCTCAAAATACAGCGTATGAGGCTGGAACTGTAGGTTTTTCATTGATTTATGAGTTGAGCAAAACACAGCTCCATCATATTTTTTTTTATAGCTAATTGTGGTATGTCAATGGGTGGAATATATTTAGATCCTTGCAAGAGAAACCTGAAATGTTTTGTTTGTAACAAAGGCTGAACAGTCACTCCATGTGATTTTTGTTAGAAATTCTCCGATGATCCCATGAAGCGACAAGTCCTAGATTTGTGAGACGCTTGTTTGACAGCAGTAGGGCTGGCTCGGTTCAGGAGTGCGCGGGGGCCCACAAGCCCTAACTAAAGTCACGCAGCATTTATCTTCCTGGGGCAGCACGGTACGTTCTGCCGGCAGGGATCACCAGGGACGTAGCTCATTTGTCTTGCACATAATTCAGCTAAACACTGCTTGAATGACACATCTGCTGCTCAGAATGGCAATGGTTACCAGTGGTGCTAGTGTATAACATCTTGGAGAGGACTTGCTCAGGGGTGTAAGGCTAAAAGATGGAAAAGTGTGAATGAAACCGGGTTGGCTCGGAAAGAGAGAGGAAATTGAGGGGGAGACAAGGGGAGGCTGACTACAGTGTTATATGAGGGCTGAAAGGCCCAATAGGGGAAGATAAATCACTAAGGTAGAAGTCATCAAACTATGGCCCACAGGTCAGATCTGGCAGCCAGGGGCTTTGCCTGTGCCCCTCTGTGGCTGGTCTGTATAGACAAGTGGCAGTGGTCACTACTAGTGCTGGCCCATTTTCTACCTGAGCCGGATCATTCTGGACAATCTTGGGAAAAAGTTTCTAACCCCTGACTTAAGTCAAATTATTTATATATGTATGGATGTATATGTATGCGAGTATGTAAGGAGACAAGGTTCTTTGGGTAGATGTGATATAAGAGTTGGAAAAAAATGTTCTTTTCAAGCTTTTGGACACAAACACCCTTCTTCAGGCATAGGGAGAGTCTGCTGGTGTTTTGTGGGCTCTCTGGGGTAGAACAGAAACCAATATGCAAAATGAAGGTCTGTGAAAATGCAAATGCATGGCAGCGAGGATCAGAGGCGATGGCAGACAATAGGTACGAGACAGGTAGGTGGGGGAGAAGGAGCAATGCTGTGTTAATATATAAATTTTAATTAACTGTATTCATATATATATATATAAAATATATATAGGCTGCTGTGGGGACTATAGCTGAAATGTGCTGAAGTGAAATGGTGTCTCATGAATGGCCAAAATTAGGGGCCAATAAGTTTAAGACGCACCAACTTCGTGTGTGTGTGAATATTTTAAGATATCTATCTATCTATATATCTATCTATCCAGATAAATAGATATAGAGGGATATATATATAGATATAGATATAGATATAGAGGGATATATATATATAGATATATA